>NC_141357.1:23972278-24439778 GCF_057382095.1 Aulonocara sp. 'chitande type north' Nkhata Bay | reverse complement strand
GAAAACACAACAGTTTATTTTGACCTGAATGCAGCAGACATCAGACAAAGTCATCACAGTAGTCACGAGAGGGGGAAAAAAAAAGGGTGGGGGCAATCTGCCTGAAGGCTCTGACCTGATCCCAGGATGGAGGCTTCAAGCAGAGTCTGCGATATGTACACACAAACAAAAAAAAAACGCCCAAAAATGTACATACAACTCACTCGTGCAAGCCCTCCAAACCTGGCGAAACATGCGGCGTCCATAAATTAGGAAGAACTGAGACACAGGAAAGCAAGAAAAGAAATTCAAGTTACTGCAAAGCATGCACGAGCTTCAACCAGTCCAGTAATTTACAGATGTAAACAATGAAAGACAGATATTACCATCACAACCGTCACTGAGAGAAAACAAAAATAATACACACCCGTTTCACATGTAGGTAAAATTGCTGTTTTTCTTGTGTTTTTTCAAAAAATTTTTTTAAATGCATAGAAAAAAATGAAAGGAAAACATCAGTAGACTTTAAATTCTCTTAATTTCACATTTATATTTATATTTAAAAAAACCAAAACAAACAAAAACAGAACAGATAGTCATCCACACACACACTGTGACAAAGTCAGGAGCACAACCTTGCTTTAGGCCCCGCGAGCCTTGTAAACATTACGTTAAGTGACAAGTGTTGTGACAAGCAAGCGCCTTTAAAAAGAGGAGTCTGAGAAACTGCAGGCGGGCAGTGTTTGGATTCATTTCCCCCCTCTGTGTCTGTTCAAACCGCTTTAGCCTTTAAAAGGTCTTCTCATAAGAAAACCAGCAATGGCTATGCGGCACAATATGACCTCTCTCCATCTGAAAATATATTAAAGTTGCTCTATTGTCAGGCTTTTTCCCTTTTCTTTTTAAATTCAACATAAACCGTTTTCTGCACCGCGTGGCAGTTAAGATCTGCCTCCACCTGTCCAGCGGGTCACCAGAGACATAAATCACATGTCTTTTGCATCCTGCACTGCAACATGGTGATCAGTTTCCTGTGTCGGTGTGGACTGTGGCAGTTCACTTCCTGTTCGAGAGCTATGGTAATCTCCCTGCTGAATGTCATGGCCTTGTTTTTCTCTGTGGTCTAAAAGAACTGTAGGCACTTAGTTTCAACTGGCAGCTGCGCACATAATCGTGAACAACGTCTTCTGGGGGCGGCTTTCTATACACAGACGCACACACCTGCAGCTTCTTTAAACTGCACTTTAACTCAGTTTCTTTTTGTTTTACTAAATGGGGGGTTAAATTCTATACAGTGCTTTTTTTGTTGTTTTTATTTGAGAGACTCTCAGGGTGCAGGAGTCAAAGCTAAAGGGGCCTCCGTGCTGCTCTCAGGCGGGAGGTCGTTCGCTATGGCTGGACTCCTGCTGCTCTCCATGTACTCTTGGCTTTGCCTTTCCTCCACCTCCATGGTGCTGGACATGTTACTCTGCATTCTGTTCTCCATCTCTATCTGATCCAATCCGGCTTCGTCCTCCTCCATTTTCACCACCGCTGCAGCTTTTCCCCCTGCTTTTATTGCAGCCAGAGTATCTGCGGCGCTGGCCTGCGCATATGCTCCCACGCTGGCGTGACTCAGGCCGTGAACCTTCTTCAGGTGTTTCTCCAGTGTTGCATAGACGGTGAAGGGCACCGCGCACAGCTGGCACAAGAAGGACGCCTTTGCGCCCTGGGCTCCGTGGGTCTTCATGTGGCGCGTCAGCTTTGAGCTCTGTGCGCAGGCGTAGTTGCACAGGCCGCAGCGGTAGGGCCGCTCGCCGGTGTGGCTGCGGCGGTGCACGGTCAGGTTGCTGCTGTTCCTGAACTGTTTGCCGCAGAACTCGCAGGCCTCGTCCTTCTTCTTCTTCCCTGGCGCTCCAGCGGACGCGCCGCCGCTGCCTGCTGTGCTCACGCTTCCCGTCACGGTCCTCCGCTCATTGTCCCTCTGCCACTCCTGCACTGCCTCGCTGACTTTGGCCGAGCTCCACTCCTTCTCGATGATCTCTTTCGTTCTTTCGTTCTCCCACTCTCCCACACCTCGCACCTTGTCGCTCACCTCAGGACGTTTTGGAGTGCAGTTTCCGCTGGCGATGCCGCTCTCGCCGCTGCCGCCCGTCTCTCCGCTCTCCAGCGAGCCTTCAGAGGGGCTGGCGCAAGGCGAGGTGTGTGGAGCCTCTGCATGTACCTCCGTCTCCTCCTCACCTCCCTCTCTGGTGGTCTGGTAGAGCCTCAGCAGCTCCCTCTCTGGTGGTCTGACCTGAGAGGGCAGCAGCACTAGACCTGAAGCCAAGGATGGGTGTTTGGGGAAGGTCAAGTCCAGCTCGGAGGGGATGTGGACCATCAGGTCTCCCTTCCCCGTGATTCCCGCTGGCTGAATCTGAAGCCTGCCTCTTGGCCCCTGCCTCCCTCCTTCCTCCTCGACCATCTCCACAGACTCATATCCACTTCCTCCTCCTCCGGCCTCCCGGTGATGACTCCTTATATGACGAGCCAGCTGGCCGCTCTGGGCGAACGCCTGGCCGCACACACCACAGTGATAAGGCCGCTCGCAGGCGTGAGTCCGGCGGTGGGCGGAGAGGGCGCGGAGGGACTGGAAGTTCTGGTCACACAGCTCACAGTGGAAGTCGGCCTGGAGGGCGCTTGTCTGAGGAAAAGGAGAAGCTGCCGGTGGAGAAGAAGAGGGCGACAGCACCAGGCCTCCGGGGGAGCCACTTGTTGTGTTGTTATTCACCTCGGCAAGCTCCCTGAGCCGCACGGAAAAGTTCAAAGTCTGCAGGTTCCTGGAGGAGGAAGAGGAGGAGGAGGCAGGTGACGAGGAGGAGAGGGGGCCGTGGGACTGACGGGAACGGCCAAGACGTGGGACGGAGGGTTGGAAGGCTGAAGCGAGCGCTTGGGTCAGGTGTCGTGGGTCCAAAATGGCTGCAGCACTTTTGTGGTCTTTAAGATCCCTACGTCCTCCTCCTTCCATGACAGCGTCGCCCTCATCCTCCTGGTAGATGCTGAAGGAGTGCGTGTGCTGAGCGTGCTGTAAGAGCAACCACGCGGACTGGAAGACGGCCTCACACTGCTGGCAGATGAAATACAAGGGCTCCTCTGGCACTGCAAACACAGACCAAACAGAAGTGAGTTAGTGGTTTTGATAAAGGACGCTAACTAAGAGTACAGCTAAAAGTGTCCAGCACCCACCGCGGGACAGGACAAACATGCAGCCACCTGAAGAGGCGGTTCTCAAAAGATCAATCATTCAATTCAGTCAGGTCAATCATTAACAGCAGAAATGGATCCAAGGTCAGTTTGAAAACCACTGCTTTAGTGTCCACAAACACTTCACACATCCAGCAGATACACAGACACCTTCTCTGCAATAATGCAATAAGGATCTTTATTAACACCCCATAAATTTATACACAGGCATCAATAATTGTATTTTGACTTTCATATTTACACTTAAAACCTTATTTACTTTCATATCTGTATCTCATTTTCTTATAGCTTTCTGTTCTTGGTTAAAAATGTATTAATTATATTTTATTCCAGGTGCACACCCACGTGTGGGGGAACAACATTTCGGATACGTGCATGTCCTGCACATGTGTGTCTGTCCTTCGAGCTCTACTTTTGGTCTCCACCACCTTCTCAGTGAAATATATCTTTAGTTCCTGATTGTTTACTGGCTCATTGCTGCTTTAAATAAGTAAATTTAAAAAAACTCATTTTGACAGCTGGAAAAAGTTTCAAAGACTTTGGGCTACTGGACTTAAAATTTTGCAGAGCAACTTTTTTAAAAGAGTGAAAGATAACATATTCAGAGGGTTAGGGTCATCACGGAAGATGACTCAGACCTCAGAGGGTTAAACATAAAAAGCCACTGATAACCCACAACATTAAAACCAAAGCTACTTTCGGCCGCTCCCTTTTTCACACGAAGGTCTCGACAGCGAGCAGCTCTGCATGTTTGGTGCAACAGATTTTTTTTACACTTTGTGACACAACACCGAAGAGATTTTTGTCTCCTCCCGGGATCAAACCAGGGATCTTTCCGCTTGATAGGCTATGGCTAGCCACTAGCCACAACATGAAAACCACTCGCCTGATATCATGTGACCCACTGGGCATGAGCAGGTGGTATTTCTGCACCCTGTGGGTTGTGGCTTGGGGTGGATTGGGCTTGTTCTGGCACGTCCTAGGGATACTTGATCGGACTGAGGATGTTGTGCTCCTGAACAATTACAGATCTTTGTGTGTGGGAGGGAGAGGCTTCTGCCATCAGGGAGTGCTAGTGCTTTTCTACTCTAATTGTACGCTCAAAACACTTTATACATTTCTCATTCATTAATACAAGTAGTGCTTTCTGTCCAACATCCAACTCCGATGAACTGATTGGGAACAACTCTGGGTTGACTCAGGGCATGAAGACTGGAGTAGGCAGGGATCAAACCACCAACTTTCCGATTAGTAGATGACCTGCTTTACCTCCTGAGCCTCCTTTAGATGTCAAATTGACGCCCACACAAGTACCAGGACTCAAGTTTTCTTTTCCCAGTAAAGCTTTAACTTCTCATTGGTTTTAATGTCCTGGCTGCTTTTAAAGATGCTTTGAAGCGATTAAACTGAACAGTATAAGACTATAAGAAGAGTAGTACAGACAGACTGCTGCAGTTTAAATGCATTAAAGGTGATGAGAAGACCTAAGGCCCAACTAAGGAAAGGAAGAACTGAGGGAGGCAAAAGTGCGACCTGAAGAAAGAGAAATCAGGATCCGGAAACTGGAAGTCCAACAGCGAGGCGAGCTGTGTCACAGAGTACATCTGGAGATATTTTTATATGTGGATAGCTTTGTCTCCTCACCGAGAGCCACTCTCCAATTAAGCTGCAAATTGCTAATTAGCAGAACGCAGAAAACGAACGCTTTATGTAAATCAGGCTCTGACTCAGCCTGCTTGACAAATGAGGCCTTTCTGCATAAATCAAAATTGGAGAGAAGATTCCCAAATTGCGGGAAAAAAAAACTATTTTTTTCTCTCCTCTCTTTCTCTTTTTTTGGAGAGGTTCAAAGCCGACTCTGGTATAAGCCTCTTTCATGTTTCCTCAAGTTAAATCCTTCTGTATTTTACTGGAGGGGGAGAGGGGGTGGGGGGGGTGAAGATGAAAAAGAGAGCAACTGTTTCTCCCCCCCCCTTCGCCATCCCCTCTGTCTGGAGACGACAGGAGCTGCGGTGTTCGAGTCCTTTAACCTAGCCTGAGGAGAAACCCAGGAGAAGTTGTGATACTTCTTTTAAAAATAGGGTGAGGAGCTGGAGCAGGAAAAAAAAAGGAAGAAGAAGAAGGGGAGGGAGATAGGTAGGTCAGGGCTCAGGAGATAAAAAGAAAATGAGATAAAAAGATTATAATGTAGTACGGGGGGCTGAGAGATGCCACAAAAATATGTCACCCCTTCGGATTGGAGCTGAGACCCATCCTCCAACCCCGGCTCTCCTCACCCCGCCGCCCCCCAGTACCCTCCAAATCTTTCCCTGAGGGGGGGTGGTGGGGTGGTGGTGGGGCTTTTGTCTCGGGGTCCTGGAGTGAAACACAATACCCAGCCGGTTTCTCTTTCCTTCGCTCTCTCTCCCCGCTCACTCCTCGCTCTTTTTTTTTTTTCCCTGTAAGGATTCCCATTTGGCCCGGGGTAGCACTTGAATATTAAGCAGAAGCAATAACTACTAATTAAAAATGCAGATTGGCTGGGAGCACTAACGAGCAGCAGGCAGAATCTCTTTTCCCTCGGGAGGAGGAGGGAGGAGAAAAGAGAGGAAGAAGAGAGGAGAGGGGGGTGCGAGAAATTGAAAGAGGGCAAAGCGAAAGTGTGTTGAAGATGGGGGGGGGGGGGGATGTTGGTGGGAGGGGGTGGGTGATGAGGAGGAAAAAAAAACAAACAAGGAGAATAAATAAAAAGGAATGAGACAGATGCACGCGGCTCTTCAGTAATCCATCCTGCTCTACCCCCTTCCCTCCGCTCTTGAATGCAGGAAAATAAATGGAGGACCTGTCTGTTGTGGGATAACTGCTCTTTCGCTTTCAGTCATCTTGTCAGATGTTCAATTTCTCTACCACAAATAAAAAAAAGAAAAACAGCTCGTCGCTCGAGTAAAACCAAAACATCAACTAGAACTTTTCAGGGCCAGCCGGACGCCCAATTAAAGCCACACTCTGCACATTTCAGCTCAGACTTTGTTTTTATGTCCAAACAAGCAGCAACCTAGATTCTTGAATTAAAAAAAAAATTTAAAAATCTAATCTAAGCTTTTCTTCTTTTGCATTTTTCACATGTTGTCGTGCTCTCCACTTCCGCCTCATGCACGTGTTAGGTTTGTTGTATAATCCTGCAGGCCACCAAATTACTAAACCGGTGTGCTTCTGTGCCTCAGAGTGAGAGGCAGAGCAAGAGAGGTGAGCACACTGAAACAGAAGAAACAAAACAAGAGGGGTTGTGGACAAACGGAAATGGTGCGTGCAGCCGTCCCTTGAGCGTTACACAAAGGAAGGAACTGCTAACTTGTGGCAGAGAGAGTTTCAAAATGTGCAAAGGGGGCACTCACACCTTACACGCGTCTGCAGCGAGACGCTCTGTCCGTTTTCGAGAGCTACAACGTGGCCTTCACGTTTCTTTTTCTTTTTTCTTTGGTTGTTTATTTTAAACCTGGACACGAAGAGCCCTTCTTCAAAAAGGATCTCAGTTAAATTATGAAAGAAAATAAAGAATTTCTGATTGAGTTTAATGGGCTCCACCCTAAAAAAGACACAATATTAGATCAAGATCATTTAGTCAGCAGTAGGGAAAGCAGGAAGTAAGGCAGGAGGAGAGAAAATTGGTGCCATTGAAAGAAGAGGAGAGGGATGGGTTAGGACTCTGGAAATAAAGGAGAAGACGAGGGAGAAAGACGAGTGAGATGAAGAAAAAGCAGGAGGAGGAAGAGGGAGATTCCCTGGAGCTCAGGTGGCTCGGCCTGGGGCAGAACAGCGGGAGATGGCAGAGGAGCCGCACATGATGCAATGTCCTCGGTTAGAGTGTCATGACAGCGAGGAAACCAGCACGATCTGCCTGCCTCGCATCCTCTGACCGTTTAACACAGGAGCCTTTCAGCCGCCCTCTGGAAAACACACTGAATACTGAGACACGCTCCTCTGTGTGTGTGTTCATGTTTTTTGGGGGGGTGGGTGGAGGGGGGTTTGGAGATGTGGATTCAGTCTCTGAGGTCCAGGGTGCAGGGAATGACAGGGAGGGAGAAACATGTTTACCTGGCCACTCCACCTCAGAGACTGACAGTCAGGGAGATGCGAAGGAGCTCAGGTGCTCAGCGTGGAGCCCTCGGGGACCCTGAGTGCCCTCCGAATGTTCCTGACGCCTATCCTTTCCACACAATTAGCCTGCGCGTCACTAACTCAGGTCTGCTAATGGCAACGGCTAGTTAATGAGCTGGACTCGGGAGGGAGGAGGAACGGTTGTTAAATGAAGAGGCGGCGGTTGAAAGAACAAAAAGAAAAAAAAACAACAAAAAAAAAAACAACAAAACCCCCCCCCCCAGAGTCACTAATTAGCAACCTGCCATCATCTTCTGCTTCTTCCAAGAGCTCACCTGCTTTGCTGTGCTCCGCCTTCACCTTCACGCCGGGCTCCTCCCCCCAGACTGGCTCCCTGGCTGCCCCTCTCCTGAGCTCGATGAAGCCGGGGCCCAGCTCGGCGCTGGCAACATGCTGCCGCGCTCGGCCGGCGGGCGAGGGTGGCGCGGCGTTGGAGGCGAGATTTCGGGCGGTGCAGCCACCCTGTTTGTGCTGAATGAAGGCCAGGATGTGGGCGAGGGGGAATGCCTGACAGCACTGGCCGCAGGTTAGAAGGTCGCGACCCTGGTCAGGAGCCCGGACCTGCGGAGGAAGAAGATTTGGGGGAAGAGGGGGAGGAAGGGGTGGGTGGTGGTCGCCTGATGAGCCGGTTTCATCAGGCATATCGGTGGCATCTGAGGCAGGAGATAACAGACAGACAAAGAGAGAGAGAGATCAATTAAAACAAGAAGCCACATGTAAAAGAGTCACGGCTTCTCAGGTCGTCTCGTTTTCTTGTCGGAGAGTTAAATGAAGATCTTTGGGGTTAAATATCAATCAGTGTCTGCTTCCTGAGAGCATTTCACTCAGTTTTTTTTCCTATGCAAGTGTAACTGTGCAATTCCTCTTTCTTATCAAGTGCAGGGAGCTTAAAGTGTCTATAAAACATCCACAGCAACCAGCTTTCTCTGAAGCGTTTCTTTAATGTGCATTTATTTTTATGTTCCATACACATGACCAATTTATGCCCCTAGAGTCTGTAAGCGAGTTGCCTATATACACACATCTATATAAAGAGAGAAAGGAAGATGTACCTGTATTTTGCATCAAAAGCAGCTGGGTGGTTGATATAATCAGAGAGCACTTCGTTCATTTGGACTTGCTGACAAGTTTCTGACCTCGCTCTCATAAATTAGCCTACTTACAATGTACAGTTGACCTCAATGGAACAACAAGCAGGCGTGGTGATTGAAAGTGCTAGTTTCAGTTGTAAACTCTCAAGCAACGAGGCCAATCTGCTCAGCCAATACTGACCACTTCCTTTAACCAACGCAAAACAGATCTGCTCGCTGAGGCTGCAGAGAGAGCGAGCGAGAGAGGAGCACCATCTGTCCATCTCAGCAGAAACTTCAACCTCCTGTTAACAGGACTGCCACTGACTGAGTGCTGACACGCCGGAGCAGTGAATTAAAAAAGCGGCGAAGGCAAAGCCTTTCACCTTTCACTCAAAATAAAACGTTGCCCTACCAGCCACAGGCAGCGAGAGTTTCTCAACAGGAAGTGGATTGCAATAAAAGAAAAAAGTGGCAGAAGGTGTTTGAGATAAGAGCTGCGGCCCTTGTGTTTTTCTTTTTCTTTTTTAAAGTTCGCAAACATGTACAGGACAGCTCATCTGATTCAACTTCAACTCTCACAAATCTTATGTGGTTAGCACTTTGAAACGCAAGTGCAGTTTGCAAGCAGTGGCAAACAAGTCAGACCCAAACCTCTGAAGAGCCATCTGTAAACTCTGGGTATTTCTTCATTTAGTCCCACAGCTCAGACCAGACAGAGCTCTTTGGAGACGAGGAGAAGGGGGGAGAGAGGAGGGGGGTCAGCGGTGTATTGCTCAACACAGCGTGGGCACACCTTGATGACTGGACTGGATCCACCTGCCCAGGCTGAGCTGGCTAGCACACAGGACAGGTACAGACAGTACAGTCTGAAGTCGGATCTCGCCAGTTGTTACTCAAAAATGTCACCTTTCCTGTTTCAGGCCTGCGCTGTTTGTGCAGACTTGCAAGGCGCGGTTACACACACTCTCTCTCTCACACTCACACACACACACGCAGGGTTGAGTCAAGGCCTGTGGTCACAACAGACATGCACGACTGGTCTCCAGTAGAGAACTGTAAAAAACAAATGGTATTTAAGTTTCTGTCCCCATTTCCTTTCAGTTATCACGTTTTTTTCCCCCCATTTTCCTTTAATAAACTTTAATGTTTGATTAATCTGATCGGGATTAAATTACCACCCTCATTTAACATGCTTTATTTAAACCTATCATTTAATTAAAAGAAACTCCTGCATAGTTTGAAGCAGGACTAGTCTCTCTCTTTTATTGGAGGGACTTTCAGCAGGTGATGTCTTCTCAAAAGTAGACAGAGACCGAGCGAGAAACTTGATCATCTTCAAACCTGAAAATATTAATCATCGTGTTCGGACCTGTAGCCGCTGACAGCAGCGTGCCAGTAAACCGGTCCTTCTTCTGTGGAAACTGCTGCACCAACAATGCACATCAGGACAAACACAACGCCAACATTAGGAGTTCTTATTTAAATATTTGCCTGTTAGGCTGCACACGGGAATAAATATCAGCTTTGGCTTCAGATCGGTCTAAACACAAATATAGTTTTAAGTCTGTGAGATGAGGAGGGGGGAAAAGTCCATCATTTAGTGTGCGATAACCGGTGCCAGCGCGCATCTACACACCACGCGCGCAAAACTGCCGATAAGCCCAATAAAAAGGAGAAAAAAAGAATAAGAAGTAGGGACTTCGATTTTTGTTTTCGTTTCACCTCGATAACATCACATCCGTCCGCTACCGCTGCTCTCCCTCCGGGCTTACCTTGAATCGCACTCAGGTGCTGCGGTCTGCTTCCAAGTTTGCGCCTGGACATCGCGTCGAGCGTCTGGCACCTTTCTGGGTCCCAAACCGAACCGGACCCCGTCCGGCTTCTCCTGCTCCGAGTTACTGTCCGAAGCCCGAGCTGATGAGACTGTGGTGTGTGGCCTCTGCCCGGACTCGCAGCGCGCAGTGAAGGCAGCGTTCAAGTTCACGCTTCTCTCCCCGCAGCGAGCGGAGGGCAAGAGGGGGCATGGGCGAGAGGAGGCACCGCCCGCCCCGCCGACCCTGACCCCGCCCTCCCCGGGTAACAGGCTCGGCAGACACGGACTTCTGTCACTTTTTAAAACCTTTTCTTCCCCGAGCACCTCTCGCGGTTTTGCTTGTTTTACACAGCTTTAAGTAGCCCGTCTAAATCAGGGTTTTCACACCCCGTTACTGGGTCTCAAACACCAGTTCCTCTTCTGCAGTTCAGAGGAAATACCTCGTTGGTTTTCCACAGGTGTCTCTGAAACCAAACCGGAACCAGAGAAATATTTATTTCTCCTTTTTCTTGCGAGCAGCTGTTGATGTTATTTGCTCACTGCGTTTCAACAAACAGCGTGGAAAACACCTCCGAAGTTTCACAGACGCTCTGTGACAGCGAAGCGCTGAACGCTGTCGCCTCCTACCGTTCGCCTCCACGCACTGCAGGCAGTATATCTCAATGCATGGTGATACATTACACTAATACATGCAGCATGCTCATCCTGATTAAATATTTAATTCACCCCGCGGAGACTTCAGTAAATAATTCTGTGCATAATCTGTCACATTAATGAAGACAAAGAAGAAAAAAGGCAAGTAACTCAAAGTAAATTTTATTTGTATTTAACATTCCACATCACTGAGAACAAAGACTTCTCTGCTTTTGTCAACAGCTGGCTGAGGACGGTACAAAAAGAGCAGCCACTTTAATAAATGCATCGACTTTGACTTCATCGGCTTTCTGTGAGGCGGTTTCAGATGGACGTGTCACACAGGAGGCATTTAAAATGTTCCTTGGTTTAATGTTTTCATATTAAAAAAAGAAGCCAAACTGTGGGAGGAGGTTGTGAAGCGAGGAGGATACAAACTGCAGGTATTGCTTAGTAGTAGATACAAATGTCTCCGTGCTGAGAGGAAGTGTTCAGAAAGGGAAACGGAGAGGGAGAGCATGCAGAAGTGGAGAAACTGGAGTTAGTTATTTGACAAGACTGTCTTTACAAGGAGAAATTAAACCAATTAACTGTATTTAGTGACTGGAGCCCTTTTCAGACATCCTTCACCTGAACACGGCAGCCTTCTGCATCACATTCATCACAGCAGGTCGAATGATGCAGTCGCTTTAGAAAGGACAGGCAGGCACATGGCCCTTCTGCATCTTTGTGGTGTTCGCCTCACTAAAGCCTGAACCACAGAAACCTGCACACGATCAAAAATTCGTTTCTAAGTTTAGGAAATATTTAGAGATTCTTCTCTTACTTAATTCTGCTTTAAAAGAAAAGCAGGAATCTGAATGTTGAGCTTGTGTGTAAGGGGAAGCACCATGCAGCACACATACAGAGATTCCACTCTTAGTCACTGTAGCCAAGTGTGAGTACACACCTTTAGTGTTTGAGGCTACAGGTGCCAGGCATCACAATTGTTCTCAGAAAGCAGCAGTGTGACCTTCAAGTGTGAATAAAACAATCCATGTCTGAAAAGGGCTGAAGGTGTCACAGGATCAAAACCAGAGAACATCCAGGTGCAGATTTGTGTGTTGGTTTATTAGCCAGCAGTCATTTCTTCATGTTTCCATGTTGTATGTAGGCTGTTGTTGGATAGTATGTGCTCGAAACCGATGTACTGCTGTCCAGCCATCCGCTCAGTATCTGTAGTATGGACTCCGCGATCGAGACCGCGACCTCCTGGAAAAAAGAAAAGACTCCAGTATAAAGAGCAGCGTAACAAACAAAGATATGACTGCTGTGCTTTAGTGTGAGATTAAAAATTTGTTTCTAATCTGGTGAAGATCATCTTATCAGCTCCATCAAGGCGCGTAAGCGTCAGTTGTTTGGTCGTTAGCAGTATTACAAACCAACTACCCGAATGACTTTCATAGAAAGTCAGTGAAGAGGTGTCTGCACCTCAGTCAGTGGGGTTTGGAAATATCCAAAGTTTTAGAAACCAATTCAAATTGTGAATTTTAGCACAAAGTTCTTTTATTTATTTAAAATAAGCATTCATGTCCATGTAGTTTAGCCCCAGTTCTTCTTTTTTACAAACATCCCTGAAGTAAACAAGCCCTAGACATCAATAACACATTACATCAGGCCGTACAATGTTCATCCAAAATCATTCATCAGCCTTCACTTCAGACCTAAACTGATCATCTAAACACAAGTTATAAACATAAAGTACACTTCCTGAGCACTTTATTAGAAACACTTTTAAACCTGCTCATTCAAGCAGGCACTCAATCGGCCACTGACGTGGTGGCAGTGAAGTGTGTAACATGTTACAGGTCAGGAGCAGGTAATGAGGAAACAGCTGTTCTCAGGGACTTCGACTGTGGCATGACTGTTGGTGCCACAGAGGCTGATTTGAATATTTCTCACAGTGCTGATTACTAGTGGCACTAAAGTTAAAAAAAAAAAAACAAAAAAACACACACACACACACACACACACACACACACACACACACACACACACACACACACACACACACACACACACACACACACACACACACACACACACACAGAGTGATATCTGTGGACAGATGAGGGAGATCCAATGAGAAAGGTCAGATAACCACAAAAAGGAGCTCAACAGACTGAGCACGTGACCCACGTCTATGTATGAAGGTTACAGACGGACAGCACGTTTGTCCAATACACAGAAATTATGTAATGCTGTTGAGATGAAAGGACTAGAACCCCCAGTGTTGGCAGAAAGATGTGGAATCCACTGACAGATGCTGTTTGGAGAGTAAAGGGAGCCCTGAGCTGAGTATTAAATGGTAAAAACGGACTGGTGCTTAAATGGTGCTTTTCTACTCAGTTACACACTTTATAACCAGAGGGAGTCAGGAATCGATCCACTCACTTTCCAACTGGTAGACGAGCTTATAGTGTTCCTAATAAAGTGCTCTGTGGATGTACACATGTGGCTGTAGAGAAACTACCTGAAAAGGTATTGACCTCTTTGCATTTAGTCTGACTTTTCAACACTAATCTGTACTCTAATTTGCAACTGATGAGAAGACAAATAGCTTAACTACGGTGTCTGCAGGCCTGGTGATGAGCCTTTGAGACAGTGTGTGTGTGTGTGTGTGTGTGTGTGTGTGTGAGTGAGAGACAGAGAGAAAGAAAAAAAAAAGAAGACATAATTCATTCTGCTTCATTGTGGCTGTGCAGATTCTTGTGGCTTCTCACATACCTTTTGTATGAGTTGTATTCTCGGCCTGAGGGACAGAGGACAGAGCCGTGATGAAAAACAACTGCATGCCAGAACATCTTAAAGCCCATAAAACTGGCAGAGCAGAAACTGATGGCAGCAAATCAGAGCCTGAGCTGATTAAATATTTTGGTTACTTCTGTGCGAGTATGCAAGGCTGCAGAACAAACACTGCATGTTCATTAAGCCACATTCTAATTACACAGGAGCCATGTTGCTGCTGTCAATCAAAAACCTAAAGCCTTACCATATTTGGAAGGAGAAGGCGAGTGGCTCTGTCGCCCATATTGTCTTTCCCATTCGTCCCTTTCTTTCTCACGGCGCTCGCGCTCCCTAAACGCAGAGCGCCAGGGTCAGAAAGTTGCGACACACAAATACCAAACGGTCCAGCTAGGCACACAAACACGGACTTACTTCATGCGTATCTTGCGTGCCATGGCTCGCAGTTCGCCTTCTCGCTCCTGTAAAGTAAACAACCAGCAATAAGAGGAAATAGGTGGACAAAGACGCTTCTGTCTTACTAAACCTCAGACATGCTCTCACACACACACACACACACACACACACACACCTGTCGTTTGTGTTCCTGCTGCTGGATCTTCACCTGAGCGGCTTTCTTATCCGCCTTGGCTGCAGATCAGGCAAAAGAAAGATCTTTATCATCTTTTTCACTTTGCATAATATGAGAAAATCTTCAACAGTTTCAAGTTGTGCACAGTGCTGATTCTTAATTCGCACATTAACCACAAACACATGCGATCTGCTCGGCTGCACTCACACTGCTTGTTGAGAGCCTTCTGCATTTTCAGCTTCAGCCGTTCCTGTGGGGTCATCTTGGGCTGCAGGTGACACAAATGTGTTAGTACAGCTTTCCATGGCCGGAAAAAAAAAGAAAAGAAAAAAAAAAAAAAAAAAGAAGTGTGTGTGTCAGTGTGCACGCATGTGTTAGAGAGAGGGGGAGGTACCGGGGCTATTGTACAAATTCAATACCATCACCTTTACGAACAGTAGCTGGTGGAGATAAAAAGGGTGACAGATTACAAGTGATTGAAAACATTTTGTGTGTTGGAACAACAGACACAGGCTCTGTGTGTGTGTGTGTGTGTAGACAGACTGCTGCTTTAGCTTGCAACTGCTGTGGGACAGTTTAGAGACAGGCCAGGATCAAAACAACATGAACACAAATATATAGTTTAAAAAAAAAACAAAACAAAACAAAAAAAAACCAGTTGCAAGAAAAAGTTTGTGGACACTTTGGAATTACTATGATTTTTGCACTGATTGGTTTCAAAATGAAGATCAATCTTTATGCATTTAAAATTTTAAAACAACCTGGGTAATCACTGAGTACAGGCAGGCAAAAGTACTTCCAAAGTTCATTGGAATCAGGCGTTCCAATTGATAAGGTGAGACTGAAGTTTGGGTCGTCTCCAAATCGAGGAAACTGAGAACTGCCGGTTATCTCTCTGCAAAAATAGCATCAGGAATATAGAGTATAGTCCTGGGGAAAACACCCAAGGGTAACAACAAAATCCCTGGACTCCCTAGACATAAGGTTAATTGTGACCCCACAGGAAACCACAACTCTGCAAACTCTACACCCCAAAAAACCAGAACACCATCCTGTGAAGCACGGTGGAGGCACAATTAGGCTTTAGGCTGACTTGTTACCCCAGGTTTTGGACACCTCGCGATTGTTAGGAGAGCAACAAATTACGAAGCATTTTACTGGAAAATGTAAACCCACAAGGAGAGGACTGGTAATCCAAGAACAGAATGAACCAAAGACAAAGAAAATTCAAGGTTTGGATGAGCCAAGGCAGAATCGTCCTGACCTTAATCCATCTGGGGAGGGCTGTTTGAGGGCATTTTCACACCTAAAGTTAGTTTACCCTGGTCCAAATCAGTTGACGAGTTTTGTTTATTTACACACAGAAAACTCCAATCAAACCAAAAAAAAGATGTGAGAACATTCAATCTGCTTATTGGCCACATGTGTCTAAGATGGGAAGAAAATGCTGTGCTCTGGAGCAGCAGATAACTCAGAGTTTATTCCTAACATTCATGTTTATATGGGTAATATTTTACAGTTTGTGTACTGAGCACGGCTGCATTACTCCGCTACATCCCAGAAAGCAAAGCACACCTGGCTACGGGAAGACGTTTAGCTCAAATTTGCATCTGGTCCCACAAACTACTCTGGAGTTGATCTGGATCGAGACCTCCATCTCCAAAGGGACTCAATGTGGTTGTTTTGTCCACACCTGGAGTGTGATTACCATGTTCACACCTGGACAAAGGAACAACGCCAATGGGGAAACAAACGTCGCAGAAATACTGACGAACTCAAACAGTTATGTAGAGAGGAACAGGCCCAGACTCTCAGTGTTGTCTCATAAGCAGCGATGACAAACACATGAAGGATTATTGCAGTTGAAAATTCAAATATTGAAATGAATGATTGCTCAATGTGTTCAAGAAAGGCATTAACTGTTTAAGAAATCAGACCCCATGAGTAAGTAATGCAGAAATCATAATTCTCATGGTAACCCAAAGATTTTCTTGCAACTGTACGAACACTGCCAGAGAGAAGAAAGAAAAACAAGGACTGGAGGAGGAGAGAGGGTCAGAAAGTGAAACAAGAGCAAGTTCAGGTCCGGTGAGTTTAAAAAGTTGGCCAGTGGCGTTTTGTCACGACACACCCTTCGCTGGGCTGTTCAAATCTGGCCAGGCAAGAAAAACTGCAGGTCACAAGCTGCAGGCAACAGACGAGCTGATAACAAATGTACACTATTTGACTGTGTGACAGTTGGGATGTATTCAAACCTCGTCCTCTCTTCCAGGAAAAGAGTGAGAAGAAAAGTCGTCCATGACAGAAATACATTTCACAAAACAGTTTCGATGACTTATTCTTAAAGGAAACTGCTCAAAAATTTAGGAAGTCTGCTTATTTGCTCAATTGTTGTTTTGATCTTTGTGTCCATTTGTACTTTCGAAAGTGTCCGACTATTTCTTTAATCAATATGTTCGTCATTCACGTGTTCATTACTGATTTATAGATTGTCATAAGAGGAAGAAGTGATCTTCTTCATCTCAAGACCTTTGATGTGTCACAGTGTGTTTATTTTAGACTAAAGACAGATGCATAAAGATAACTGCACACATGCATCCACCACCAAGATTAAAATCATCATCAAGACTTCAGAGGACGTATAAAAGTTCACTTCATAAAGAAATGGCAGCATTAACTTAGACATCTGGCAAGAATACTGTAGTGTAATTTGCAGGGCATGTCCACTTTAGGGGGAGGGGGATAAGAATAAAATGACTGTTCTCTGTGGGCAACAATGGCTTCTACATCCCAGTGTGGTGGACAACCAAGTCAGCCTGTCAGGGATGAGGGAGGCGTAGGCTTTAGCAAGAAACCCAGCTAGATCAAATTCTTACTGACTTTGGCAGCTCCCGTCTCTTTACCACCCGAAGTGTCAGGCCTGGAGAGAGGAGAAGAAGAAGAAGACAGAAAAACACATCACGATGAGGTGAAGATGGCATATTTATATATGCATACTGACTTTCTAACAGGTGTAACGCTGAAGGGTGAGGATGGCTTTTAAATGTGAAAAGCAATAAAGAACAGGTGTTAAATTGTTCTGGCTTCGTGACACTGAAACTGACTGTTTTAAGACTCTTATTTATGGACTTATTTATTGTTCACTGGTGCAGCACAGGCCTAGTCAGGTGCCTTAAGTCTGAAAAGTGATGATGGTAAATAGAGACATGTCAGCCCTAAAGCAATAAAGTACTACTTATATTTCCACTTTATAGCACAGCTCATCTCCAAACCTTTTGTCTTGTGTGTCATTAAACTCAAGAACACTTGCTGTTCAGCTTTTGATTAGCCAATCTAATGAGTTATGAGTCGAAAGTGTGCTTTTCCTGAGACAAAACCATTCTTAAAGAGCGGAGAAAATTACAAAGTTTGATAAAAAACAGTAAAAGGATGAAAACTGTTGGTGGTTTTTAATCAAGCAGCCTGAAATGTACGTGTCTATTTTGCCTAAAAATACACCTTTTAGACGAACATCTGCTAAAATGTGGGGCAAGGCCCCCTGGTGGACGAACAATATATAGCAGTCAGGCCACAAAAGGTCAGTCACAGTGACTAAAGTCTTTGTAAACATGTTTAAATAACCAGGAAATATTTAAATGACAGCTGATGAAGTGTAGAGATTTCTCTTGTCTTTTAAATGGATCTCGCTCCTGTTCTCATTATTTTGCGAGGAAAAAATTAAACTGGAGAGATGGTAATGAAGAATTATGCTCCATTAAGAAATCATCAGAAGCCCAAAATGAATCTGTGACGACACAAGGCTAGAGACACTTAGTCTTATTTATGTGTGATTAAGGGTTTGGATGATCGGCAGAATATTTCCAGATTTCTGACAAGGCCAGGGAGCTTTCATTTTGGATATTAAAGACACCGCTCTTTCTATAATATTGATTATTTACATTTTCACACTCTGTTAAAGTGTTTTAGGGTCTTCTTACTTTCTTAACTTGTCAGAGATGGCAATGGTAGCAGGCTGGGCCCCTCTGTGGGCAGGGGATGGGCTACGGCGAGGACGGCTAGGGGTTCGTGAGGGACTGTGGCTGCCGCTGTCACCACGACGATGTCCTCCACTGCTCCAACCCCCTCTCCTCGAGTTGCCGCCCTGACGTGAGCTCGAGCGGGACCTGATAGAAAGACAAAAGGGCTTCAACTACAGAATTCTGTTAGGCAGCTCATGTAGCACTGCTTACAGATTAAGCTAACCTTGTTCTTCTACGTGCCGAGTATCGTCTCCTATCCCTGTCTCTGTCCCTATCCCTGTCTCGATCCCGGTCTCGTTCTCGCTCTCTGTCCCTCTCACGTTCTCTGTCTCTGTCGTTGGAGCGTGACCGGTCACGTCTCCTCCACGATCCTCCGTTCCCTCCTCTACCTCGGGAGTAGGACCTAGAGCGCCGCCTTGACCGCGAGCGACTCCGGGATCGACGCCCATCTCTTCCCCCGCGTCCTCGTCGGGGTCGGCGTGAATGTGACGATGAGCGAGAGGAGGACCGAGAGGAAGAGTGCGAGGAGGAAGAAGGGGAGTGGCTGCTGGATGACCTTCGTCTCCTGAATAAACAGAGACAGCGTTTCAGTATAAATACAGGCTAGCACCTAGCCTATCATTACATCATATTTTCCGCTTTTAAATGTAATATGTTGTTTAATTTATAGAAAAATTTTGATAACAGATTTCAGCTTTGAAAAATACCCAATCAGATTTTTCTTTATGCGCATGCACACTTCAATAGTTCCTTTTTGATAGTCGGTGATTATTTGGTCAGATACTCTGAAAGCTGATCCACCTTTCTGACCACAAAAACAATCGATATTCTTTCTGCACGAACAGCTGCGGTCATTTTAATTAACAGTGACTGCAAGAAGAAAAACCAGGAGGAGGGAAAGTTACCGACCGGGAGCCCCTGCTATGACCTGCAGAGTGCTGCGAGTTGGAAGGGGCGTGGCCAGAGTGAGGAGCAGCTGTTTGCGGTGCTGCCGCGGCTTCCTCGTCACTGCCGCCGAAGCTGGTGATGAAGGTGATCTTCTCTGGACCGGGAGTACGTGAGCGTGAGCGTGACTCAGAGCTGGACTCTGACTCTGGCCTGAAAGTGATCAGAATTTTTTTTAGTTAAGACACACAGAGGCAGACAACCAATCAGAAAAGTGGGAAGGACAAATCAAGTGGGTGAACTCACCGTTTATAAGGATCATATGTTGGACTGTCTCTCCTGGCGTAGCTGCAAGAGGAAATGGCGAGTTAACATAACCACGTTCTGAGGTACGGTGAAGTTCATTACGGAAAAATAACGCAAATTTACCTCGGAGGGCTGATTTGTCTTCCTTTTAGCCTCTTCTCTCTAAACTCCCTCCTCTGTCTACGAGAGCGGCGGCCCTGAGACGATCAAGCAAACAAACATTATAAAACCTGTGAACACAACCCACACAAACACTTCCCTCAGCAGATTTAGTCTTACAGAGTACATGGCCTTCTCCGCCTCCAGAGCTTTGGCATGTTTGATGGCCTCCACTTCTTCCTTGTCTTTTCTCAACATCCTGACAAATGGGTAGCACAATCACAGCATTACAAAAACCACAAAAATAATTATTTAAACACAGAAGCGCATCAACGTGAAGAAAAGAAAACCAACGATCCTCAGTGTAACAGCATGAGATACATGCGTTCGTGTCGGAGCCACGGCTCAGTGTACTCATTACGGTTTATGTTTTAACGTCAGATGCTCACGTTAAACATTGCCATGGTTTCAAACAATAACAAGAGTGGCTGTACGAACAATGGCTCAGGCTTAAATTGTTCTTATTCCCCAACTTCAGAAAGTGTTTTTTTTACCCCCCCCGGGAGAGCAGCTAGTTTATTTGGGCTGCACAAAAGCCAATTAAGACGACACTAAAAATGAAAAAGCTCATTTTGCACTGTGAACCATACAAAGCTACTCCACTGGAGTCCAAGAATACAAACATGTTGCTCAAAGTTCGCCTTTACTCTACAGAACTTATTTTGAAAGAGATCCTCTAAATAGTCAATCAATTTAAAAGCAAACAAAAAAATACCTTTTTTTACTGTGTGTATTTTTACAGTATCTGCTGAACTTAAAACACTGCAGAAGCTTGTAATTAAAATGAATATAACCCAAATACATCAACTTTGAGGTCAAGGATATTACAGTTAACAAAATTAAACCACAAAAACAAACAAACAAACATTAAAAAAACAAAACGACTACATTAGAAAAAATATTTCAGTTAACCGAAAAAATTATAATAAAATAAAAACCAGACTTCTGAAAATAGTTAGTTGATAAAATGTATCACAACTTCCCTAAAGATTCAGACATGTTTACTAAGAATTTGGTCTAAAACACTGAGTCAACTGAACTTTCAAAAAGTTCTGTTTTCACAATAATACCTAAAATTCTTTTCCTAAATCTCACCTCTGAGATCTGCCGTTTATACAATTATACTTAAAAAGACTAAAAACTTAAACAGAATTAAAACCTTTAAAAAAAATAAAAAAAAAAAACACAGGAAAAAACCCAACAACAAAAGAACCCTGAATTTAAAAACAAAAAGCTATATTAACTTTACTTTGATCAAGACACTACTTAAAATTTCAAGAACCACTGACATCATGATGTCATTAATGACATGTTACCTGACAAAGTCTCCTTCAGCCATTCCATATGGCGTTGCCATTTTGTTCAGGTCCATCACCTGCTCCTGGTTCAGCTCATCAACATCAACCTCCACATCTGAAAGCACACACACAGACACACACAGACACATCATTTTTTTAACAAGTCGATTTCTTACCCAAGCATTAAACAGGAACACTGACCTGAGATCAGATCGTCGGCTCACAGCATTTAAAACACAATTATCACATAACCAAGAAAAACCTGCAACCGGGCAGAAAAGATGAGCAGTTCCAGCTGAGTGGATCACGTTTATAAAGACAAACTTCTCCAGGTACAGTGTAAGATAACTAGTGTTATTTCTCAATAACTAGCGTTTCACACGCTGTTAAATTGCTTGGTTCAACAGCATTAATTTCTCATTGGGATGTGACATTTCTCCTTCGCTGAAGCCCATTTTGAGGGTTAGTCTGAAGCTAATCCTGGTCCAGCTACACAGATGTGTATCTGGCCATTTGAACCCTGCACTGCATTAAATGATGTCACAAATCCAGCTCGCACAGTCAAATTGACAATTTCAGATTTTAGTCTCTTCTGAGAAACGTTCTGTGGAATAACTCTCGCACATCCAAGAGACGAAAAGCTGATCAAACACATTCTCTGTGGACAGCTGTACCTCTAAATGTTTTATTTGGTCATCTCCTGAATTTTATTTCCCTAACACATAGATTACTCCAGTGAAACACGCTCACCGATATCTGGAATGCCTTCGTCATCTTCGGATTCGCTGTTTTCTGAATTGTCTTCCTCCTTGTCTGACTGGGGCTCAGGCTCTGCTACAGTGCTGTCCTCATACGTGTAACCAATGGTGGCCTTCTTCTCAGCCAGTCTGCACAACACAAGGAAAGATTTATAAACACAACTTAAAATACTGGATTTCACAGTGGAAATAAAGAAATCACTTTAAAATTTAGTTCATACTTTTTCTTCTCATCCTCATTTGGTTTGGGCAGACCACCATAGAGCTCATCCAGGTAGATCTGGTATAAACACTGCTCCTCAGAGACTGCAGGAGGACAGGAGGGATTTAAAGAGCACAACACAACTGCAAAATATACCCACTGAGAGCAGGTCAACACACTGCCATGGTCACATTAAGAATACAGGTGCAACACTATTAAGTGCATTACATAGTCATGTAGATTTTGTGTGTTAACACTCACTGTTGGCAAAGTCATTCTGTACAAGGCCTCTGTAGCGCTCATAGTTACACTTTCTCTCCTCCATCTCCTGCTCTGGAGTGCTGCATGAGACAAAGAAGATTGTTGGTCACATTAAACACCTCACTGAACGCCTAAATCTCACCACACCAAACTGGTTTGTCTCCTCACCAAGCATGAAAGATGACTAAAAATACAACCTCACAGATGACCTGTTCAATTACTGAGCAGCAGGTGTTTTATCACAGAGTAAGAACCAGAAGTCTTACTAAAAAGCTACTCTACAGTTATTACCACAAGTTTCAATGCACCAGCACAAACAGTCAGTGAAGTAATCGGCATTACAACACATAAAGATGGAAACAGACAGTTGTGCTATGACCAGCGTTTTTAAATTTTATTTTGTTTTTAATTCTTTAATTCTATTCAGTTTTCCATCACTTTACAGAATCGCTTGGTATTTTTTAGATTAGTTTTAACTTTATAGAAAGGTTCAGTTTTAGTTTCGTTTTTAATTTTAGTCTTTTAAATTATTATAATGTAATAGGAGGGGTATTTATCAGAGAAAGTTTTAAGAGTAGTCACCCGGTCATCCCAGCAACCATCTTCAACAAAGTCTCCTCATGGGTGGTGTTTTGAGAAATCAATGGACTGACTGTGCCTGTGGTTAGAAAACAGTGAACCTGTAAAACTAACCACAGCTATGATCAGCATTTGAGGATTGTGCTGACACCTTATTTCAGGTGTTCAGTCAATCCTGAAGCTGGCAGCTTCACACCACTGTCCAAAGACATACACATAATGTCAACTGCTCTCGTACTGAGCAGGATTACTGCTACAACCACACATCATCAGCAGGGAAACACCAAAATGTTTTACAACGGCCTAAAAATCAGTTCACTTTCCTATTAGCAGGTCAACAATCCAGCACCTACTGACCACAGTCTTAAAACCCAGGAAATCCGGAGGACCATGAGGACCCATTTTAATAATCTGTATTCATACTAGGAATCAAGGTCATGCAAGCTGTTGCTCTTCTGCTCCACAGGTGGTTTCTGTCCTCCCTGAGCTCACCTTAGGACACCTGCATTACAGTTTGGACAGATGTACTGCCCCAGTCAAAGCCCCCACCTGCCACTGTCTTAGGAGCGGGTCACCAGAAGCACTAAAGCTGTGCTTGAAGAGTCATAAATCTACTACTACAGACTACTGCAGCAGGTGTTTTGGCTTTATTATTATAGAAATTGTAATATAAGTAATTAAATTAGCCTATTTTTTTCTTAAAACAAACAAACAAACAAACAAAAAAGGGGTCACCATCTCTTTTGACCACTAAAGTCAGATCAGCTCAACCTCATATAAGAGCAAATGTTTCCACAAAATTTAAAAAAAAAAACCCAAAACAAAACAAAAAAATAACTGAAAACATATGAATGAACTATCTTTACTGTTGAATATATAACAATCTGTACTGCATATGTACAACAATCTATGGTGAATGTGTGAATCTCCTCACAACTGTCCAATGTAGAATCATACAACAAAAAAGTAAATAAATAACCGTAAAATGTTCACACAATGTGGGTTCCATGTTAAAAATGTGACTTTAAGTACTTTCAGACTTACGATGTGGTGAGCAGAGGTGGAGTGTAGGTGGGGATGTAGTCCAGGTGAGCCCTTACATCAAACCTGTCAATCATGTTGTTGGCATCTCCTTGCCAAGGCATCCTTCAGACAACAAAAATGAGGCAACATGTGATCATAAGCTCTGCGGTGTGGCTCATCTCTTATTATGTGTGGATTTTGTGATTTTCCTCACATGTTTGCAGGGCTCTCTGCAGCCAGTGCCACAGCTGGATCCAGGTGGATCTTGTAGGCTCGACCATGAACTTGAAGAAACTGAGCAGGATCTTTTTTCTGTCAAAAGAAAATGAAACTGTCAGAATGCAATGCATTGACTAATATCTAAAAACTACAAAATGTTACACTGCACAGCACTTTAATTAAACTGAAACCAACAACCATGGAAATTAACTTCTAAAACTTCACACTTTTTTAAAACAGTAACTGGTTCATTGATGCAATGAGGATAACTGAAAGCTGTGCCAACTATATGCATATGTTTTTAAAAATACCACAAAGTTTGGATCCACTTAACTGTGTATAAATTTGCTCAAATCTTTCCTTTTTTTTTTTTTTTTTTTTTTAAAAATCCTGCAGTAAGAGTGTTCAGGCCAGACCTGCTCACTCCTACCCGGTGGTACACTGTGCTACATGATAAAGTTTCTTACTATTTTCTCGTAGTACTCTCGCCGGCGCTCGCCTCGCCGTTTGTAGTCTACCATCATGCCACGGAGCTTGCGCTCATGTTTGCGGGCCTCCTGCCACATGACGGCTCCGCTAGGGGTGGGGGCGCGGCGGGGCACGGCTGCTGCTCAGGGCAAACAAGCAAGAATCATGGAAGACAGGGGAAAGTGAGATTAAGGGGTGTTAGGGGCAAGATTAAAAATAAATAAATAAATATTGGACTTGATAAACAGAGCACTTCAAGAGCTCTGAACTCCACGTTATTTCCTTGATATACAGACAGAAAGTATCTCTTACATATTACAGTTGATATCTCTGATCAGAACCAACTACAGAGTGCAACCAGCACATCTGCAAACACACTATCAACACTCAAGACTCACGAAGATTCACAGTTTTAACCTTCACACTAAACACAGACAATGCAATCGTTACCTAGATTCCTTGTTAAACACTTGACAACCAAAATCACGCACTGACGTCTAAACTTCTAACAAGACAACAGGCACATAGTCTGAGATTAAAAGGCCATGAATGCACAAATTATTTGTAGTCTGTCTATTCATAAGTAAACTGAGGCATATTGGTCACTTCCTATAACTGAAGTTGTGACACGTCACATTAGAGATGTGAGGGAAATTCAGTGTAACGAAAAACCAAAAATGTATACGTTTGAAATTAATTTGCATCAGTGTCTACACTTCCAGTGCATTTCTCGGAGTGTTTGACGAAACTCATATCCGCTCATATTGGTACATCACATAAGTTACAGTGAATCAAGGTGTCACCTCTGCATCTCCCACCACTAAACGTACTTTTAATTTACAGCAGTAGCTAAACAGTCTTAAGCTAAAAAGCTAACCTAGTTTTCTATCCAGTATTAACGTAGTTAAAACGGTTACATTACAACGCTGTTTGTCCTAAAAATTGTTATTTTAACCCGTCTACGCCCCACTTTCAGCGTTCAGATTCAGCCGGGTGCTAAAAAAGTCTGTGTTATCAAAGTGATGTAGGAGTTTGTTAGCATACACACGGGCCTGACTGCGCATGCAGCCCGGGCCTTTTTAATGCTATCTAGCATCACAACTAGCCTAGCTTAGCTGATCTGCAAATGCGTTGGGAACAATAGTCAAAAAGCAGCTACGAAACACTGAAATCTACACACACGTACAGGGCATTCAGCGCGGTCTAAATTCTCACAGTGTACCTGTTTTACTAATCGCCAACACACACTCGGGTTGTTTTCAGTTGGCCAAAAGCGACGTTAGCAGAGTGGAGCGTAACCACACGCCTCCTTAGCGTATATATAACAGGCTGCAGTACCGGCTCTGGCCTGTGAGGGCGCTGCGGGGGAGGCGTGTGTATGTAACATTAATGGGAAGATACTTTTGAAAAAAAAAACTCCTTATAATAAAACACAGTAAACAATAATCACCATCAATACTTCTACCTTCACAGCAGAGGAGATTCTATACAAAGCATCACAAATGGTTGTGAACAGGCTGATCCGAAGGGCCAGCTCTGTTCTAGGATGCCCTCTGGACCCAGTGGAGGTGGTGAGTGACAGGAGAATGGCGGCTAAGCTGTCATCACTGTTGGACAACATCTCCCACCCCATGCAGCAGACTGTGACAACACTGAGCAGCTCCTTCAGTGGGAGACTGCGGCACCCACGGTGTGGGACGGAGAGATTTCGCAGGTCTTTCCTCCCCACTGCTGTCAGACTCCACAATAAAGACTAACTGATCAAACACACACATCCACACATGTGCAATAACACTAAGTGCAATAATCTTTTCTGGCATCGTTGTATTTTTACTCAGTTGTATATAGCATTTGTATTCTATTTTTATCTTATTGTATATTTTTTCTACTGTATATAATATTTTATTGTATTCTATTCTGTACAGTTGTGTACTGTGTTTATTCTTATTGTATTCTAATTTTTGCCTCATAACTTTTGCACTGTCCACTTCCTGCTGTGACAAAACAAATTTCCCACGTGTGGGACTAATAAAGGTTATCTTATCTTATCTTATCTTAAATAAAATAAAAAACAAACAAACATTTTGACAGCTTTCTTCTTCTTTTTAAATTTACAGATGGTTTTAATACAATGCTCGGTGTCCTTTTGAAAAATTATGAATAAATATTTAGATTGATTAAATTGGGTTTTTTAGATATAGTTTATACTTTGCTATGATAGTTAAAAGTTTGAATAAATGTAGTTCTTTTTATTGCTGAAACTGAACAGTACCTTATTCCAGCACAAAGATTAGTCTTTCCAAAAAGCCTTCCTTAAACTTTAACAGGGTAATATATGTGTTTTATTTTGAACGAAAGTTTATTTACATTATCTGTTGGCTTCATAATGAAAGTTACATAATAACTCAGTATGAAAAACGGATCAGTGGTTTTTAAGGTTGTGCACTGTATTTGGCCACAAGATGTCCCTGTAAGACAGGAGAGATGCACATTTGAAGTTATCACAGTTAAACAGAGATACTTTCAAGGAACTGGCAAACTGTGTGTGAAAACATTTGTGGTAATCCAGCTAAAAATAATTAAATTTATCTTTTTTTTCTACAAAGTATTATGCCCCTGTACCAGTCTATGACTACTTTATGTGCACCAGGACATGCATTAATGCTGCTCTAGTGAGAGTCACTCAGTGTTTAAGCCATATATTTTCTTGTATTTGTGGATTTGTCAAACTCTCCTGAATCCCTGTCAGAAATACAAACCCAGGTGCCCTTGGGTCAGTGCATCAGCTGCACATGTGGATGGGCACTAAAATAAATCCTTAAAGGGAATCTGTTATATTCATTTTAACTACCACATTTTTCTGTATAAATCAACTCTTCTGGAGTTGCTGATTTTCATACATACATACACACACATTGCATACATTAAAAAACCAAGGCATGCACTAGACAGCTGAACTTTACATCATGTATCTATATTGTTATCTTTCCCTGTTATGTATATTTACTCATTGTGTGTCTGCCTGTGTTTTAAGCTGAAAGCTAACACACATCATTTTGTTATGTGACTACAAAATGATCATAAAGAATCTTCAACTCCTCTTATTTATCTCATGCTGATATTTGTCGCAGAGTCAGAACGGAGCTGAAAGTGTCAGACCTGGATATGACTGAGTTTAAGACCATTTTAAAGGAATTAGAGAATAACTCTTTTAGTCAGTGTGACTGCTTTTAATGTTTTGCATATTTGAATATCAGTCATATTTGTTCCTTTACTTGTTATATTATTTTGTGCCTGAACAGGTCTCTCCTTAGAAGGAGATTTTAATCTCAATGAGACTTTTACCTGGATGAATAAATTATATACAATACCTTTTATTTATAAAAGTATATTCTATCTCTCCAATGTGCTGTAATCACACAGCTCCTTAGAAAAGTAACTTGGATCCATCTGGGAGGGATCAGACTAGAGATGCTACTGCTCCGCATGGAAAGGAGGTTTGCGAGCATGTCTCACCGGGAGGAGGCTGGAGGCAGACCCCGAACGCACCAGAGAGATTATATCACTACAGTTTAAATTACTGTAATGCTTTATTTGCTGGATTATCCAAACGATCAGGATGACTTTAGCTTATTCAGAGTCCTTTCATCTGAAATCTGAACATATCATCACAGTACTGAAGTCAAAACAGGATCACTTCTAAATCCTTCTACAAAGGTTTGAGTCCCAGGAACATTTCTCAGTGTCTATAATGCTAATAGACCTCTAACTGTGTGTGTGTGTGTGTGTGTGTGTGTGTGTGTGTGTGTGTGTGTGTGTGTGTGTGTGTGTGTGTGTGTTTTAACTTGTATTTTATTTCTCTTGCAAACTTGACTTTGTTAGGTTTTAGTACTTTACGACAATAATAATTAAATGTACTATATGAAAAAAATGACATTAACATTGAGATGTGGATTGGGCTTCTGTGCTCACAGTTGGCTGTCAACCAGATCACAATATTTTATCTTTGTCCATGTTAATAGAACCATCCAGCACTGTGAAAGCATATATAACAGAACCTAAGGACAAGCATTTAACACCTTCACACTGAGGGGCAGTGACCTCTTGGCTGAATCTGAAGCTTTCTAATCTGCTGGCTGGGCTTTGACATCCTGCTCAGCAGGTGCAGAAAGAGGCTTGTACATATGCACGTATATGTATACGGCTACGTTTGTGTGTGTAAACTCTATTCTCTACATTTCCTCATGACCAGCATGGTTACAGGAAACCATGTTCATTTCCAGCCCACCGCTGTTTGCACAGGTCAGAGGTCACATCTGTCACATCTATTTGCACATTAAATGTCTATGCTGTGACCTTGGAGCTGCTTACACTTGACAATTTTTTATATTTTAGTAACACACAGCATGCATTACTGTAATGATTTAGGTCAACATAGACTGTCTGATATCTGCAAAAATGGTTACACTTAACTTCAGTCATTGCAGACCCATTAAAAACAGAAACTTTAAGTAAATATTTGCCAGTGTTTCCAGCATTTTGACCAGCAGTTTGCACAAACCCACTGCTCTTGAAACTTACTGTTATTTTTTTTTTTGCAGCCACACATTTATTTTTTAGGAAAACTGGGGTCAGTCAGGTGGTCTCCAATATTTTCCAGGCGCCGACAGCATCAGAAAGAAAAGGAAACTAGTGAAAGTCATTGTGTATACGGTGACTTACAGACCTAGTCATTGTGCCTGTGCTCCAACACGAAAGATCCTCTCATGGGACTCTGTCAGTGATTTATAAACAGAAAGCTTGGTTGTGACATCTGAAAAATGCATACAAGGAGACAAGGAACTAGACGAACTGATAACTCTTAAACAAATATAAGTAATTTAAGACTAATGTTGCTATTCCAAAGCTTAAAAATAAGCTTGGGTGCCTTTTGTTACATATACGGTTATGGTCAAAAGCAGATCTACAGAGACTGAGGCGTTATTATCGACTAGCACAGCTTTACATTATTCACAGTCCTAAATCATTTATCTTGTCATCTTTAGCTCCTCCCTCTTTATACCAGCTTTCCTCTGATTAGCTACCCCTCAAAAACAGAAGAGCTGAACAGCAGTTGACCATGTTAGGGTTGTCTGCTCTTCCTCTCATTATTCAGACCTAAGGGAAAACTGTCTGGAACAGAGGGTTTAGAGCTGTCTGAAGCCTAAGCTTTTGGCTAACAGGGATTATTTTGGACAACTAAACCCTGGTGTTTAATAAAAGGTATTAAAAGAGTTGGTAAATGCACTTTTATTACATTCCACATGTGCTGGTTGCTCCAAATGGAAAGTATAAGGGGAAAAACAGGGGACAGTAATACAGTGATACTTCCAGAATGAATCACAGTACAAAAAGGGCATCAATATGTACAATATTATTTATGTACAAAAACAACCATGTTACACACAAGTATGATAAAAACCATACATCTCGGGCAAACTGCAGTATTACATGACAAAATAGGCATCAGTGTATAGTTTTTAAAATGTTCTCAGGAGGCTTGCAAGCCTTTGGTTCAGGAGGATGCACTTTCACTCTAAGCAGAGTGAAATGTTTCCCCTCTCACAAAAACTAACTATATCCAGTCTTTTGTTCACTCTCACACACACTTACACACAGCCACACACACAAAAAAAATGTTAAATAGGCATCTGTTCACTGATCCTTTCTGTCAGTGGAGGTTTGGACAACAGTCAGATGGCAACACCGAACAGGAAATGTATCAGGACTCAAATGGAGGAAGATCCTCTGTTTACTCTTGACAGTTTCACAGGCACTCAAAGGCAAGTCTGTAAGTCTTTAAGTTTTCAGTTTACTGTTGAGTCTTTCAGCTCAACTTTATGCCTGTGCTGCTTTTTCATGGCCGTTAAGAAGGTCCAAAGACGATGGCGACGACGCTCTTTCGACCCCTCCGCTTAGCAGCCTTTGTTCCTCTGGTGTCTGAGCACAGCCATCTGTGTTTATAAAGGTCAGAGGGTCACCTTTAATTTTTATATCTGCAACATCGACACAGTGCAAGTAACTGGAGAAGAGGTCCTGTGAGCAAAAGAGTGCTAAGGACGCAAAGTAAATTTAAAAAACAGCTCCTCAGGGCTTTAAAAGGTCAGCATGGGGTCAGACCTCCAGCTCTTGGTTATCTGCATAGTGGAGGCGGTTCAACTTCTCCCTCTCCTGGTTTGAAATGTCCAGTTTGGCAGCATGTGCTGGCTTTAGTGCTGGGGAAGGGTGTGAAGGGGCCGGGGAGGGTGGTAGGGTCAGTTCAATCTCCTCGTAGCAACGTGAGACGGGGGCAGGGGCTGGAGGGTTTGTGAGAGGGGCGGCAGCGGGCAGCTGGGGCACCGGACGGTCCACGTTTCTGATGAGGTTGACAAACTCCCTCTGGTTGTTGATGCCTTCTTCCTGCGGGACAGCCTGCTGCTTTTTCCGCTTCCGATGGAGGTGGGACAGGATGAAGGCACAGGAGGCACAGCCACAGACCGTCAGCAGAGCTAAGACTCCCACCAGGATCATGTAGAAGCTCAGGCCCCCGTGTGCTGAGTCAGACATGGCGCCTTCAGGTGTGGAGACGTCAAAGATCAGACCAGAGTTCATCAAGATTTTATACGTTTAAAGATGCACAAGTATTTGTCTCACCTTGACAGTGGTGACCAATGCAGGGATTTTTGAGGCTCATGCACTCGTCACCATAGTTACCGTCAGGACAGATGCATGTGTTCCTGCCATCTATTATGTGACACTGCAGGCCTTGTTGACAGGGGTTGGGATTGCACAAGTCCAACACGACCTGAAATATTGGAAAAACAAAACAATAAGACAGTTAAGAGATATATCCACTTCTCTCTAACCTCCAGTGAAGTTTCTGATTGGATCTTTAAAAGATCTCTTCTTACTTCACTTTCAATGCTAAAACTCAAATGTTCATTTATAACCAATTATTTTTTTTAAAGTTTTAGCATTTTTAAACTTTTTGGTGTAAAATTTCCTCCTAATAGTGTGACTTCTCCTGTAGCTCAGCAGGGATTGTTAAACAAAAATAAATAAACAAACAAAAATGAACTTGAAAGTTGAAAGACTAAAGACACTGGATATATAAACCTGAATATTTTAGATTTGTTATTTTACGTAATTACTTGAGATTTTCAACTAATCACTTTACAGTTAACAAATTTCGGCATTAAACTTGGAGCTAAGAGGGCTCTATAATATTATAAAAACGTTTATTTACTGTTTGGCTTTTGTTAAAAAGTTTTACTTCTGTGGACTCTTTAATGTACTTCTGATAGGGCTATACATGCTCGAATCATGTTTATTCTTGGTATAAATAATAACATCTGATGTGCTGTCTATAGTTTTCAATCCATTTTTATTCTGTATTTTATTTTTAATTATAAGCTTGTTCTACATTTGTTCATGATATCATCGCCTGTTTTATTTATACTCAGGTCCATGTCCATGTATTACTTTTTTTTAAAAGTGATTTTCTGCTTTTGTTTTGTAAAATATCTCCATCCACATGAAAAAGAAAAAGGCACAACATTAGGTTCTATGCAACATAAATGTTGGCCAATCAGAAGGCTGCAGACGATAAAACCGCACAGTCTGATGTCAAAACAGAGATAAAAGTAGATAACGTTCTAAATCTAAATCTTCATTTCAGTTGTTGTATGTGTGGACATAAGGCTGAAATCCATAGACTAAAGCTATGTTTACCAAATGTATATGTGGACAGCGCGTCGCCCCAACCAATTGAACTTGAGATTAGCTGCATAATGCGTTTGTTACTGTGCTTTTCATTTACCTTTGCAGTACATTCAGCACTGTAAATATTCAAGTTTGTCTTTCTGGAACAGGTTTAAATACATATTTTACCATTGTGTAACATGAACTTCTGATAAAGACTAAATTTTAAAAATCCCAATTTTTCTAAATCCATCATATCGATTTTTGGATTACTCTTTTGAAATATTCTCTAATGTCATGCACGCTCTCTGTGCACCCACACATCTATTATCTTCCTCTGATCTTTCTGTCATCCTCATTAACTTGCTTTCACCTCTGATACATTTCTCACTCTGATTGGCTGCAGAAGGGTCACTGGCATGCATATACAGCTAGAAAAGGTGGAGCACGGAGCTTGCTGGTTGGCATCTCAGTACCTCGTCTCCTGATCGTTGTCAGCACTGGTGATGTCGTTCTGCTGCTTTTGTTTATGGGTTGAGTCATGTTTTCGATTTTGGTTCTGTTATTTTAGGTTATTAATATTAGTTTAGGGGAAAATGGAATCTGATGGCTCTTTGTATGGTTGTTTCATGATCTTCTTCCTCTTTTGTTTATTTTTGCCAAGTTTTCCATTTTCCTCATTCATGTTTATTCTTTGTAAGTAATCATATTTACATTATTAAAAGTATATTGAATATGAGCAGCTTTCTAGGCTAGATTATGTTAGGTTCCCTTGAGTCTTTGATTTAGAGACTGTAACATCTAATATTACCTTGTATGCCTGTTTCATCTTTTTTACTAGAAATTATCTTCACACATTAGTTCAACTAAAAAAAACCCCATTTAGTTTTAATTATTTAAAAAATGATTAAATTGGGTTCTCCAACCTCACAGAAGTTTCCAGAATATCCAGTGGGGCAGTTGCAGGTGACTGTTCTTTCATCCTTCTCCACACACTGCCCTCCGTGCAGACAGGGGGCGCTATCACACAGACGTTGGCGATTTTGGCAGTGTTTTCCAGAGAATCCAGGTGGACACACACATCTGGACCCTAACACCTGGTCCTGTATGGGTCAGAATATACAGTTGTGGTCAGATGTTCACAGCCACTCATTACTGGCATGACTGTCATGGTAAATTTGTGCTTTTAATGACTTCCTTGAACTGTTCTTTTTCCAGGCTGATGATTGTACAGCATCTATCTTTAATGACTTTAAAAACAGGAATTGGGTTTGACTTTAATTCTGGGTTTTCTCTGATACACTCATGCTCAACTATATGCACACAGCCCCATTAATATTTTGGTTAATTTCACTTAGCAAGTTGTACCTCAACCAAATACTTTCGTTAATCATCAACAGTTTGACCACTCTTCTTGGCAGATTTTATAGAGTTCATTTAAACTGGTTGGTCTCCTGGCACAGACCTGGCTTTTAGGAATGGGGACTCCATTCCAGGAGCTTAATGTCAGCCTGCTTTATCCAGTCCAAAACCAATTTTGATGTGTGCTTAGGATAATTGTCCTGTTGGAAGACCCAACTGTGTCCAACTTTCAACCATCTAGCTATTGATCTGAGGCAAAGTTAAAGAATTCACAGGTCGTTCTTCCTCTTCATTATTCCATCGACTTTGTCCAATATACCATTACCACTTGTGGCAGAAGAGCCCCAAAGCATGATGCTACCACCTCCATTCTTCACAGCTGGTACGGTGTTCTTAGATTTAAAAGCCTTCACACCTGAAGAACATATCTCCTGGGATTGTGGTTCAACCTTTATCTGACCATACAACTTTTTAAAAGAAAGCATTTGATTTGTGTTGATTTTGGAGCAGGGGCTTATTTCTTGGTTGGCACCCTCTTAATCCATGGTAATGTAAAACTCACTTCACTGTGGACTCCTTAGAGCTTCACTAACTCCCGTGGACATTCCCATTGTCGTGAGTATTCATCAGTCCAGTGAGTGCTTTTTCTTTTTATGTTGGCTAGTTGTAGTCAATCATGATCAGTAACAAGAAGTTAACAGGCCTCTGTCTTATCAAATTAATTTTCAGTACCACTTATTAAAATATTTAATTAAGTATACATCTTAGCTCTTGTGGATGAGAGAAAGTAGAAAATAAATTCAAACAGTTGCACAATGATTGAACCCAGGAAAAGAACAGTTCAAAAAACCTTAAAAGCCCCAAATTTCCATGACAGTCATGCCCATGATGAGTGTATCTAATCGTCTGACCACAACTGTGTGTAATTTATATGTGTGACATGAAGAAAAGAGCACTGGGGAGGGTTACAGAGGATCTGCGACAGGCAGAATAATATTTAAGAGAACATTTAAGTTAACCTAAAGCACAGCAGCTTCAAAACGTTGTACTGAATAATGTCTGACATACAGGGACACCTCCAGACTTTTTTCAGTGGGGTGGCCATATGGGGGCCACTTAAAATATTGGAGTGGCACATGGTGTGGTGGGGTGGTCCCCCTCTCCCCTTTGTGGCGCCCCTGCTGACATGCCTAAAAGCTCATATTGAATATTATATTATATATCAATATTTTGCTTGAAATACTGAAAAATGATCAAGATAATGTGAATGCTGAGTAGTGAAAAACTTAAGACGAGAACAACGAAGCAGGTGCAGAGACTGTAGGCAAATTAGACAGAGATTGGCAGGCAGGAGTCTTACCTCACAACGTCCACCATTCAAACACAAACCCTGACAGCTGCTGTTCCCTGCAGGGAAACGAGGAATGCCACATTAATTTCTCCCACAAACACAGAATATCTATGATATCTATGAACTTTGTAATCAAACATGTTCAAAGTGAAGGCAGAAGAGACTAAAGTTAGCACAAAGCAACAGGAGAGAACAGCCAAAAGAGACCTTTACATAGTGTTTGTTGCATTTTCAGTGCACTGCAGTGATACGCTGTGAAGGATGATTGATGAAACTGGAGCTGGAGTAAAATGATTTCCAGCCCACAGGGAGTCAGACCTGCTGTTTAACGGCTCTTCATGGTTTACTATCTGTCGCAGGATTGTCTCTTCTCTCTTTACTTATAAAATGATTTTCCTTCTTCTCGTTACTTTTTTTCATCCTTGTGCACTTACTGATGTCACAGTTAGGCCCCGTCCATCCAGGAAGGCAGTCACACAGGTAACTTCCGATCAGGTTGCGACAAGAGCGGGCGTGGATGCAGATACTTGACTCACATTCATTGTTGTCTGAAAAAAACAAAAACAAAGAACATTTTATAAATTTACATTTTGATAAAATACCTCCTTAAAAGTACCCCACACAGTTTACAGCTTTCAGTGCCTTCTATTGAATTACTAATCAAAAAGTTATTAAAATTATTAACTTTGATAATATAAAAACATATCTGGGCATATATTATCACTTTTACACAATGGAAGCACAGGCAACATGAGGGGATCAAAAACGGAGCCACTTAAGGCTGATTCCAGATATATAAACATATGTTTTTGTCTATCAGAAACACAAAACACACTAAGACAGTTGATTGGATAAAGGTTAACACAACATTTAAGTAATAAGAAATTAAACATTTGAAGCCTGTTAAGATAAAATCGCATTAAGGTGATGAGATGAGAAACATTTAAAGCCCAGATTAGTTTTATTGATCCTTTTGGGGAAACATGTCTTTTTTTTTATGTCAGAGGACATGTCTGTGTTTTTTATTCATTTGTATCAATGACTGTAATTCAGTTTGACAATCAGTTTCCAACACAAATCATTTTGGGGATTACGCAGAGAGCTGTCTCAGGTGGCCCTGGTTTGTGCCAGTACTTTTCCCTCAGAACAGAAGACCAATATTAATAAAAACAAAATTTGAGCGTAACCTTGTTGGAGAACATACAAACAGCACCGCACTAATTCAGTGAGATAAAACATCACCTAAATCCCTCCATCTAAGCGTCGCACAGCCCACAAAACCCATCAAATCAAATCCTGCATGTCTCCCACTGAGTTCAAATGATCTTTACCCACCATTTAAACAGTTCAGTTTTGCACTGGGTGCTTGAACCTGGAAGTGGAGAGTTGCTGGGCAGATGCATGTCAGCAAAAACCTCGCAGCATCTTATTTGTTTATGCACAGAACCCCCTGCTTCTTTAAGTTTATCAGTGCCTATTCCCACCCTCTGTTGTTCTGGGAGTGTTGAAGCCAGGAGCCCTCGAGCGCTTGGCTCCAAAAAGATAGAAGGAGGATTAGAAAGAAATGCTCAATGAATAAAGAGGAAGTAGTGAGTCAGTTATAGGTAATCTAAACCATTTACCGTCAGCCAGAAGCCTATTAGGATTTAGGTGGGGGTGTGTGTGTGAATATGGAAAGGCTATCAATGGTAAGAGCCTGAGGATCCATCCTGCTGTGGGAGAAAATGGGGGTGCAGAAATCAGCTATAAGCGAGTGAAACTGATCAGCAAGTGTAATTGACTTTTACTGTTTCAGGTGCTGCTGATGCTCTGCTCATAGGCTCAGGCTATAAAGAGTTTTATAACATGTGTCCAAACACTGTGTGTGTGTGTGTGCGCGCACGTGTGTGTGTTGTACTGTGAGCCATTGGCCCGTGATGTGGAACTATGGAGGATCATCAAGTGTCAGAGTGACATATCGCTGTAACACCGAGGAGTAGGAGAGGCTGTCATCCTGAAATATGTCTCAGTTTTTACTTCATCACCCCAAAGCCCAGCATGTGTATATATACTGTGTGTGTGTGTGTGTGTGTGTGTGTGTGTGTGTGTGTGTGTGTGTGTGTGTGTGTGTGTGTGTGTGTGTGTGTGTGTGTGTGTTTGACCTGAGCCCATACAATACTCCCTCTGCTGTAGTATCTAACACAACAACCCTCTGGGTGCAGGCTTGTCAATATGAGCAAATGCAGCTCAAAGAGACGTGACGGTGCATTAAGAGACTACTGATTCTCAGGCAGCATGGGTTGATGGGAAAATTAACATGCTGCTGGCTTTTCTGCCTCTTTAATTTGCGCTTTAAATTCATATTTAGCTTCAAGTGGAACACAAGCGTTCCCAGCTTTTTAAAACAAGCTCAGATTGAATTTGTTCTCAGAGGATTTTTGTTTAAACTCCTATGAATAGTTTCCTTTGAAAATAAGGATCTCTGATCAGTTGTCTTGTTAGTGACACTTTTCCCAAATAGCTTGTAGATCCTGATCCCAAACGAAACATATCCGTGCAGGTTAATTCCCAGTGATGGCAGCTTGTCTGGAGAAGTACAGATTTAGCATTAGCAGACATCATCTCTGCACCCTAAAGTATAAAAATACACTTTTACACTTGCATTGCAGTCCTGAACCTTTTAAAATATTAGATTTTAATGTTTTTTAAGACAACGATGTCAAGATGTCAAATGCACATACAGTACTGTGCAGAAGTCTCAATCCACCCCTCATTTCTTTATATTTTTTGAGCCAAGGTGCCAGACCAATAGTTCTTAAAGATCTTCCAACTATTTCAACACTTTTTTCACTTGTACTTGAAAAAACAGGGACAAAAGGCTGAGGTATGCCAAATTACCCAAGAAATGGACGGAAAAATCAGTGGCATGTACGGAGGAGGTCAGGATAGAGGCACAACAGTGAGTGTCTTCAGCCATCCCATAGTTTGGGACTGCATTTCAGCCAGTAGTGTTGGCAATCTTGTCAGATTTTGATCCACCATGGTATACCATCCGAAAAGCATCTGATTGGCAGGAGCTTCATTTTTCGGCATGACAATGATCCCAAACACACTGCACATGCAGTAAAAGATTGAAAAAACACAGTCGTACACTATCAGTCCCCTGAGCCCAGACCTTCAACAGTACTTGAGCAGTTTGGGATCATCTTGACAGGAAACAGAACAAAAGGCAGCCAACATCCAAAGAAGAGCTTTGTCCTTCAAGAAGCCTGGAAAACTAGTCCTGAAGACTATTCAAAGAAATGACAAGAAAGCTTTGCTAAAGCCTAGATTATATTCTACTGAGAACTGACGGCCGAGTAGTCATTCCTGTTACCCTTCTTTTGTGTAGTTGGTGCATTATAATATAAATTGTTGTGGACAAGTCGGAGGTTTCAAAACAAATATGCAGCCATGTGGATGTTCACATCTACATGTGGATGTTAGTCCATCATTTTGCTCAGATGATCCCAAAAAATAACCAGCTGAAAGCTCCAGAACAGTCAAGACTATTTTCTCTTTTGTGAAGTCAACAACACTTCAGTTCACAGACTAAAAACACTTAAAGTACTCAAAAAAATGGAAACCTGAGTCTCCGCATATATGAAACAACAGAGCAGGTGCCCATGAGCAGATACTAACTGGACCTTGTACCATTAACCTGGTCATTATTTTCATGAACTGTGATCAGTTTGAGTAAAAGAAATTCAACAAAAATGTGATATAATCCAACTAAAGTCAATAAACACTAACATGATTTACTATTTGTTCTATTACTCTTTTATTTATCCACTACTACTGGCCCTGTGCTGAAAGTGACTATATTTATGCAAACTTTACAACACTAGTACATACCAACCAGGAGGTTGCTAGGCAACATGATGGAGTCATAATATATCATAATATTCAAGTTTTATAAATAGAAATTAGACATTATTATGAAACGAAATTGGTACAGTGGCTTTTTTTAAGGTGTTGTAGGTGCAGAGATGCTGTGGTGTCGCGGTCAACACATTCACCTTACATGCAAAGTGGGCCCGGATAAACAGGGAGGGTTCTGCCATGAATAAAATCTTTGTCAAATCAAAGAAGCAGATCAATCTGCTCTGAGGACTCCTTGGCAGATAAGGCAGCAGCTAAAAACACATAGAGGTGCATAAATGCTAAAGAAAAGGGAATTTTAGCCCATTGGTATGTGGTTTCTAGGCAACATGTAGGCGGGATAGATAAGAACCTTCAAGGGCCTAAGATATACCTGTGTGCCAAGTTTGATTGCTTAGCTCCTGATTGTGTGGGAGGAGTTTGCAGACAGAGAGTAATTTGTTGTATTATAGTAAGATAAAGAAGAGCAGGCATACGATGACCCACTGACCCAGCTGGCACGTCCTGCCGGTCCATCCAGGTGGACAGAGGCAGCGATAACCTCCAGGAGCTTCTTCACACGTTGCTCCATGGCCACAGGGGCTGCGATCACACTGCTTCACAGCTGAGAAGACAAACAGAGAATAATATATATGAACTTACTGGCCTGTGTGACAGGAGCGTGAGTGAGAACATTAAGGAGGCAGCTTGTGCATGTGTGATCTGAAGGGTAGTATTGGTGTGAGGAAGCTTGGATGCTTTCGTGTTTTTGTTCTTTCTGCTGCTCTGGTTTCTGTGCAAACAGTGATGAATACAATCATCTCAAATCTTTCCCAAAGAGGAGGAAGGAAGGAGTGCATTTGAATAAGGGAAAGGATGGCAAAGCCGGGGGTTGGACAGAAATAAAAATGAGGCTGCCATGTGTGGTTCTACCCATCTGACAAGGAATTTAAAACAGGAAAAACATCACATTCAAACAAAGAGAAGCTCCCCACTTAGGGGTTAACCATGCATAACTTAAAGAGGGCATCATAACTTTTCCCATGCATATCTCTGTGGTGTACATCTCTGTCTCTCTCATAACCTTTTTTCATTTACCTAACCCTACAGAAGAACCATTTTCCATTTTCCTGACCCCGAACAACAATAATCCTGCCAAGTTAGCGGCACATCTCCAAAAATGAGACGGAGAATTCATAACAAACAAAGAAGCCTTTAATTAATATTGGTTATATATATAAATCTAGTCTGAAAACAAAGCTATGTTGTGGTTTTGGTTGTCATTCCTTGCAAGCCTAACAATCTTCTTGCTGTATGTTCCCTGGAGAGTCCCCCCCCGCACAACACATAGCCTGCAGAGATAGGCCGCCTCTCTGACTGTTAATCAAGCGAGCAACAAACAACAAGAGCAAAAATAAACAAAACTTTTATTCCCCCGTTCATCCCTCTGCTCTCACTCTTTGATAAAAATGCTTTCTGCTGAATTGTTTACATGCCACAGCGCTGTTTATCCTGCACGAGGTGAAAGCTGAGGATGTGGAACTGTTCTTGTTTACAGACAGCTCTGAAAGACCATAACCCGTGTGATCCAATCTCACCTGCCGTCACGCACACCCACCCACCCACCCACACACACACACACACACACACTGCAGACCACACGACCAAGAAACCCAGACTGTTCTGACAGCTCTGCTCAGCTTGACCTTTAGCCGCGTGCAGATCAAAAAATGTATGCGGCTGAGTGAGCGGGAACTAACGCAGTCTTTAAAACATTTAACCTACAAACAGACATATATTTAAGTGTGGTTTACTTGTATTACACCAAACCATGATGTTAAGCAATTCAAAGAGGCATCAGGTCCTCTGTGCCTGTGAAGGAACTTTCTATAATGAGTGAAAAAATAAACCCAAAAAAAATAACCCCAAAACCCCCCCGCAAAAAAAATAAAAAAATCCCCTGATAACATCAGAGAAAGCCCAGATTACAGGATTGGGATCATGGGAACTATACAATCCAGCATTTCTGAGCTTGATGCATACTTGTGATTGTTAGTGGAGATATCTCCGCCTGTCTTTCTTTTAAGGGGGACAGTGTCTGAATATAAGGATGAACTGCTACGTTTAATGATTTGACATCTTTCATACTCACAAAAAGAAAAAGAAAAACTGTGTGGGGGGGGGGGGGGGGGGGGGGGGGCACCTCTATTTTCACCATGGTAACTTGCGCTAACCACACAACCGGAGACCAGAGTTTGGGTTTTCACTGGGCTAATTATTTTCCAGACAACATGCTGTAAGCACGAAATAGATAACAGGCACCCTCCTGAGATGTATCCTAGCCTCACTGAAAGGAGCCCTGCAGTGAAGTTATGTGCATTCGGTTGATGCAGAACATGAATATCTTTTTTTATATTCTTACTCCTTTTTTGCTGCCAAGTCCATTTCACACCGCTGTAATTATAGCTAACAGAGCACAGATTTGAAAATGGATTTGTCTTTTGTCATTTATGTCAGAATGGCTTTTGCTCTCATATTTTTGTGCTTTTTAGCCTTTGTATGGAGTTAATAAAATAGTGGCGAGATAACGGGAAAGCTGGGAATGAGACCAGCTGCAAACCTGAGCCTCTGTGTTAGCTTTACAACATATGGGTAAGCTGAGTGACCTAAACCAGCACCCCTATTGCAGAATTACATCTTGTCCTGATTTGCATGTCACAATGATTACGTTTAAATGAAACTGAGCTCTAACACACAGCTGTAACAAGCCACAGACAGGTAAAATCAAAATATTTAAAAAAAAATAAAAATTTTAAATTAAGTATTTGTAATTGTTTAATTAACAACTATTCTACACAGTGTATGTTTTGTATATCTTTCATAGGATTTTGGCCACCTGTGGTTGTTTAAAATGTGCTACTGTGCTAATTTTGAGTTGAATTGACTATATCCTTCATATTTCTCCAAACCTGTGCCTCTAAACTCAAGGTTGTCAAACTCATTTTACATTGTGAGGCCACTTTGATCTGAAATGGGCTGGACTAGTAAAAGTCCCCTTTCTCTCACTGTAAAGGTGTTTAACTTAACATTTCATTTCTGTCCCATCTTGATAAAAGGAAAAGAGGTGCAATTCACCGATAGAAAAAAGCTGTAAAACATCTAAAAATACATTACAAAATTCAGAATTTATGCCATTCGTTATATTTTCCAAAGCCATCCAGTGGATCAGATTGGAGTCTTTCCCAGGCCGATTCTTCGTGTTTGACACCTGGAGAAGCAGAGAAAGCCCGATGTCGTGTTTATCCAGCAGAATCTGAGTCTGAATAAACGCTTCAGCATGTGTTAGAGGAGACTGCATGTCACAGCGCCCTTAAAGGCTGCTCTTGTCTTTGTGCGATTAAAGTAAAGACAGTCTGGCTTTGCATATTTTTAGGAAAAACATCAGACTACTGTACAGTAAACTGACATCCACATAAGGCCAAGAACAACAATGCCACACCAATCCAGAACACAACTGTGTATTGTTTTTGTGTTTAGCAGCAGTCTCAGCTTACATTCACTTGGCAGACACTTTGCTACTTCTTATTTTTTAACTTTCACGCACATCGCAAGAGAACCGGATGTCACTCCACAAATTCCCAATTATGCGATTAAAGTAATCACATTACATGGGAAAAAGCTCACATGAGTAAAAGACCTGATAATAAATACCTTCAAATTACTGCCATTAAAAAAAGAAACAAAAAAACATGTAATAATTCACAGTGCCACCTCTGCTTATATTAATGCAATCGCTGATTATAAGTGCTCCAACAGAGGGTCTTGATTGTTCTAGTGATACAAATACAAATGCATTCCTGCATCCCCTCCCTCTCCCCCCGTCCACACACACACACACACACACACACACACACACACACACACACACACACACACACAGGGAAAGATGTTTAGGCTAATTTAACTTCCTCTGTTGCATTGATTAGAGTCACTCGCTGGCTTTGATCCAATAATAACCAATCACAGACAATCTCACAGCGCCCCGGCCCCTCAGCTCAGTAAGACACGAATGTGAGCAGCATCGACAATCACCATCTGTGCAGGTGTGTCCAGTCCAGCCTTCGCTACAGATGCAGCTGAACCCTGTTTGGTCTTCCACACAGGTCGCGCCGTTCATACACGGGGAAGACAAGCACGCGTGTTCCACTAAAGGGAGGAAGGAGGGGAGGAAAGTGTAAATGAAAAGCTGGTGCAGTTTTTTTCTCTCATAACGGTTATTAACTTTGACAAGCAATATTGTGGAAAAATGTGAATGGCTTATACAAATATAACATAAATAAACTAGAAAACAAACGTTGAAGTAAGAATGAATTTGTAGAGTCACACGTTACACTGGGGTTAACATGTGTGCATGTAAAGATGACTTATAAGTAGGAATTTTCTAAATAACTCCAACAATTTATGATATTTCCTCCTTGTGCCACTCAGTAGTCTTGGCCATCTCTGTGCATCTCTTACATTTGTGTAAACAAACATTACTGAGAGCACTTTTGCTGTTTGTTGACGTTGACTCACCGATGTCACAGTTGCGTCCTCTGAAGCCTTCCTGGCACTCACACTGATACTCGTTGGGCTCTGTGTTCGTACAGGTCCCGCCGTTTTTACAGGGCTGATGGGTGCCACAGTAGTTTAGATCTGAACCCACAAAAAGCTGCGTTTAGTTTTTAGATTTTAGCTCACAGCAAAAACAAAGTGACATAGGGGCGAATAGAAAAATGAATGAGGATGCCTTAGTCTGACTTTATTTCAGGTAAACATCCAGCGAACACACACACACACACACACACACACACACACACACACACACACACACACACACACACACACACACACACACACACACACACACACACACACACACACACAGACCTGGTGTATCCAGGTCTGTTCTGTGGGCTGACTGTGCAGGCCAGTAGCTGCAGGGCTTGTTCCTCCATTGTCTTTAATCATTTCCTCGGTGCCCAAGGCCTCTTTGTCTCACTGCAGCTCTTTACAGAGCCTTTCTGAATGCGCAGAAACAGCTTAAGACCCCACCTAGTTAAAAGCAGCCAGCCCAGCCCTGCTCACGTTCACCTTACCCAAGGCTATCACCTTTCTCCTGCACAATACGCTGTCCCGTGGGCACTGGTTAGGCTCCCACACTGGGACAGAGGTAGGAGTCATATGCTGGGATAATGCTGGGCGAACTTTGCTACAGTTTGGTGGGAAAATACTGACGCTCGAAATCCTCGGGGACTTTTATCTTATCTTATACAGAAGATCATGCATGGAGAGAAGTGTGAAGAACCACGCCTCACTAAGACTGCACACACAATGCCTCTCTCTTTGTCTCAGAGCCACACAGACAGGATGAGTTATTGGTCAACATACAATACACGGCAGAGCACTTTCATCTTTACGTATGATGTAGTCTTCTACTGTGTTTTTATGTTAAATGAGTCTTTGGAAGCTCTTGTGGACAACAAAGGATCCATCAGTGTGTTGCTGAATCCAAACTCTTGTAAACCTACGAGTTCATATACAGAAAACAATCAAAAATTTAAAAAGGTGACACAGTAAGTATCTTTAGCATGACATAAAGAAATAAGAGAAATAAGATTAATAATTATGAATAATCATGAATTCTGTATAACTGTGCAAAAAGGTCACTGAGTAGAAGTAAAGCTGGACAGCTGAGAGTTAGTCGGCTCGCTTTTTCCAAGAGTTTCTGTCTAAACTTTTACTTGGTTTTAATTTCATAGTGCCTGCTACGCTGTGTGGTTAAATTTACCTAGTGATTGATCACTCTGTGTGTCTACAAGCCAGCGCAGTATCCTAAACACCAACGACTCCAGTTGCATATCTGAGATACTGGAAAAAAAGGGTGGAAACCCCCTCGCTCGCACATAAACACTTTCTTCTTCTCTACTACAGAAAAGGAGTGGGTCACATGTCGGACCTTTATCACACAGCAGTCCTCCCCAGTTGACGTCGCACACACACTGCCAAGGTTCAGTGCAGCTCCCATACACACAGCCTGGGAACGTCATACACTGGTCGCACAGCTGACCCTTCCAGCCATATTGACACCTAAAAGAAAAAGAAGAAGAAAACATGAGCAGAGAGGCAGATTGGAACAACCACGAATCTCATTATCTGTATTATGAAGCTGCTGTTGCTATGATAGTTATAGAAATCCTGGAGGGATGTTTCGATGATGATTTTATTTGCTTCATTAGACTTCTGTGGAAGAAGCTGTTACTTGAAAATGCTGCACAGCACAAATTAAATCCTTACGTGGGAGCTCATTGGTGTGCAGATCAATATGGACTAAAGTGTTGAGCCACTCCTCTTAAACTTTGAGCTCACTGAATTCCAGTGTGTTACTGTAATAGGATGCAGTCGTTGCAACAAGTCAGGTTGTGAAATTTCTTCCCTCCTAGTTGTTCCACGATCAACTGTAAGTGGTATTATTGCAAAGTGGAAGCTTTTAAGGAGCACAGTGACTCAGTCACAAAGTAGAAAGTCACATAAAGTTACAGAGCGGGGTCACCAGCTGTAGAGTCAGTCTACAGCTGGCTCAACAACAGAGCTCCAGACTTTCTCTGGGTGTAAAAACTGAGCACCAGGATCTTCATGGCATAGCCAAGCAGCTCCTGCAGGTGTAATGCAATGTAGGTGGCCCCTTAGGTTTTGTAGATATAGTGTACATTCAGCCCCACTTTACAACTGAAGTTAATTTATCTGTAGAGAGAATAGATCCCTCTAATGTAATAGCTTCACTAAATCTACACCCACAACACTACTGCTGGACTTACAGGGGAACTAAGTTTGTGTATTTACAGCTTTGTGCATTATTTTTGGATTGAACTTGGTAGAGTCCCTCAATTCATCATATTTAAGTCACCTTTCTCCTGATTGGCTGTTTGTTCCAACCAGAATGCTTTGAACATAAGGTTAGTGTATATTAAAAGAAAAACTCCCATTAATTTGGCTGGCCATTTATGAATGAATGACTGAAGGGTTTGGTTTAAAAAGTTAACCTGCTCATATAAAATCACATTTTTTGTCATCTTCTGGTATTGACTAAAGTTTTCATTACTCAATTTTTATATTGTAACAGTCAAAATAATATTTCATATTTCCAATTTTCTATATCGGTACAAGTATACACTTACTTGCATTCTCCAGGTACATCGCAAGAGCCGTGGGTTTGATGACAGCCCTGCCTGCACACCGCTGCAAAGCCAAAAAAACAAAACACGGTTGGAATCATACCATGACACAATGTTTTTTTATGGAGTAGACGCGTGTATGGCGTCAGAGTATCTGCCACATCATATCAGGGTCAAAAATGCCTTTAATTAACCCTGAAAACGCCCTGAACTTCATCATCAACAGTAACCTGCAGGGGGTAACAGAGCGAGCTTCCTGCCTTCCTGCAGTCCAATCAGTGTCGTGTCGAGGAGGAAGTCAGATGAAGTGAGAAAGGGGTGAGATGGGCAGGGTTGCAGGATGTCCTTAAACTAGCTCTGTGTCCTTCAGGGTTCCCATGGTTTCCACTCTGGCTTCCTCCATTCACTCAGTTCAACCGCTGCAACATGATGGCAGCGCTCCGAGGTCACAGAGTGAGGGCGCTCAGTTGATGAGTCACACAAAATAATCCTCCACACCCTCACCACAGAAGGTAGCCAGCGTGTCTTTGCTGATGGACTGTTTCAGAGAGCAACCGTGTAATGGCCTGAAGTCTTTTTAACACTAAGACAAGCACGTGTGCGGTTATTCCTTATTAATGAGGCCTGTTCTCACCTTGTAGATTGCTATTAAAGCTGTGTGTGAATATTTAGATGACATATCCACAAAACCTTAATCACAATAATAGTTTTAAATAGTTTCAAAGACTAAAGTTAGACAGGAAAACAAAGACGATCTCAAGAAAAATTTGATTAACTTCAGGTTAGGTCAAGAAGGCTCTGTGTTTGTATCTCCTGGCTGGGTGGGACCTTTCTGTGTCAAGATTGCATGATCTAACCTGTATCTGTGTGGGATTTTTTTTCTTTTTATAAGTCCTGCTAGACTCCAAAGATACGTGTGTTAGATTATTAGTGATTCTGAAGTGGAAGTAAGGGTCTTTGTGACCCTGTGATTAACTGGCAAACCTGCACAGGGTGTGTGTGAGACAGACTCCAATATTTTTAGTTGACTTCTTTGATCTGGGCAGTTTACAAAATATGTTTGTGTGTTGAGGAATTTGAAGGGTTTTTTTTCCCCACCAGTACAGGCTTTAGTAGTGTAATCCATCGCAGCAAACATTAAGCCTGGGTTTATTTTTCTAATGCTGTACCCCTGTTACTGGATAACTTAATTGTTACCATTGTTGATGGTAACAGTAATACCTACTTAGTATTTAAGGGAGCATTTTTGGCAAAAACATTGTCTTCTTGAGGATTGAAGGAAGAAAATGATTATGTGTTAATATTTGAATGAGGTAGTGACAAATACTGGATTTTTAAAAACACATACACACACAAACAAATGCACAACTTTGAGGAAACACCAGTGGACTCCTTTGTGTTCCTTTTCTTACCTATTTTGCACTCTGGCCCCGTCCAGCCCTCCATGCAGACCTTGGAGCCGCTTTGGTCGCAGTTGAAGTGGCCGACGAAGTCATTGCGGGCTCGGCAGAACTTGTTGCAGAAGGGTCCGTAGTAGTTGGAGTGACAGCGGAAACGAAGTCGGTACTCCAGGCTGAAAGAGCGTCCGTGGTAACGGTAAGTCTGCCACTGTTCACCGGGGTTCAGCATGGAGGAGAGCAGGATTCGCTCGATCAACTGACCTGAGGGAGGAAGGAAGGAAGAAATACTTTCTTTTGTTTGCTGTTCTGACACTGGGAAATCAAAGGGTGCCAAACATCTGGGGAAGGAGGAACTGTGTCCACATTCAGCAGATAAATCTAAACACTCCTTAACATTATTAGCATCAAAGCTGATATGGCACGAGTTCAATCAAATAGTCGCCTGTTAACACATCGAGCAGTTATGGAGCAACATTACCATCATATGGAGTCTGGCTCTTTTTCCATCACCCACTAAGAAAAATATCTGTTTTTTTAGCTGTTTAATGTGACAAGTTACCCACCAGTGAGTGCATCACTAACTTTAGTGCTTGCCATTTTGTGCCGAGCAGGTTGTGTACAGGTGATTTATGAGAGCTATTTCACCAAAAAAACAAAAAAAAAACAACAACAAAAGAAAACCACTGGATGTTGGAATTTGTGGGATTGATAAAAACAATGAGGCTCTAAAATGCTCTGCAGAGCTGTGAGACACCACAAATATCCAAGGGATCATCCCTATGAGGCAGCTCTTTAACATTTGATTAGCTATTGGAGAGGAGGGGGAGATGCAGAGAGAGGACCAGACAAGCCCCAGGGCAACAGCGGGGCAGTGGCTGCTGCTCCTGACCCCGGAGGGGATTTCCCAGAGGCACTGGTATCCCCAAGTCACTTTCATTGCTCTCTGACAGGGTGTTAACAGACACACAGTACTCAGAATAGGTGTGAGTGTGTCTGTGTGTTGTTTCAATGCCATGTGTGTATCTATGAGATGCTAGTGAGGATACAGGCAAAGATTGCATGATAGGAGGACAGAACAGGAAGCCTCATTGGAAGTATGTCAGCAGTGAAGAGAGACTGAGTGTACAGAATGTGCGAGTGTGTGCATGTGTGTGTGTGAGAGAGAGATTCTGCCAGAGGCAAACAGAGTCAAAGAGGAAGGGAAGCAGCTATTAGGACACACACATAACAAACTGCCTGATGGAGAGATGAGATCACTGCGGTTTGACCCAAAGGAATGAAAACAGGGATACACAGTGGTTGGTGTGTGTGTGTGTGTGTGTGTGTCTGTGTCTGTGTTTTAGCATAAAAAATGGGATGGGAACAGAGCGGACGTTGAGCGGACTGTTAGCTTGGCCGCTGCTCGATTCCTCTGCCGTCGCCTGTAGTCAAACTCGAGGGCCCCGTTTCACAAACACTCATTATGCTACTGCAGTGCATTGTGGGTTTTTCATTATTTTATGACTCTGGCATGGCCGGGGGTTAATTTCATCATCACCATTTCTCTTCCAGAAAAGAAATAGAAGTAAGCGAATTATCATTCAGCACAGCAGGGAAGGTGTGTAACAGAGCCCAATTTTCGCAGTAACGTGATTAGAGAAGATGGTACAATAATATGTGAGGGGTGTGGAGGACCCCAGGAAGAATAGCCTCTCTGGCTGGTGCTAATGGGCATCCTAAAAAAAGAGAGAGAGCAAGAGACAGAAAGATTGATGGCAGAACAGCTGAAACAAGAAGCCCTGAGCTCTTCCTGAAATCACACTTTATAGAAACATAAGCAGCAGAGAAACAGAGATTGTATCTGCAGGGAGTTAAAAAAAAGCTCGTTTTCTTGTCTCTGGAGATTGTCCCCCTACTGTCTTGTATTAGCTGTGAAGTGCTTGCCCTTGACAATGGTGAGAAAACACTGCAGGAGAGAAAACACCTCCCTGTGACTTCATTTTGAATCAATAGCCTTGTGGAAGCCAATAGATCAGCTGAAGGTTTTTTTTAATTTGATGTGCATGGGTTCTCATGACATTTCTATGTTTATTTTCAGTTTTCATTCTAGTATAAACTCCCAGTGAAACTATTCTCACATGGATGGGGGACTAAGTCTAAACATGTGTCTTGAACTTTGGTGACAAGCTGGTCGAGATTATAATGCTTCTAATATTGAATTCCGCTTTCGCAGTTTTGTGGCTGTGGGTGTAACATCAGTACAGCTGAAACACGGGGGAGCACAGCAGCAAGTATGCTGTCAAAATCACCCAATGAATACGGGAGCAGAAGGAGAACATGGGAAAAAAAACATTTTAAGATGATTCATATTTACTGAAACATTTCGCTGAGAAAGTTACAAATGTCCCTGTGGGGTTTTTGTTCTGTGAGGGGGAAGAGATGAATGTAGTTACTATAAGCATTTGGTACAGAAGCCCTGTTTTAAAGCTTCAAATTTAGGATTTTGACAACAGCCATGTTGGTTTTTTTGTGGCAGACAGTGGCAGAAAATGCACGAATGTATGGATGGATGGAATTTGACTCTCCAAAAGTGAAGCGCAGATTTATACAATTTATTTCCTCAGATTATTTCATTAAAGGCACAAACACGATTAAGAAATCTAGTTCAGTGACTAATTAGCGCAAATTGGGAAAAGCAGCAGCCTGTGTCAGCGTCCATCTGTCAGTTAAAGCAGACCTGCTCCTAACTTTAAGCCTTAATTAGTGAGTTATAAACAAACTGCACTGTAACTGTGTTATGAAGGCTGTAGCTTTATTTAAAGCCCCGGAGGTTGATGTTTGGTGCGTACACAAAACATCCAACAGCATGTGAGAAACTGTTTTCTCTGTGCTATTGCCCTGGTGGCAGTAACGCAGTAACAAAGGCACTTTTGCCTTCTGAGCTTCTGAGCAGGAAAATTTAGTTCAAGAATTAAATAATACATTTTTTGTTGACTAGAAAACCCTTTGAAATCTGGGGAAATGGCAGCACTGCAGAAATTAGATGTTACAAGAACTGCAAGGCCCAAAAGATCAACGCAGGCCTTTTCATTTTTTCTTTATGTACTTAATGACATGTTTATTTTCTGAGTATATTATCCTGTATGTTGTTGTGAAATCGTACTTTGTGTAAACATTCAGTCACTGACTTATGAGTTAAAGCTGATGCAGCCTGGTGTTGCAAAATTTCCAGCCTCCATTAAATTATTGGTTATTACAGAGCGCGTTTACTCATCTTGATGATTGCTCAGGAGGCTGCAGTTTGCTGTTTATTCGATTTTCACTGTTGTAGTGACAGGTGTTTCCATCAGGTCTATATGTCTGTGTCGTGCAATAAAGTTAAATAAAAGACTGTGTCCTTCAAAATAAACATAAAACGGGATAGAGAATATGTAAAACGACTGAGAGAAACTAAATAAAACCAAATAAAGGTGCCAAAACCTGCTGCATATTACCTACTTACTGTGAACTACTGCAGGCATGTATGAAGTTTTATAGTCTGACTGATCTCATTTCATTGCTGTGATACCATCGTGTTTCCTTATCTAAACGGTTACTTGTCAGTATACTCAACAAAAACATAAAGGCCAAAGACCAAAGTTGTAACCAACGGGAATTATCCTTTAACAGATCAAGGTACGCCCCTGCACATTAACACTTAAGCTACATTTTATTTGAAGAAAACTCTGTGAAGGTCACACCGTCTGTGCTCATAGCACATCACATTTTCTTGGTATTTCCAAGAACCGTTTCAGAAGGTACAGTTATGCTCGGTAATCCTTTCTGATTTGCAGCACGGCCCGCTAAGTCCATTCAGACTGCTACCGAACGCCTCTGTTTGGGCTGAGCTAAGCTGTCAGCCTAGTGAACAGCTTTAGGCCCAATGTAAGGGCTGTCAGGAGCTCAGGTGGAAACGGAAGATAATGCAAACAAGATGTAAGAGCGTCGCTGGAGGGCAGAGCGAAGGAGAGACGGAAGGCGAAAGAGAAATGTGAGGTGAAAAGTTTCTCATCCTATCAGCCATGTTCTGGGTAGCACCGAGGTTGAGAGACCGCAGTGCAGTGGTCCCTCAAAGGAAGGATTGTGGCATGACAGGAATGAGGAAGGCACAGAAACATCTGTCTGGCTGTGCTTGTGTGTGTATGTGTGTTGCTTTTTATAGCATGCCGCTCACATTCCCTGTCACGGAGCTTTTCCCGATTATGAGGAGGAACAGCACTGAGATGAGCAGGAAATTAAAGGGTCTGGATAAAAGGCCCACTAAACTCGTTAGATCACAGACATTAAGACACAAAGGATATTTTCACATTGTTTCATCATGTCAGACAGCAAACGCTCATAAACAAGCACCCGTGTTGTTTTCCTCTATAAAACTGTTGATTGTTAATATTTAAACTCACAAGTAACTCTTTTCTTGATAAGATAAAGCTGGAAATGCAGTAAAGACGGCTCCATTTTTTAAACGTGTCACTTACCTTCAACACTTTAATGGTGTTTTAAGCGATGACGGTATATCTTACAAAGGCTCTCTAGCTTCAAACCTCAAAACATGACATGTGTGAGGATGAGGGGAATAATAACACCCTCACAACTTTCCTTCTGTTTATTGTTATTTAATTCAGCCCCCCTTTTATTTACATTCCTGACTACACATGAATAAAAAGGAACGCAAGTATGTGCAAACACACCTTCGACTGAACTCGATGTGTCATTGTCATAATCCAGAGCCTCCAACACCAGTGAGAACGACTTCTGTGGGGAAAAAAACACAGAAACAACACAGTCAGTGTGATGACATGCAGAGGGTTTTTTAAAAAAAAAAAAAAAAAATTAAATTACACAAAGAAATTGTTCTCTCCTTCCTTCCAGGCTCTTTTCTCAGACTTTCGAACATGTTTTAGCTCACAATTTTCAATTTCAAATTTAATCCAAGAAATTTGTGTCATTTTGGTCTTTATCAGGATTTAGCTTTCACGATTAAACAGTCCTAGAAACAAATGCATCGGTGTAAACATGGGTTTGCTGAGTAGGCTATGAATGCTGAAAAATGGAAAGGATTATTGGCAACCTCAGGCACAAACTCGCTCATTACAAAAACAAGACCTGATGGGGAAGATGAAATGACTGTCACTGACTTCATGTGAGGCTGATCACTTCACTCCATTCTGGTGTCTGGCCTGATATAAATGTAATAACTGTAGTGGAGTCAGTGTGGCGCTTCAATGACTGTTACGTGCACCCTTTTTTTCTAGCTTTAGTAATACACTTTAATTAAATTCAGAGCTTTAAGTGGACACATAGCCAGCCTATATACTCTTATCTCATAGTGCAGTAGCAGAGGACTTGAGCATACATGACTTTGGGCTTACAGAGATACACACTCTGGATAGATAACAGGTGCTCTTCCTTGTGTCTTCCCCTTTCCTGATGCATTTATTCGTCCTATAGACCAGTTATGAATAATTCAAACCAACATTACAGTTCTTCTCGCTCCCTTTATGGGTTTCTCTATCTCTGTACATTCACCGGCTGATCCCTCCCTCTGCGAAATGCACCACTGCCTGTCATGCAAATCGCTCCACCATGTGCATTGTGGGTAAGGTTCTTCTAAAGGGTTACATGAATGTGTGGTCACGTCTTTGCTGAGGGACAGCACTGCCCGGGTGGGGAGTGGGAAGTGAGGTGCTGCAGGACAAATGGATGGGAAGCAGGTGATGGGCACCGGAGGTGACCGAGTGAGGGAGAGGTTAAGTGCGGTAGGTCGGCCCAAAAACATCCGAGGCAGATAGAGGCACATTTGAAGAGCAGAGGAGAAGATGAAGGGTTGCAATGAAGGCGCAAAATGTTAGGGGAGCGAAAATTGTGCAGCCGAAAGCACTGAGTCAGGAATTTGTTTCAAGAGGAAGAGCATCCAGTGTGTTTGAGAGGGGAGGAAAAGGTGAACCAAATGATGGTACAGATAGAGAAAAGGACAGAGAAAAGGGGAAGGGAGGATAATTACTTGGGGGATATGTAAAGAAAAGGGCACAGAAAGGTACAGCAGGGGAAAAACGCCACTGTGGTAGAATAATTATAATTTGTAGGCGTCCTGGAGTTTCTCTGATTCAGATATACGCCCGGAGGAAGATGGAAGAAAGGACAGAGGGAGGTGAAACCAAACGGATGATGATACAAGAGAGATGATTAAAGGAGAAGACAAAAGAACTGATGTGATATGATAAGAAATGGTAGTTGAGTAAGTGGGTGAACTCCCACACACTATACTTGGATGTCGTGGCGCTAATGAGATGTGCTGGGCTGCAGAGGGCTCACGGGCAGTTCATTAAGCCTGGGAGATAGTGGGTAACCCACAGATGGACCAGCTGGACTCATTAGGCTTTGGCTTAAAACTCTCACCTGAAGCAATGTTTGGTATTCATGAATTACAGCTCACAGCTACACTGTTGGATCTTGAGACGACTTTTTATGAAATTAATTCCATACAAGATCCGTGCTGGAAGAATGAATCACATCCTCAGTTTAAGTGAAATACCGTTACAGTTGTGTACTTTTTCCACAACTAGATATCCTGCACACACACACACACACACACACACACACACACACACACACACAGTTTTATCAGCAAATGGTGCTTAAAATATTAACAATAAAAGTATCCATTCCACAGCAAAATTTCTCTTATTATGTTATTATGTGTTTTTATATGACATTATTGGAGTGTTTATACCGAGCCAGCAATGTGTAAGAGCCAAGGCTCCAGCGACAATCATTTAAATTCATTTATATTACGGGGTTTCAGTGACAGAGTGCCAGTTCAGGGAGCTATCTTATAACTCACAGCTGCACAGGGAAAAGGCATTCATTAAATACATCTGGTTATTGTTTGTTATATGTCTGTTCAGAGGACCGTGCTTTATGTCAGTCCTTTCTGGGCCAGTTGTGTTAATCACCTATAAGGGGGCTTTTGCCTTTCTTGCTGTAGCTGTAAAGGTGAGACGGGTTTATTCTGCTATGATGGCTAAAACAGAAGAGCTGAAACCGATGAAAATGCTTCCTTTATCTCATTCAGTTTGAATAAAAGGAAAAAACAAAGTCATGTTTTCTTTCCCTGTTTAAATAGTGTAGTCAAGTCTATCACAGTGGTTAGCACCACTACATAACAGTAAGAAGGTCCTGGGTTCAAATCCTCAATCTATCTGAAGCCTCTCTGTGTGGAGTTTGTATGTCCTCTCCCACCTGCACAGGCACACTCTGGGTACTACAGCTTGGATGGAATCTCTTTGGGATTTAAAATAGACGCATTTTCTGTATATGGTAACAAGTATTGTTTGCACTTTATGGGCATGCGTGTTTTTGTGGTCACACTCTGTGTGGAACAAACTACTATCAAAGCAGCAACCTACAGGACTGAAAAATGAAGCCAGCCAGGAAGTGCCAAAAACTGCAGTTCCGTTATTGGCCACTGGAGGCAGGTGCCAAAAGTGCATCAGTCCCCATTGACTCTGATGTTAAAAAGTCCAACTTTACAGCACAATAATGTTTACAAACAGGTACATCTTCTTGAACTTATTTGAAACAACAACAACAACAAAAAATTAATGTGGCTTCCTATGTGGTGCAGCCTGTCCAAGGAATTTGTGCTTCAGTCTTTGTATAGAAACACTATTTTCATTTTTTCAAAGTGGTGAATACTTTTGTTTTGGTTTTGAACTGTTGTGGGTAATTTTCACACAATCTCTTGGTCACCCTTTGCAGGTTATAGTAATTATTTTTATTTATTTATTTATTTATTTATTTATTTATTTTATTTTAAAAAAAAACAAATTATAGCCTACATAAAGATCAATTATGGCAGCATGAAGCTAATGAACTACCTCAAAACTTAATATTCAAGTGAAACTAAGCAAATGCACTTGGTTGCTCTTCAGCACTGCCCAGAAGATAAGGTTGACACATCTTTGCAGCAGCAGTTTGATAAAAAAAAATGATGCTGGAGGTGGAGCTTTGAGACTAGGAAGACAACTGTGATGAACTGTCCACTCCTATAAAATGCACTGGTAGCGTTTTCACACACCCCCTCAGCCTTATCATCTTTACAATCACCCTCCCTCCTCCCTCACCCTTCCTTCCATGCACTTTTTTTTGCCAACACTCTCGCTCCAACGCTATGACAAAAACTTATTCACTTGCCTGCAAAGCACACACCCTCACCTCCCACAATTGCATGCATCCAAACTTATAATCCAGGCTCTGATAAAGGAAGGGTGTATCTGCACTGAGGTCTGTTGTTCTTTATGGCAGCCAGCAAGGGTCAAACTAACCATGGTTGCCAAGTTAAAGTCACAACAGCTAAAACAATTGTGTCCGTAGGGATTCATATTATCACAGCAATATAAACTTCCTAACTGTCTTTCCAAAACATGCACAGTCACGCCACAGAAACTTGGTGAAGATGTCGCAAAGACTAAAGCTGTTAGGGGCCAGGATCGAGAAAAGTAACCTCCTACCCCAACAAAAAAAAAACCAAAAACACAAACAACACAAACAAAAGTGATATTTTTATTTTATCCCTACACAAACAACCTTTTAATATAATGTTTGTGCGGCCTGTGGTGATTATGACCAAAGTGATGATAGCAGGAACTGGCAAATGGACAAGATGTGTGTGTGTGTGTGTTTAGAAACAGGAAAAGAAAAACATGTTCCATTTCAAAGTGTCTGTTGTCCTGAGACCAACATTACCATGATTTATATGATTTATATATGATATAACATGTTTATGCTGTAACACAGGCGAAATCAATCAAGCAAAGAAAATCCACAAACAACGACAACAACACCAAAGAAACCCACAGCTAAACAAAGAAGCCTCATGTTAGGACCTACAAGTGACTTTTCAAATCAACCTCCTGGAGTCTTCAGGAAAAGCTGCATATTTATGATGATGATAAAATGCATATAAGCATATCAGGTTAACAAGATAAAGAAGCAAGATAAGGAACCAAGCAAACAGCTTTTTTTTCAGTGTTATGGAGGTGATTCACTTCTTAGTGATTCTTGTCTTGCCTACATCGCACAAGCTAGCGCGACCATTTCTGATTTCCCTGAGAAAATTCCAGGGTGATGATGCATGTCTTAACAGAAAAACTGCCAGATTTTAGCTCTACCATTATTTGTTTGCTATTAAAAAATGTTTTGCTCATGATGGTGTGATTTCTTTGGAATATCACAATAAACTTATATAAACACACACACACACACACACACACTGTCTTTAAGACCAGTCATCTGATGTGACACTATACTGTAGTGTTGCAGTATAATGTACACCTCATATATGGAAATCTGTGATACAAGCTTTAACCCTCTACTTTTGTTTCAAGCTAATTCATGCTCACATTATTTGATGCTGAACTTCAGCTACACTCTTGAAATTCCATATGCCTGAAATCAAGGCAGCAGGTATTTGGCCTGTGAATGATATACCTGAAGAAATTATAGATATAGATTGATATAGACATATCTATTTGAAAATGACTCTAGAGAAAATTCTGTTTAAGAAAAGCTTGAAAAGGCACCTGACTTTACCACAAGAGCATAGTTTTTTATAAACAAACTAATAACAGTAGAGTGCTAAAATTTCACAGTTTTCCTGTTAAGATGTATATGGGGCGATCGTGGCTCAAGAGTTGGGAGTTTGCCTTGTAATCGGAAGGTCCTTAGGGACTAGCAAAGCGCTATACAAATACAGGCCATTTACCATTTATATCATCACCCTGGAATTTTCTCAGAAAAATCAGAGATTCTCAGGGTTTTGAGATGTGGACAGTTGATAGGAATGACTCAAAACACATGAAATTAGGCATTTGGAAAATAATGACACCATTCCTGAATGAGTCATCTGCTCTCACAACAGTAAGAGAGCTTAACAATTTTAAAATTACAGGCGGTAAAATCACAGTACTAGATTTTAACCTTCCCAAATAGAGAGCGTAATCCTAGCTATGGTGGTCACTGTAGGACAAATAACTTTGGCCATCATTCATTGGAGAGTGTAGACTGTCACTCCGCTGTTAACCTTATCTATAAATATCCATGTCTTTACTCTGGAGAAGGCTGAAAAACTATGTGAAAGAATTCCAGTACAAGTCAGTGATGCTAATTTCTGTCCAATGACAGGGATACTGAAGTGAGTTGTTGAGCACTCCTGTTTGATTCTCTGTTAGCCTCTGTTAGGGGCTGTTTTTACTGCTGTTAACTTCTGTTAGCGACAGTTTTTGTCACTATTAGCTTCTTTGTAGCTGCTGTTAGTCTCTGTTAGTCTCTGTTAGCCTCTCTTTGCTGTTTTGCCACTATTATATGTTGTTAGCCTCTGTTAACCACTGATTTTGCCACCACTAGCTACTGTTAGCCTCTGTTAGCTGCTATAAAGAGGCATTAGTAAAACTTTATTTGAAGTGGATCTAGCATTGTCAAACTGCTTATCAGATAGAAAGTATGAAATCCTAACATTAGATGGATATTGTTTAGCGTTAAGGTTATTATGATAATACATCAGTTAGTTGGAAGATGTAATGATATATTAAGCCACATATATTTATTAGTACAAAATAGTTTTTTCCATTTTAAAAAACCCTCAAAAAATGACTGATTTTACCTGTAAAATGATTTAAAGTTTTTTTGCAGCAATCCTAAAACAGAGCACACGAGCCTTGAACTTACTGACCTGTTGCTATTGTTGATCTGAAATTTGCATGTACGTCATCACACTTGCCAGTTTGAATTTGTGCTGCACTTTTCCTCGCTCGCTCACTCTCTCTCTCACACACATTCACATACTTCTTTTTGTATGTAGCAGCTGTGCTTCTGTCAGCCTGGATCATGTGCTTAACTCCTTTGTGTTTTTCTAATAGTAATAGTCTTAAATAAAATATGCTGATGTCTCTGTTTGTGAAACATGCCTGACTGTAATGGTTTTTGGGTTTGTTATGGGAGTTCTTTGGTTTTCCTTGTTTCTATAAATTATTTTGATGTTGGGTCGTTTTTTTGTACCCGTGACTCAGTTAGGTTACTGATTATAGTTTTCTGATTTTATTTAGCTTCACCTTGATATCTGTATGTCCATATTTAATTTGAGTTTTTTTTTAAATATATATATATTATTTTATTATTCTAGCTTCTGTTAGTACTTAAAATTAATTTTATTAGATTACTTGTAGTTTAATTTATTAGTCTTGCCTTCCCTATGTCATCCTGTTTTTTATAAGAGTCCTTCTCATTAGTCCTTGTCCTTGTCAACTCCTAAACTTAATTTAACTTTACAAAAACTAAATATTACTATATAGGATTTTGGCTCTTTATGTCTCCTCCTGAGATCAAACTGGTGATCTTCAGCTTATAAGGTGAGTATGTAAACGATTATTTTATAGAAAGGAGCTAAAAGCTAGGTAATTAGCAAAAAAAAGCAGGGCAGAAAGTCCTAAAGGCAAGATTACCTCAAATATATATATCTGACTCAAAAGAGTTTTGACTTGATATCATATCTAAAGCATTCTAACTTTTAGCTTTAGCTAACAATGTATTGGCTTCCCATCATTACTCATGCTGTTGGAGTTTAGCATAGCAATAAATCTGCATTCTGCTGTTTTTGTCTATGTTAGCTACTGTTAGCTTCTGTTAGCCTTTGTTATTTTAAAGTTGAAATTATTTACTGTCATTGTATGTACAACAACATTACAGTGTCTTTCCTTTAACAACTGCAAACACTCCTGTTTTGCAGTTCTTACTCCTGACAATTAATTGTGGCAAGTTTCCCACATAATATTAAGTTGCTCACTAAGTTAGAATAGACGTTTATGGGGAAATGGTACTCTCTGTACAGAGAATTGAATACTATTGAATTTATGGTCTCAGTTACTCATTTGTTATCATATTGTTAAGCCAATTATATAAATTTTTGTCAATCTAAGTTTCGAATGAAGGATTGTCTGGGGTATGTTCATTGACTTGCAATGATGAAAATTCTCATTAGGAGTCTTCAAAACAGGATTTCACAGACCACGGGGTGATGTCGCCGTGGCTACATTCATCTTTTATTCTGTCAGTGTTGCTTTGTCTAAACTAACAATGTCCTTCCCCAGCCAATAATGAAATACATTGGAGGCATTTAGACTAATTAAAATAGGTACAATTTTCTTGACTTCCAGGTCTTGTTCCCTCTGTCTATTTTATGCTGTATACCGAGAAGGAAAGAAAAATTAAAGACATTTTTTTCTTCTCATGTATATTTCTCCTTGACATAACTCACCTAAATTTAATATCAGTACCATTTCTTTTTACAAATTTCTGTGCCTGAGAAATAGCCGGTCTCCCTTCTTAGTTTGACTCCCGTTTTATATCCTAAAACGACCTTTATCTCTCTTTGGAAGAAATAATCAGCTGTTGAGATAAAAGTCAGATTTAAATGAAAACCTGATTGACTAAGAATTTCAAGTCTTGACCCCGTGTGTTTAATTTCTTGTTTCATTTTGTGTTTCTCTTGCTGTTCTATCATCTTCACTGAAGATTGTGACCTGAGATTTTAAAACAGTTCTGTGATTTGCAGTTTATTGCATCCCCTGGTAGGATCTCGGATTTCATTTTAGCTCATCCTCCCTAAATATAACCAGAACAAGACAAAGATTTTGTCTTTAAGTCTCAGTGCATGCTTAAACTGTGGTTCAGTGTGTTTTCCTGTGAACAGACGGGAGATATTCGATTTCCTCTACATTCAGTCCATCTAAGGAATTGCTCCTATTTCCCTGTCCCTCTATCCAAACCACTTCCCGTCTTTCACTCACTGTACCGAGCCTCTCTGAAACATCTGAGCCCGGTATCTCTGCATGTTCTTTCTGATTGTCACATGTCCAAATGTTTGAGTCTAGCATAGCTGGAGAGAACCGGGGTTTCCCAAAAGCAAGACAACATCAAAACAGCAGAATTAGTCTGGATGATAGATCGGCCCTTCCCTCAGGCTGCAGGCTGTCTGGTCGTCTCGCACAGTCCCTTCGCCTGCAGCCTCACACCGGAAAGCTGAGGATTAAAGTGGACTATGTTACGTCAATGCATGACAAATTCTATTAAATAAAGGTTTAAAAATGTTTGCCATCCTTAGCTGTCCATTTCACTGCTCCACTTCTTATTTGTTCCCTCCAGCTTCTCGTCCTGACTCTCCACACCTCTCATCCTCCCTCGCCCTTATCAGTGCCCCCTTCATCCCTCCCTCCATCCCTCCCTCCCTCTCTTTCTCTCAGACATGGGCAGGATAGGATATCCCGACAAAGCCAGGCTGTACAAACACAGCTCTACGACAGGAAAAACTCCCAGCCCTGAGAGAGGAATTTCCCCTCAGAGCTGACACACACACACACACACACACACACACACACACACACACACACACACACACACACACACGAACACACGCATGCCAGCGTACATGCACACGCAGTTCTGACACACACTGTGGAAGACAATGTTATTTTCCGACATACAGTGTTTTCATTTGTCTCCTGAAATCATTCGGCATTGTTGCAGATAAAATGTCATGTCATTTATCATTTTAGACAACAAACAGGTTTTTGTGATTTTTTCTACAAAAACACACAAAAAACAATCTTTATTTTTTGGGTCAGCAGTATGAAAAGAAACAGTTGCTGGATGGCAGGCTGTTATTTTCGCTTGTTGAGTTTCTAATAAGGTTTTTTCTGAAAAAAGTTGGTTTTAATTCACATAAATATTCAAGTGTATACATTTACTTTGCATATAATCTATTCATACATATCTTCAAATTTTAAAAAAAAAGTGTTGAATGAAAAGAAAGTTGACTGAAAGATAAAATAATTCAGTGCAGTCTGACTGAAATGCACCAACTCCTCCACTTACCATAATAAATCACATTTTTCAAGTGAAATAAACATTCGTGTACATTTACATTTAATTTTGCTCGGCACTTTTTCACTTCCGCCATCACAGCATACTCAGCTTTTCTGTTTAATCACAGAAAAAAAAAAAACAGGGTAACTCAATGGAGCAGCTACTCATTTTCACATAACATTAGTGGGATGTTAATTAATGAGTGTTATTTGCCATGTTCTTTTTCAAATTTCAAATTTAAAAGGAAGCTAGTTTAGTTTGTTTGCCTGCAGACAGATTTATTACAATTTCACATCTTTTCATGTTTAGCATGACTGGTTTTGCATGTAATTAACAGGAATTAATTAAGTAGAGGGATACCAATTAAAACAGTCACTTTTCTGTTTAATTAGAGACAACGCATAGTTATTTCCATGAAACATAGGTGGGAATTATTTAGAAATAATGATAAAAGCCAGACCCCGTAAAGTTAAGTCTAACTATGATATCGTAAAGTTACTTCATTAGGTACACTTTGCTAGTATTGGGTTAGACCCCCTGTTGCCTTTAAATCGGCCTTAATTATTCATCTCATAGATTCAACAAGGTGCTGAAAATATTCCTCAGGGAGTTTGGTCCATATTGATGTGACAGCATCACACAGATGCTGCACATTTATTGGCTGCACATCCACGATGTAAATCTCCAGTTCTACCACATCTCAAAGCTCTATTGGATTGAGATTTGGTTACTGTGTGGGCCATTTGAGTGCAGTGAACTGATTGCCATGCTCAAGACCCCAGTTTGAGATTATTTGAGCTTTGTTACATGTTGCCTTTTCCTCACAGAGGCAACCAGCAGACGATTGGCTGCCTCCATGTAGTTATAAAGGGATAAACATGGGCAGCGACAATACCCAGAAAAATATCTGGTATATGCAAACCAAATCACAGGCAACAGCTACAAGTTTGCAAACTTATCAACTGATTCAGACCGCAGTAAACAAACTACAGGTGTAAAAACGCCCTAAGAGGTCCAAAGTGTGCCAAAAATATCCCCCCATGCCATTACATCACCCGCAGTCTAAATTGCTGACACGAGGCAGGATGGATCCATATTTTCATGTCATTCAGGCGAAATTCTGACACCTCAATCTGACTGTTGCAGGAGAAATTGAGACTCTTCATCACTCGGCAATACTTCTTTTATTGTTATACTAAATAGTGAGCCCGTGTGTAAATTGAACCTTTAGTCTCTTGTTCTCAGCTGATGGGTGAGGGACTCAATGTGGTCTTCTGCTGCTTTAGCCCATCAACATGTTAGCTTTCCTATATATTTGTAAATTGCCAAATATCTAATAATTTATACAGATATCATTATTATCATGCAATATTTCCATTTGTTTACCATATTAGCATTTTTTTCCATATGAGCATGCATAATAATAGATGAACGTCCTTGTGCATGCAGCATGTCCAGAGAGTGAGAAGCTGATTTCAATTTATTATTAAGGAGAAAAGTAAAAATGTTTCTGTTATAGTTTAGAGGAAAATATTAAAATGTAAAATATATTTGTTTTAACGGTGTGTTTTAATGATTTAGATTCCAACATTATTTATATTATTTGACCCATTTGATCATCTTTTGCTGCCTTCTTTAATTATTTCCAAAGAAATAGAGGACCGTAATATACTAAAGCACAACATATTAATATTTCCCCCATGTCCAACCTCATAAATTGCAAGTAAAGCCAGCATGCAGCAATTAAACAAATGAGCCTAAGTCTGAAAGCACATTAAAACAGACACAAAATAATGAGACTCACTAATAATTAAACATTTGCCGGAGGAAATTGTTCAATGTTTCAATCAACTTTTAATATTTAGAATCTGCCTTTGAACATGTGCTGCTTCGCCCCATCACCAGCGCCAGTAATTATTGACTCTCACACATGAACATGCTAACGGTTGTCATGACAGCAGTAGTGCACAAGCTTGATTAGATGGCTGTCAGCTCACCTGCACTATATATTAGTAGTGGTGGTAACCACAGTAACAATGCCATTACTATTCCAGCAGCACAGCTCCATGTTTGCATAATGATAAAGCGCATACAGTAGATGTGACAAACATGTTATTCCTCTTAGAGGCTACAACAAAAGGTCAAAACCTGGAAGGGGTCAGTGCGTCAGAGCTGCGCCCGCTTAAATGAAGTGTAAAATAAAACGTTATCTGACCACTCAAGCTCCCGACAGACATTGATTCTTGACTTGAACAACAAAGAAAAGACATCACTGTGTTCGAATCAATGAGCGCACAGGAGAGCGGGAGATGTGACGGCACGGTGGCTAATTTGTGAATTTTAAAAGTCTCTGTGGATATTATCCAGTGCCGACCGTCTCCCTGCCCTCAGGTGCAAAAGACACACACACACACGAGCACACACACGAAAACACAAACACACAGTATGAGACGAGGAATTAGACCCCCAGAGTGAAGCGGTCCACCCCACCCTGCTCTCATGACCCCGTCTCTATAATTACACGTCTCTGCTCTCACATTCTCGACGTCTCTCTTGTTTTTCTTCCATTGTGGATATAATTAGCTTCAGACTTTATCTTCCCCTCTTTGCCCTCACTTCTTTTCCATGTGTCCACCAGTGCTGCCCTCATCTCCACCCCATCGTCTCCACCTAGTCTTCCATCGAACTCTTTGCCCTCCTGCGGGGGACAGAGTCCTCGGATCCTTCACTTTGCAAAAAATCACAAGTGAAAACAATATAAAAGCTCAAAAGTGTTATTGGCTGAATTTACTTTGAGCATCAAAAGTAACAGTGACTCTTTTTTATTTATCCATTTTTTATCAGCTGTCAAGTCATTTTCTTAATAAAAACCAGGTCACTTATCTTCACTTAAACTAAACCACCCTCTGTCAGTATTGTCTGTGTCACAGTGGACACATACAGTTAGGTCCACAAGTTTTTTGGACACTGACACTTTTCTTTGTGGTTTTGCCTCGGTGCACCACAGTCGGTTTCAAATCAAACAGTCAAGCTGTGACTGAAGTGCAGACTTTCAGCTTTAATTTAAAGTGCCTAACAAAAGCATTGCACTGACTGTTTAAGAGTTTTACAAACATACAAACCTGAAGTGTAGAATCCACATCACTACATGTGGTTTCATCGATTGAGATCTTTATTAAAGCTCCCTTCAGCTGCTGCTTGTTTGTAGGTCTCTCTGCCTTCAGGTTTGTATTTAATAACTTAAAACTATCCAGTTTCGTTGCCTCGAGAAACTCTTTTGCGTTTGAAATACGCTTTGGGTCATTATCCAGCTGTACAGTGAAGTGCTGTCTGATTGGTTTTGCAGATTTAGCCATGTGCACTTAACAATTCATCCTGCTACTTCTATCGGCAGTCACATGATCTATAAACGCTAGTTCCACTAGCAGACATAGGTCCCGATGCCATAACGCTGCCTCCATCTTGTTAGACAGATGCTGTGTTATGGTTTGGATCATGAGCTGTTTCTTTCCTTCTTGGTTTCTTCCGTCTAAAGAATTTTTCTCCCAACTGTGCCGGTTTGTTCAGATCATTTCTGGCAAACTTTAACCTGGTCTTCTTGTTCGTGAAACCATTACTTTTCATTGGCTTGTAAACCTTCTGTATTCATGAATACATCTCTTGATTGTAGACTTCAAAGTGACATCTAAAATCTAACTCCTCAACAGTGTTCTTGACTTTCCAAGACCTTTTTATTACCGAGGAAAGAATTTGTGAATAAAAAAAGGCTGTAATTCCTCAACAGTCAGACAATCCTTTTGTTAAACTCAGTGAATTCATGCTAAAAGTCAAAGCACTTTAGTGTGATTCCTTCCATAAAGGTAACACTGTAAATTTTGAGGATCATGATTAATGGATTCTAATCCCTCTGGTACTGTGTGTGAAATTACAGATAATACAAAATCCAGTGATTTTTCAACCTTAATTGTGTGGTTGCTATTGTATTGCTTATCCTCACGAATGTATTTTAAGTAATTATCTTTAAAGGCACAGATTTCCTGAATATGGGTGGTTTCAGAGCACGCCTCTGTGTAACATATCTTAGTCTAATTTCAGTAGCTATTTAAATTGTGCCGCTTGTTATTTTAACATTTGATGAGAAATGCACTCTTTAGCAGCTAAAAAGGTTGGAGAAACAGTGGTAACAGTTCAGTGTCATCAATGTTTTCATGTAACAACCTGACCTGTATCTGCAGATCAGATAAATGTTATGGAGTAAAAAGGGTTTTGTTCACCCGAACGTTGACCTTGAGTAAATCTACTTAGTTACTTTCCAGGATTGTCTCAGCATCTCTACTGACTTGCTGTTTGACGCTCTCCTTCCTCTGGGGTTATTTTACTTAATTATGTGGCATCTTCAAAACTCGTAGAGCGGCAGAGACCTCTTGACATGTCATGTCCTCATCCTCCACATCCCCCTGCCTCATCTTCATCCTGTCCTCCCACCACCCGCCCGTCTTTATGTCCTGCCGCCTATGATTCTCTCAGCAGTGTGCGTAAGCGGTTACGACACACGCACCTCCACCCAAAACACCTGTGCTCCCCTCTGAGATGACCTACTAACCGCCCTCCTCCTCACTTCCTTTTTCTTCACTCAGCCTCTCCTCTGTAGAGCTGACATCAACTTTACCCTTTCGCCCATTAATCTCAACACTTTCTGCCGCCCTCCCCCTCCTCCCTCACATGCCCCATCGCAACCCAGACCCGAGCGCCCTCAGCCCCCCCCTAAAAAAACCCCTCCTGCTCGCCGACTTCCGCAGGAAATTACCTTGTCTAGCCGCTGCGCGCTTCACATCCACGCCTGCACTTTCAGAAAATGGCAATTCGAGTGACAAAACAGGACGAGCCTGAGAGTGGGATGTCTTGTTAGTGTGTGTGTTTATATGGTCTCAGATTTCTAGTCTTCATAAACAGTAAAAGTGTCAGAAGTGGCGATAACTCGTCGCATATTTCTCATCTTTGCACCTCTTACATTGACACTGGCTGTGGTTTTTTGTGATTTTACAGTAAAGATCACTTTTAATTAGATTATTAAAGTAAAAAGTGTTATTTTAATAAACAACAACAACAACAACAAAATGAGTACAGTGTTCTGCACGCATTATTGTCTGCATTTAATTGTGCACTACTCTGTTAATTAATCTGTTTAATGAGAATGAAGGCAGCAGTGAGACAGTTTCAAAATAAGAGGCACTTTTGCTCCTGTTTTGCTAAAACCGCTTATACTCATTCTTCTTTGAGGGGAGCACTTTGAATTATTACACCGAGGCCTTACAATCAGTAGTTTTATCAGTAATTACATCCACAGGTGTTTTCACGTAATGTGTCTGATTAGTCCCCTTCACAGGCCTGTGGGGGCGTGCACAGACAGTTGGAGTGACACTCTTGTGCTACACCTGTTAAGTCAGATAAATTACAGCTTTGCCACAAACCTTTTTCACAGCAGATACTTTGACTTGGTACAAAAGAAAAAGCAGGTGCATTTTGGAGAGTTTACAAAGTTTCTCTTCTAGTTTAAAAAAAGCACTGTCTGCTGCTGGCTTTTTAACAACGAGACACCACATGTTCAGTGCAGTGCCACATGTTCGATTTGGCTTTTTTTTTTTTAATCCCGGATGCTCTTCCTGACACAAACAAAAAGGGAGCTGTGTCTCTTCCTGGGACTGAACTGGCGCAAGAGTTGGGAGTTCGCCTTGTAATCGGAAGGTTGCCGGTTCGAGCCCCAGCTTGAACAGTCTTGGTCGTTGTGTCCTTGGGCAAGACACTTCGCCCGTTGCCTACTGGTGGTGGTCAGAGGGCCCCAGGGTGGCTGTGGCTACAACGTAGCTTGCCATCACCAGTGTGTGAATGGGTGGATGACTGGTTGTGTAAAGAGCTTTGGGGTCCTTAGGGACTAGAAAAGCTCTATACAAATACAAATACAGGCCATTTACCATTTGAACTGCGAATTGAACTGTGGATCAGGGATTTCTAACTTTTAATGCATTTAATTTATTCTCTGCACATTTGCATCCTCTCTTTTTGTCATGTTATCACAAACTGCAGATCAGTGGAGTAGCATAAAACTGATAAATGGCCTGTATTTGTATAGCGCTTTACTAGTCCCTAAGGACCCCAAAGCTTTACACATCCAGTCATCCACCCACTGGTGATGGCAAGCTACATTGTAGCCACAGCCACCCTGGGGCACACTGCCGAACACTGGCGCACCGGGCCCTCTGACCACCACCGGTGAAGTGTCTCGCCCAAGGACACAATGACCGAGACTGTCAGAGCCGGGGCTCGAACCGGCAGCCTTCCAATTACAAGGCGAGCTCCCAACTCTTGCGCCACAATCGCCCCACTGTAATGAGTCACCTACATGTTCGTACATACAGTGTCCAGCATGTGGGTCCACTTACGCTTTATGCTGTACTTGCGCAGACTGAATTTTAACATATTTAAAAGCATTGCAGTCGTTTCAGATGAAAAGTGAAGGAAGAATATTGCAGCGCCAGCAGTCGGGCAGAGAGAGAGCACAGGCTTATCTGATGGGACAAAATGAGCATGAATTTCTTGGTTACAAGCTTTGTCCCACGAATAATCAAATTGGAGACATTTACATGCAGCACAGATAATCTGCATATCCCTGAATTCATGATAAATGTTAGCATCCTGGATTCCAGTTACTCCCTATACTAGTTCCACTAATGCAAATTTAAAAAAAACAAACAAACACTAATTCTGCAATTATTCATCTGACATTGCACTACAGTAAAAGTGGCATGCTTCTCTGCAGCACTTATGAACCTGAGTAAAATGTAAACATGCAAAATCTAAACAGCAACCCTGTTTGTATTTTCCTGAGCATACATAGATTTCCAAAACTGGTTATGCTTTAAATGTACAAATATAAAAAAACAGGCTCTGGTTCCACAGGGACCATTTGGTAACGAGTGCACTCGTAGTTCAAAACACATACACTGAATATACTGAAATAGTAGAATAATACTGTTTAACCTCAGACACGGAGCTAGATGCTGCTCAAGGTCAGTCGGCTCTCTGAAATTATTCTTCTGCCTCCTCAGATGTGGTCCCAACTCTGCCAACAAGAGCTCAAACTGCCCCACTGACATCCTGAAATATGCAGTTTTGATACAGCTTTAACTCCTGGATCAAACCCTGAAATTCTCCCTGATTCTGCCTTTTTGTGAGAATCAGATGACAATCTCCATTTCTTCATGTTCTTGTTCAGAAACATCAGAACCAGCTCATTTTCACTTGATATCTCCTTCAGTGTTTTTTGTAGTGCCTTTGTGGGGGTGGATTTTTCACAAACATGTAGGTGTAATTAGTTCTGAATTTCTGGTCGTTTTTTTGAAGCACACTTGGTGTGTAAAGACCTTAGAGAAAGCCAACTAAGAACCAAGACCATGTTTTCATGTTAACATGTCCACTTTCAGCTTTTAACGATATATTTGCTTGCCGGGACTTGTCACCAAAATCTTTTTTTAAATTCTTAACATCAAGATTCTTTAATTATTATGTAATGTCTTTCCTATAAGGCCAAAGTGTTAGGCCCCTCAGCCTACATACCATGTAGTGACCGCAAGGTAATCACTGACTGAAAGGGAAAAGAAGCTGGTGAGCAAGTGGAGTCTGCAGGTAGCTGACACTCTCTAGCGTGAAATTGGTCACAAAGCGGAATACAGTTCTGCACTAAAAAACCCTTCAGGATTGCTTTGGCCTCCAGCAGGCTGCCACAGTTGCAAAAGGTTTGCATGGATGACACTAACTTGTCTGGAAACACTCGTCAACTACCCACCAAGCGATAATGAAAATTTGAAAAGTGCAAGAAAAAGGAGAAATTCTGCCTTCAAAGTAAAAGCTGCACCTTTTGAAATGTGTTGGTTTCAGCGGCAATGCGGGGACCACTGCCGCCTCTGTAGGCTTGTATCACTGAGGCTACGTCCACACTAGCCCAGATAGATTTGAAAACGGTGTTTTCATCTGAAAACGGACCGCGTCCACACTAGCGTTTTCAGTCGTTTTCACAGAGTTGTGCGTCCACATTGAAACGGCCGAAAACGCTTACGTTCCAGTCCTGTGCATGAGAAAATGTGAGTGAGAAGAAAAGCTATCTGGAGCATGTACAAACTGATGTTAATCTTTTTTAGGGCTGTCAAAATTGAGAGCAATCAAAACAACCGCTGTTTAATGCCCTCCGCTATCTTTATTTAATTGGTCACATGACTGCATCACATGACTAAAGTGCTTCATCGTCTTAGAAAGTCTGTGTTTTTGAGTGTCCACACTGCGACGGGGCAGCTCCGTTTTGAAATGTATGCGTTTTCTAGAGCGTTTTCAAAACGCTGCCTTTCTCCTTGAGGAAAACGCCATCTCAGTGTGGACGGGAGGCCAAAGCGGAGAGAAAACGATGCAAAAGGAAAACACATTAGTGTGGATGTAGCCTGAGGCCTTAAATGTTCCTACATCAAGAAGATACTATATAAAGTAAATATAAATAACCTTCAGCTTCTCTCTTATTTCCCAAGGGATTGCTGCAGTGGATGGATCAGCACGTTTGATTTGTTTCTTACAATAGAGATTTTTTCTGACACAACCCTACGATTTATCCAAGCCGATATAAGGTAAATATACTGTAGCTCATGAGACCTGAGTTTTTAGAGGCAGGGTTTAAATCACAGCAGGGATTCATGCTCAGATTCAGACATTTCACAATGTGATGCCTCAAAATATTTGTGGCTGCTGCTGTTGAGATTTGGCAACACAGGAAACCACTGAGAGAAGCGGAGGCTCTATGACAGCTGTGCTCTAACTTTATGCGCTCGTGTAGTCTACGGGGAGCTGATGTGGTTGAAGGGGAGCGATTGCTGAAAACAAAAGGTCTTCAACGAGTAATTTTGAAGGAGACAGCCAGGGTGTGTCTGAGAGAAAGATGATGTCTGAGAAATGTTCGAGACAGATAAAAGACAAGGACAAATCGATGGCACTGAAAGGAAGCCATTTCTTATACACTGAAAGGATAGTATACCTGCAGTCTGCTCTCAGTGACACACAATGACACATGCAGAAACAGGGACACGCCGTAATTTCACTGTGATCATGTAAATCAAGGTCCTCTTTTCTCCTCTAATAAAGAGACTCCTACTCCCGATCCAATTTGCACACAAATGAAATCATTAAAACACGCTTCCCTCGAGACGTTTACCCCCGAGTTATTAACTTATCTCTAAAAAACACAAGCTTCAAATCCTGATGGAATTAACCTTTTTGTGTTCTCCATCTGTGTGTGTGCGGGTTGCCTCTAGGATTCACAATCTGTGTGTTCAGTTGTGTCCGTAGAAGGAGAAATGAGAAGTGTGTGTGTGTGTACAATGCACACAACAGTATCAGCGCACATGAAGGTATGCAAGGAGAGTCAATTAGGGGACAAAAGAGAGGAGAGCACAAACGACAGGCGGAGAAAGAGTGAAAGAGAAACTCCGTGGAGAAAGAAAGCTCCGACTATGCTCCTCTCCTTTGGTTTCCCTCCACTGACTTCCCTCCGCTCGGCTCCCACACAGCAGGAATGCAGGTTACGTCGCTGTCTGTGTGTCCTATTGATGTCTTGAGAGTCACCGCTGACTGGTTTCGCTGGTGGAAAGTAACTAAGTATATGCATTTAAAAAGTTTTTAAATTTGTTTCCTCTGCAGGCTTTGATTGTAATAGGAAATTATTAACAGTTAGCTTGGCTGAGCTTTAAGACTTCATACAGGGGGAAACAATTAGCCAAAGGCAACAAAATCTCACTTGAGCACCTGTCAAACTCGCTAATTAACCCACATCGCTTTGTTGGCTTAATCCGTGCATAAACACACACAAATCCAAACAATTTCTTGGTGGTTCCCAGGCAGCTGGCGGCGTCTCTAGGACAACACATCCACAACATCCACAACATCCCCTGTTCCACTAAGATCTTAGTTCTTCAATTCTTTTAACCTAATCATCCATACAGGTAGTTTGCCTACTTTGATACTGCTCATATATATGAGCAAAGAGGTTTACAGAGGCGCCACTTAAAATGGGATTAAACACCCACACGGACCATTCATGTAGTAACGCAAGCTGGATTGGTGTCTGCTTTCAGTCAGTTTACTTTTTTTCCTGCTGATATACATCAGGCTAGTACATTTCTTTATAATGGTTGTTTTTGGATTACTGATCTCTGTGTTTAAGTCACCAAATCCAACCTTATATTAATTTTTAGCATCATTTTCAAACCTGTGTATATAGCAGGTTTAAAACTCCACAAGATGGCTTTAATTATAAACCAGCGTTGCAAAGACAATGACATAAACAATCGGTTTGACAATATTTGTTTCACCAATTCAAATGTACTCACTGAATGTTAATACAAATCGCAAATCAGCCAATCACAGGGCAGCAATTCAGTGTATTTAAGGATGGAGACATGGTCAAGATGACCTGCTGAAGTTCAAACCTGGGATCAGAAAGGGGAAGAAAGCGATTTAAGTAAGTTTGCATAGACCAGCCTGTCTGGCACCAGGAAGCAGACGGGCTGGTCTGAGTATTTAAGAAACTGCTGATCTACTGAGATTTTCCTCCACAACCATCTCAAGTTTAGAGAGAATGGTCTGAAAAAGAAATAAAATATCCAAGAAGTGGAAATCTTCTTGGTGAAAACCAGACTGCTTTGAGTTATACAGAAGAGCATCTCTCAATTCACAACATGGAACCTTGAAGCAGAAGACCACACCAAGTGCCACTCCTGTCAGCTAAGAACAGGAAACTGCACAAGTGCACCAAAATTGAACAACAGAAGATTATAGAAACATTGTTTGGTTTGATGAGTGTTGAATATTTAGAAGATAGTGGCAGAATTGTGCATATATAACAGAGGTCATGGCTCCAATCCCACCTTGTATCAGTGGTTGAGGCTGGTGATGGTGGTGTAATGGTGTGGGGGGAATAATATAGCCCTAACTAAGCATAGTTTAAACACCACGAGCTACCTGAGTATTGTTGCTGACCATGTCCAGTATCCATATTTTAATGGGTGCTTCCAACAGGATAAAACACCATGGCACAAAAGCTCATATCAACTCAAACTGGTTTCTTGAATATTGGCAATGACTTCACTGTACGTAAATGGTAAAATGGCCTGTATTTGGATAGCGCTTTACTTACCGTAGTCCCTATGGACCTCAAAGTGCTTCACACTACGTTTTGTCATCCACCCATTCACACACTGGTGATGGCAAGCTATGTTGTAGACACAGCCACCCTGGGGCGCACTGACAGAGGCGAGGCTGCCGGACACTGGCGCCACCGGGCCCTCTGACTACCACCAGCAGGCAACGGGTGAAGTGTCTTGCCCAAAGAGACAACGACCGAGACTGTCAGAGCTGGGGCTCAAACCGGCAACCTTCCAATTACAAGATGAACTGCCAACTCTTGAGCCACGATTGACCTCCACAGTCACCAGATTTAAATCTAATAGAGTATCTTTGGGATGTGATCACACAGGAGATTCACATCACAAAGACTAGAATCTCTGAGGAATGTTTACAGCAGCTTGTTGAATTTTTGGCAAGGAGGTCCAACATGGTACTAGCTACGTGCGGCTAATGAAATGGCCGGTGATTGTATATTTTGACGTGTAGATATAGATAATCACTATCCACAGACCATCCATTTGAAACTACTGATCAGAGACCATTATGGAGGCATGGATATAAAAATGTTTGCATAAAAAATGACTTATCTGACTTAATTCTTTTAATGATTAATTGAAAACTGAAAATGTGTTAGGCTGTCCTGGAAAACTAATTTCAAACTGACGATGCCACCACAGAGCTGTGGTTGAAGCAAACACTACTGCGTGTTGATGTCCAGTGTTTTGTTGACCCATCTATCTAATCGACCTCCTGTTGTAAAAACTAAACCTGAATTCTTCCTTTGTTACTATGTCATCTGAAAATGTCACATATAAGAATACAACGGGCTGTGGGCCTTTGAATTAATTCTCTTTAACACAGATAGAGACACACAAAGACAACAGATTATCATGAGAGCTGAGAGGCTGACGGGAAAGAACTTGTCACACAAATGACAAGTGAAGATATTTGCATATGCCTGCACTTTGCATGTTGCTCTGAGCAGAGAGCCTTTGTTTTCGCCTACATGTGACCCGAGATAGCCTCGATAGCTCTTCTGATGAAGAGCCAAGTTGGATTAGACTTGTTGTGTTAAGATGTGAGAAATTTGTTGGTGGATTAACTTGAAAACAAGGAAGTAAAACGATATTATCACCTCCCTCATTTTCTTTATCAAACAGTACACAGTGAATGGAGAGGATGAAGATTTACATCTAGAGGTGATACACTGCCCGGCCAAAGCTGCCAAAACCTCACACCCTCTATTGTTTAGTTAGATTGCCTTTAGCGTTGATGGCAGCACACATTTGCTATTTTATCGCTTATGCTTATGCTTATGCAGACTTACGTTCATTTTTCACAAAGATCCCATTGATGATGGGATCATGATCAAACCACTGCGTGTAGTCTTCTCCATCCCGTCCCAACGATTCTCAATAGAGTTAAATATATTCAGACGGTCAGCTGACCTGATTTTTGGGCACATAAGGTTAAAAAACTCAAGCAGTCAGATCATAACACTGCCTCCCCTGGACTGTACGGTGCACAATAGGCATGACCGGCTCAACACTTCATTCGCCTTTCTCATGACCTTCTTTGCTCAAGAGCTTGAACTTTGTGCTCCAGAGCAAAGAGAAGACTCTTTTATTCTCCCAACTAGCCTCAATGATGGTGAGATGGTGGTTTTCTTAAGGCTGCACTGCTGTTTAGACTCAGTCTCTTGGCTTCTCCATTAGTTCTACAGCTGCTTTTTAAAAATTTTATGTTACCAAACATTTGACTGCTCTTTGTTCACAACCATTCAAGATTTTTTCCAACCACTGAAGGTGATGGTTCACTGATTTCCTTCTAGGTTTTAATAACATCTAAAACAGTTCTGATAGTTTCAACAATTTTCTTAGCTTTCTTTCTGAAACAGGGCAACACGACTAAAGGATATAAGCTACTCATTGCATCAGCTGGGGTCAATAACCTGCTGCCAGCTGAAGGATACTAATCACTTCTGAAATTATCCAATGGAAGAAAAAATTTTCTTAGTTAAAACATTCCATCTTAACACTTTGCTTGGATTACAACACTGGTCAACACGCATTTTGCTACTGGGATTCTTTCGCTGCACTTCAAGAAATTTCAACAATGCATTTCAGCATTTAAGAAACAATTTTGGTGAGGAAAGGTGAAGCCAAAATTACGGTAAGGAATGTGTTTTGGTTGATCCTGAATCTGTGAACTAATGCTTAATCATGAGTTCAAAAGGAAACTGAAGCCAACTGAATCAGCAGCATGGGAAGCATTAGTGCAGGTTATCCAGAATTTTCTTGGCAATCAGAGATCAGAGAGCTACACTGAGCTTGTGGATAACATGCTGGAAGCATATCAGCTGATGAGCGCTAGAATGTTACCGAAGAATGGCCATTTTTACATGCTCATCTGGACTTTTGTAGCACTGGGAAAATTTTCACCAACATATAAAAGTAGTGGAAACCCAACATCAGAGACAATTTAATCCACACATGATAGGTGACTACAGTTAGTTCTCACAAACAGAGACTAATGTGCAGCACAAGTGCAAAAGCAAGTGTCCCAAACATATTTGAGAATTCTGACCTTGTTTTATTTGGAGCAATATTAACTCTGGTATCATCTTCTGGTTTGTTTTTAGAAGAAAACATTTTAAAAATCTGTAGGAAATAAATTTGCCTTGCACAAAAAGTAAGAAAACGTGTGTCTCTTTGTTGTATAAAGCTTCTTGGCAATAAATCTTATGCTGTTGAAAAGCCTGTTTATTTACCCTTAAGTGATGCCCCGTTTCTAATGAAAATCCATTTGTGGGTTGAGCGGCAGAGCTTTTAGAATTGGGCATCTTGGCTCACGTTCTTACAGCCAGCATCAAAACAACTCCATATCTGTTAACGGTCAACATTTCTGCTATTCATGCGCTCGGTGTGCTGCTTTTATCTCTACTCCTGACAACACAAAGAAAGACCCACATCAATGCAAACCCAAGAGATACATTTACCCTGAATGACAAGACTAAAGGCAAGAGGAAGTCGGTATTCACTAAACACACACACACTCGAAACCACATTCAGACTCTTTGCTGAATGTGAGTTTTTCCCAGCTATAGCCTCTAGCGGTGAACCTGACCATCAATGGGTTTTAACACTTGACATGAGGATTACAAATGGCGGGGACTTCACTCCATTCACTTTGTCCTAACAGGATTTCTGTGGCACCTATCAAATCGTCCTTTGTCGCAGTTTGTTTAAAAAAAAAAGAAGAAAAAAAAAGGCGGGCATAACCAGACCTTGATAAACTAGTTGTGAGTCACAAAGGGTCGGGAAATATCAGATTCACGTCCCACATTGTCTGGTGAGTGCCGTTTTCACAGTGAATCAATACATATAGGAGACTCTCTCGCCCAAGAAAATGACTTCATAGGTCTTTTATGACGACGGTAAATACGATCTATACGTCTGTCCTAAAGTTAAGAAAACTTCAGTGGCCTTGTAAGTGGAGAGCTTCAGGGATGACGTATTTTTGACTGAAAGTCAGCATCAACCTGGGTCCCTCAACAAAAAGTCAAACTTATTTTTTGGGAATTTTACAGAAGAAAAATGCTGTGGTACATAAAAGCATGTGGTATGTGTTTTACTCAACCAGTTAATATTCTACACTACTACTACTATTAATACAGTAAAATTAAAAGGTTAATTAATGTTAGGCTGTCAACAAAACTTCAGATTTACCACCACTAAGCTTTGTGCTATATGTGATAACACTGAATGTCCCTGAATATAATCATATAACCACTTATTCTAAAGCGCCATATTTACTTACACGTTTTATATTATGGAAAAAAAACACAGATCTTATTTTTAGGCAATTCAAATTTCAAAAGAATCTTTGATTTCAAGACAAAGCAAAAAGATCAGTACCCCGATTATTTAGAAAGTACCGTAGAGATTAATAACATCTGCACAACACTGAAAAAGGTGTGTTTAAAGCCTAACTATCAAAAATGAGACTCAAACTTCAGTTTCCGTGTCAAAGGTCCAATTTCTTCTGGAAATGCTTCTAATGTTCATTGAAGAAATGCTGATATTAGTAGGAACAAACAATTACTAAGATTATTTTATTGGATGACTTGTCTAAAACTCTCTTTCTGTCTCTGCGTTTGTTTGTTTCCTCTGCACCTTTAACTTTCACCGTTACGTTAGTGCATTGCTTTTCTTATTTCACTTCATGAAAACAGATTCACCAGTGAAATGAACATCAGATGAAGGCCATAAAGAAACAACCTCATATCTACGAAGTCTTTGAACTTTTCTGATCTCTGCTGAAACGCCACAGCTAAAATATTCCAGACCGCTGAGTATCCATGCATCTAACGCCGGGGTCAAAAAAAAGCCACGTCTCTCAGTCTATCTGTACCGTCACTGATAACCAGGAGGCAAAGCTAAACTCTGCATTTTCATTTTCAAAGACAGACTGAAAATAGCAACGATATCCTATTTCATCCTCTGTCACTGGAGGGATGATTCGTCTGCACTTTTCACATAATAAGCAAACGAAAAACATTAAATGTTGTTACACTATGTGACATTTTGTAAAGTTTCCTCACTGAAAAATAAGCCTGTTTGTCAGGAGCAGATTGACACCACTTGGGACTCGAATAATGCTAAAGCCGTGATACCTTAAGCGTGGTGTAAAGACTGGAAACGGGAAAACCAGCAAACCTGACTTCAGACTTCAAAAGGATAGCAATGCAAACTCACTGCTACATTTGGTAAAATGGTAACTGGCCTGCATTTGTATAGCGCTTTTCTAGTCCCAAAGGACCCCAAAGCGCTTCACACTACATTCAGTCATTTCACTACTTACATCAGATTTTACGCATCAAGACATAATTTTTGAAAAAAAAGTGCATTATTTATATATAAACCACCTTTAGCAGCAATAACTTGAAGTAGCAGTTTTCTTTCTTGCCGAGGAATTTTGAACCACTCTTCTTTACAGCATTGCTTCAGTTCATTGAGGGTTGCAGGAATTTGTTTATGCAGAGCTCTCTTAAGGTCCCTTCACAGTATTTTGAGTCAGGTTGAGGTCTGGTTGTTGACTGCGCCATTGCAAAACCTATATTCTTTGTTTTTGTCATCCATGCTGCTGTAGTTTACTGCTGTGGTTGCAATCATTATCCTGTTGCATGAATCAATTTGAGCCAAGCTTTAGCTGTGATACAAATGACCTACGTTTGACTCTAGAGTTCACAATCAAGGTGCGCAGGTGGCTGCAAAAAAAGCCCAAATCATCACCTTTCCACCACTGTGCTTGACAGTTTAAATGAGGTTTGATATGAAATTTTCCTTCTATTATGCATTTTCTCCAAATGTGTTACTGTGCATCTTTTTAGAGATAAGAATCTGTCTTTCTGCAACTTTTTCAAACAAACCCTGCTTATTCAGTCTTTCTCTAATTGTACTGTCATGAACTTAAAGAGAAAGGTATTAGTCTTCACATTGAACATGTAACGAAAAGTTGAACTATTCTCATAAAACCCTCTCAGAGTGGCTGCCTTTCAGTAAAGCTTTTACAGGTGCTCTAAAACCAATAGAAAAAGCTGATTTAGCCATAAGCTGAGAAATCATGGCACAGACTTACAGGAGCCTAATAGCGATGGACCCCTGCAGTCATTTTTGATAGCATGATACGCAAACCAAACAAAACACGAGAAATTACAGCTACATAAACAAATGCAGACAAAAACACAGGTGCGCATTTCCCTGAAGAGATTAGTGTGAGAAATGAAGACTGCACATGTGAGCTTAGGGCAGGGGACAGAAAGAGCTCACCTTTCCTCATAATGACTTTGCTCACCTGTTCATCCCCTCACCTGGGGCAGGGGGATCACTCTACCTCCCTCACCCACCACCCACTACCCTCCACCTCCCAGAGATGGCCAGATAAAGCAGGCCTTTCAGTTGAAAATGCTCTAAGGTTGCCACAGAGTGTCCCGGCTCTCTCTCCCCTGAAGCCCAGCCCGCCCTGCGGCCCGGCCCTGATACTGATCCAGGTAAAGCTTTCTGACGGAGAACTTTCTCACACTCGTACCTGCCAGTCACGCACTTCCCCGGTGAAAAGTGTGACACACGCACTAGATATACAGCGCACACATGAAAACTCACACAAAAGCAAACTATACACAGATAAGGGAAGATAATTGGCTCTGGGACAGGGAGTCTCACAGGTAAATGGACTGATACTAATCAAGAAAAAGAAACCTAAACCAAAGCTGTGTAACATTCCTTTGTGTGTGTTTGTACTTAGATTGTTGCAGGGACATAAACTGTTTTCAGTCACACTGCAGGAACAATAACCAAGCCCCCATAACATAAATCAATTAATTTCAGTATGAAGGGTTAGTTTTCAGGTTTAGCGTAAGTCTCCGGGAAATTAATGTGAGTCAAAGTAACGTCCTCTGAAGTGAAGGAAATACTGCAGACATATTAGGAGTGTGTGTGTGTGTGTGTGTGTGTGTGTGTGTGTGTGTGTGTGTGTGTGTGTGTGTGTTTCTGAAGCCTCACCTGGGGGTTTTGTGCTACATAACAAACATTATTATGACATAATATGATTATGGCTTAGAAGCGTGAGGTCTTTGACTGCCATTTCTGTAATTCTTTCATTATGAGAAACAAGCTGGGAGCGATCAAAGACAAAGAAAGGGTAACAGGAAATACTGCAGGAGCATTTCTTCAGTGCAAGAAACAAACAAAACCTTTTCACATCCACGGGAAAATTGTGGATGACTTCTATGTGTCCTTGCCAAGACATTTTGAACAGATTCTCTTAGCTCTGGTTTCACCGATAAACAAGAGTTAAATGTGAGAATAAAGTACAGTAAAGGAGTGACTAATGAGCACCCAGATGGACTAATGGATTCTTAGAAAATGGGTTGATGGGAAGAGATAAGTGCTATGCCTAATTACTGTATTTGTGTTACACTATGATTAAACCTTTTTACTCTCCTGTCATTTTAAGAGTCACGTGACACATGAAGACCCCACTTGCTGTTTTATTCCAACAGCTGCACCTTCCCCCGAACCTCTGAAAACACTTGAAAGGTGCTTACTTTTCGAATGTTTTTTTTTATTTTTACCAAAACAATCAATTGCTTCTGCTATTAGCACTCCACTGTGTTTTACAGATGCTTCAATGTTGCTCTTCTTTCCTGACTGCATCTTTAAATTTTGACAATCATTTGAAACTAATATTTCACTCCATAAGACACTGAACCATCTTATTAGGCAAAAACAAAACTATTTTATGCGTTTCAAACTGTGTAAACTTTATTATTTTTCATGGATTCAATAAAATAAATTTGAAAAAAAAATGTTTCTGGCTGCAAGTAACAAAGTTCCTAAAGATACAATTTACATTTCGAAGGTTTCTGTTATGTGTGCACACAACAATAGTTCATCCCTTAAGTTAGGCGCCCTTTTTTGTTTGAATGACTCATAGTTGAATGTTAATAGGTTCAACAATCAAAAACATTCCTCATAAAATGGTCAGGTAGAAGGATCAGAGAAAAAGGCAGCCAATGTCTAAAGAAAAACTACTTCTCAAGACCACTGCGAAAAAAAGTTACAAGAAAAGTCTGGCTCCTTGGAAGCATAAAGAAATGAGGGTTGGCACCGTAGTTTTGCATAGTGCTTTACATACATACAGCACATGTAAATGATATAATAGACAGAAATACACATTTTTTAAAAGAGGCTTCTGTGAGTGCACATATTTGTTGCCTTTTTAGCTTCTGGATGCTTTATTGGGGAAACAAAAATTAAATGGATAAACAGGGATAGATGGAGCACTGGAGGAGGAAGAAAGAAGTTAGATTGAATAATCAATTGACCACACGTGCCTACTGTTGTGCTAATTGCAGATTAATTGTTCTGCTCTGTAAAGAGGACCCAAGACACAAGTAGTTCAATATGAGCTGAAGAAACCTCCAGAAACTTTCTGTAACATAAGGAACAGAAAGTTTTAAAGATGTGGAGATGTGAAGTGATGGGAAAAACAGTGGAATGGAGTGAAAAGCAAACCAAACAAGTAACCAAGTTTAGGCAGACTGTGCTCACCTTCTTGGTTTAGACACACAAAGTTTCAGTTCCAGTGTATGAAGCCAGCCAACATATATCGGATATATTAAATTATGGTGACAATGTTGGTAATCGTCATTTTTGCACTGACAGTTACCAACGTAATTACCACACTAATGGCCACCAGGCTAATGGCTAGTGTGGTGGCCATTAGTGTAGTGGAGATGTTGGAGGCCGTTACATTTTGACACCAGTTTAATGATACATGGGCTGCATTCATTTCGTGCTTTTCTAGGTTTTCTTCTAGTCTTACTGATTACCCAGAGTGCTTCACCAGCTGTATTTCTCCGTGATTGCATTTGGAATAAAGCTCAGAGACTGAACAGGACCTCGTATGCTGCACAGTTAAATGCAGCAGTCTCTGACTCTAGGCCCTTTGCTGCATCCCTTCCCCTCACTCTCCTTTCTCCACCTCACTATACTGTCTAATAAAGGTGAAAAGGCCCACAAGAATGTGGATGAATGAAATGCACACTAGTGTACTCTCCCTTGTAAACAGCAGAAAGTCGCCAAGGGCCGCTACAGGATTGCAGGAAGAACTTTAAGATTAGCATATACTAAATACAAAAAAATAGCCATTCTGCTGGTAAATGGCCTCATTCTATTCAATCAGTCTTCAAGTCTAACTGTGGACTTTCTCCCAAAACCTACATGCGCGCAGCACCTTTTTCTGAGCCTTTATGTACTTTCTGTCACACTGACACGGATGCATCAGAGGCAATTTGGGGGTGATAGTCACACTCATTCTGAACCACAGCTGCATCACTCTCATTTTCAGGTTTGTGTGTTTTTGCTCATAAACCAAAGATCACAAATATCCAAAAATTCTAATCATGGGCAACAAGAAAATCTGTGTCAAACACTGTCAAATATTTTCATTTCATTCTTTTAATAACCCTTTAACAGCTTAGATCAGGTCTTCTTGGGTCAGTCTGGGAGATGTAAGATGTGTGATTCACCAGGAAGATTATCTTTCTCTCATGAGCACATTAGCAAATTCTGTGTTTTCCATATTGTAATACTCTAGTAGAAAAATATGTTGTGGTTATTGTGATACAAAAGCATGTGAGTGTGAAGCTCTGAGTGTCATCGTTATTCTCCTCTAGCCTCAGTTTGAGTGTATTGTTTCCCACTTGAAGCTTAGCCTGTTCCCTTGGTAACCATACTGCTAACCATCACTGCCCCTGTACTTACCGGCCAGGCGTACTGGAAAGGAATGACAATGTGTCCATTACTCCCGTCCTCTCCTCCTCCCCCCCTGTCGTGTCCTCTGTGGTGGAACAACTGGGAGTTTCCACCCAGGACACCCGTACTGCCGGTACCAAAGGTGCAGGCTCCAGTTGGGGCGACCCGGGCCTGGTACTCCTTGAGGCAGGCCTGGAAGAAAGTGTCACACTGGTCCCTGGCAGAGCAGTGCTGTGCTCCGCTGGCCTGGAGATCACAGCATTCTCCTGTTTGCAGACGACCATGTGGGTTCTGAAAGTGTCGGATCTGAAGCTCAAACATCCCAACCGCACAGACAGCCTGAATCCAGAGAGAGCAGAGAGGAGAGCAAAGGAGAGAATTACATTAATATATTATCAAACTTGCACAGTTAAGGCCATTCTCACCCACTGCAGTGATGGAAGATCACCAAGTAATGACAGGTGATTTACATTTACAGGCCATTTTAGGTTGTGTAAAAATTCACGTCATTGCTGTGTCTTGCTTCAAGTTCTACTTAAAAATGTCTCATTAGGACAGGAAGTGAAAGAAGGTAATTGCAAAAGCTTTTAATTTATAAGAGGAGTTGTTTTATCTTTTTATCTTTTATAAAATCAAACAATGTTTAAATTACAGTTGGTGCAAAGTTAGAAACCAATTAATCTTAAAAAATGGACCGCAGGCCTTTCCAGAAACATACAAGAGAAGCCTCTGATGAGCTGTAACATTAGAGACGTTATAAGAGAGAGACAGGGCAATCAAAGAAACCTTCATTGAAATCTATGGGAGAACTCTGCCTCGGGAAAGATGGTGGTGCAAGTTTAACATCCAGGGGAAAAAGCTCATTTCAGCTGAATGTCAGTAAACCTTTCAGATGTTAGGTTTTAGATTTTAATGCTGATTATATGCATCCAGTTTTATGTCTCAGTGATCAATGATTTACCATACATAGCACTTTAAAATACCTGCCCAAACAAATGCACTGAGGTGTCTGAAGATGGCTGCTGAATGCTGAGGTTTCTGGTTACTGAAAAACTAAGAATGTAAGTGCATGAAAGTTAAGACTTCTTATCCTACAGAAAAGGATTTAACAGGATTTCACAATTATTCGTGTTTAAAAAGTGTTATGTCTTTTCTTAAAATCCTAGACTGAACCTAGACTTGTAGACAAAAACAGGTAGCCTACTTTACTGACACTATCTCCTTAGCAATGACAAACAGAGATTACCTTGGACAACTAAAAATATTGTCCTTTTTTCTTGTTTAAAATATTTGTCATATACATATTTATATATACCTTAAAGTTATCTTAATTGGCTTTCTACAATATTTCAGGCAACTTGCAAATAGTTTCATTGACATTATCATTGTTTGTATTGTTCTAATCAATATTTATTAAAAATTACTCTTGATTTGGGCCATTTTGTTCACCCACGGTATTGAAAATGGTAATAACTATCAAGCATTTTCCTGGGTATCAGTCTAAAATTTGTAATTCTATTATCATGACAGCCTTAGTGCAGACGATAGAGTGAAATATCAATTTACCCACATAATACGAAAAAGCAAATGCAAGTATATTTCACAGAATGTCAAACTATTCCTCTGGAATATTTAATATTTATAAAGACTCGCTTTAAGAGCTAGAATATTTCTGAAACTGAACAATTACCCTCACACAAATAACCAGCTTCACCAGATGTTTCTATGTATGCCCTCCCTTTATTGCAGAATTCAATCACTTCCACTGACAGTTCAGCTGAGCAGACTTTTTTTTTACAGTGAGATTTTTCATGTTAAAGTTTATTATGTGATTCCAGCAGTTTATAACATATAAGAAAAAGAAGTCCTTCTCCCTGTCAGTCACTTGAGCTTGATTTATGCATTTCATCCACAGTTATTTAATAGTTTAGATATTAATTTACATGATAGAGGTTGACTAACTCAAACACCATCATATAGTTAAAATAAACAAAAATGCGCAATGAAACTTTGAGAGACGGCTATCGTGTTTCCTCTAATGTACTGTCTCAGTGCCTCTGGGAATCAGCAGCGGCCTGCATGTCTCCTCTCCACCATCTGTTTATCAGTACGTACAAGACAACAGCGTTCAAAAAGCAAGCAACAGAGAGAGAAAAGGGGGAAGAAGACATGATGACATAACTTTGATTCCCATAACTTTGTTTGACCTCTAGTGAAGAGAAAAACAGACATTTCCATTTACAACCAATGTCTCCCAAAAAGTTGGAACGCTGTATAGAATATAAATACTAGAACATGGTAGTTTAAAAATGATTAAAAACCTATATTTGAATGAAAATAATCCAAAGACAACAAGTAAAATTACGTAACTGGGAAAAAATATTGAAACTAAGAATAAAAGTTAGAAGGGGGGGGGGAACAAAAAGAAAAGAATGAAACAGACCTGGTGGAACATTTCATAATTAGATAACAAGTAACATGACTGGGTATTAAAAGAGCATTTATGAGAGGCTCGGGGTTTTAGGAGTAAAGCTTAATTTTTTTAATATAAATAACTTCATGGGCTTAGAAACATATGTTAAAGCCCTTGAATTGGCCTTAACAAGCAGAGGGAACAAAGTAGCAACATATAAATAAGATCGAAAAAACGTTGCCACCTTCGCTCAGTGAAAAATGTTGTCCTCCAAGCTGAAGAAAAGAGCAACCATCAAGTTCCTTATCAGGACAAATTTTAAAAGCCAGCATCAGTGATGATATGGGGGTGCATAAGTGCACATTAGTGAAGGTACCATTAATACTGAATATGCAGGTTTAGGAGAAACATATACAGCTGCAGATAATATCATTTTTTCTCAGCAGGTTTTCTTTTTTCTGCAAGACAGACTAAATTCAGAAAGCATTCAAGAGCATGGTTTTGTCGTAAAAGTGAGATTAAGTCACCTGCCTGAATTCCAGATCTGGTACCCACGAAAACATTTAGCAGATTATGAAATAGAAAAATATCTCTGTCCCCATAAAAATTAAAGAAAAATGATCTCAAGCGCTGGTGAGATCACTCATTGGATTCCAAAGTCCCATCTTAAAAGTTCAAGCTGAGCATTTTGTCCATCGCTGTCTTGGTGCCTTTAGAAATTCAACTCAACAAGCAGGTGGTGGATCTGACTGAGAATCCAAAGGACATGCTCATACAGTAGCGATTTTTAAATCCAAGGTACACCCACCCTACAGCAGACCTTGCTTTACACTCCTTTTGGACTCTATTAAGTTCATAATTTACAAAATGAACACCATGTTGCATTAAATAAGACTAAAAACTCATCAGGAAAGTGTTTTACTGAGGTTACAGATAAAGGGAGCTGATAGGCTGTTTTCTATACAACCAGGCTTCTTTTTGCACCCACAGAAGTCGCCCCCTGTTAGACATTACAAAAACTGCAGTTTTATGGCTTATCGTTTAAAACGACCGTGGTTCAGGTGGTTGGGAAGCTCATCTGCTACCGGAAGGTTGCCGGTTCGATCCCCCAGCTCTCTCTGTCCTGGTCGTTGTGTCCTTGGGCAAGACACTTTACCCTACCGCCTACTGGCGTTGGCCAGAGGGGCCGATGGCGCGATATGGCAGCCTCGCTTCTGTCAGTCTGCCCCAGGGCAGCTGTGGCTACAACTGCGGTTTGCCTGCATCAGTGAGTGAATGAATAGTGGAATTGTAAAGCGCTTTGGGTGCCTAGAAAAGCGCTATATAAATGCAATCCATTATTAAAAGTCAGAGGCTACACCCGTCTTTCATATACAGTCTATGTTAACTATGTTAAAACTACAGAAACTGATGTCCTCAGTTCTCAGATTCTTACAGTGTGAAGATGAAAGAATAAATGATCATTCTGCGTCATTGCACCATGTTTTTATTTACGTTTCTCACAGCGTGCCAACTTTTGGGGGAACAGAGATGTTCCCTAAATTATCGAGGGATTAAACAGCACTAGCTTTTATCTTTGGACTCGCCTTTCTTTGGCTCTTGTCTTTCTTTCTTTAGTCTTCCTGTGTGTCACCACCACTCCCTTCTTATTTCTCACTTCCCCTTCCCAGGGGGCAATGACACTGGGATCCTGCTCACACGCTTCTTCTCCCCTCCTCCTCCACTTCACTTGTTTCTCTATCTGAGAACAAGCTTTGACGCTCCTGTCATTTCTCTTTCTGCAGCCATCAGCCATTTTCTACATTGTTCCCATCCTCACTTTTATCTGCCTCCTTTTCTCTTGTCTGTGTTCCCTCCCTGTTTAGGGATGGGTTAAGAGGGGACACACACACACAAACCGCACAGCCTCTCTCACACACTCTAGACTTAACAAGACCCCCTGAGAGTCTCAGAGCACAAGGGTCAGGTATGTGCGTGTGTGCATTTGTGTGTGTGTCTGTGTGTGTATGTGATCCTCTCTGTGGTTTTGGCTTTATCCAACAACAGCAAACACCAAAATAAGGCCACTGTTATATCAGTTTGTCCTTAAACCCTCACTGATGAATAAATGTAAATAATTCACATTATTTTTTGGCTTTCTATCTGAAACAATGAGCTGGTGACACCTCATTACAGCTGAGGATCTAAGCCGTGTATTCCCAGAGGTGTGGTGCATTCAATCATGGACAGCTATCACTGAGACCTGGAAACTCTCATATGTCTGCTTAGCCAGAGCCAGGCCGCCCAACGCTGAGCCACAGTCTCAGTCGCCCCATTGTTACTGGGTTTTGTGTCCCTTGCCTGCACCCTGTCCCAGAGCTGAAAGGGGTGAGATGGGAGGGGTTGCAGGGTAATGGTGGTGGTGGTGGAGGGAGGTGGGGTGAACTTGTCTACATCAAAAGGCTTGTGGAGATACAGTGGCGCTCATCACTCTGCATCCTCCTTTCTTCCTCTCCTCCACTCGCTGCCTAAGCCATTCCCTGCATACCAGCATTTCAGCGCTCAGAGGGAGAGAGGGAGAAGGGGAAACAGAGAGAGAGTGAGCCAAGCCGAAGCTCAGCCCGTCTCTGAAACTGAGCTTCGTCAGTTTAAAGCTCTCTAAGGGGCAAAACTCACAATCCTCTGTACCTAAAGACATTCAAGCCTCGGAAAATGATCTGTTGACTTTTCTACTGTCATGGAACAAATGCTACTATTCGACGAACTCCACAGAGCTCGCTGTGAGCCATTTAAGCGAGACTTTCTTTGTACTCGAGGCCAACAAGTTTCTTCGGAAAGGCATCATTGATTTCAAGCATATTTCTGTGGCACTTTAAATGCCACTGTGAAACTGCATCAGATATTTTATGAACTGATTATTTAACGAGCCTTGCATTTTTGGCAACCCTATTCATAACAAGCAGTCTATGATTGATTCCTTTGTCTTATGAGATTGTGATATCTTTGATTTCCCAGTTACTGTCCAGACAAAATAGGGTATTTGAAGATGTATGGTGTTGTGTGAGAGGCATTTTAACTATTTGTTGATAACTGCAGTCTCTTACTGTCACAGTATTGCGGTTAAGTCACGGTCAGGATCTTCAATCACACTGAAATTCTGTCTGGGTGGATGCTTCAAGCATTGTGCGGATGATAAATTTCTAAGTGTTTGTTTATTTAAATGTCGAAATCCTCTTGTCGCTGATTCACTTTATGAACTGCATTTTGCTCAGCATTCAAACAGAAATGATGTGCACATAAATTTCATCCAATCTCATTTTAAAATTCAGCTTCAGTTTGAAAATGGCAGTCTAATTTAGCGAAACATAAATGCTTTGCGTACTGTAGTGTGAGCGTGACACAATAGACAACACATAAGGACCGCTAGAGTGTCAAGAAGCCTCATTTATGAACTGCAGGTTGAAACATCCCCCGTCCTCTGCATTATAAATGGGCACCAGCAGATGCAAAGGATCTTGAGTGTGTGCTTCACACTGCAGTGCAATCGGAGAATGGAGAGAGCAGGGTGTGTTGTTCCTCAGCTGTGAAAGGGTTGCAGAGGTACAGAGAGGCACGCAGAGCTGCCTGAATGTTCAACATTCACACGCCCTGGAGTCTATGAGGCTGTGGCCCCGGGCTCCACACACACCCAGGACACAGATGCTGGATGTGAGCTCAGTGTTTAAAAAACGTGCACTCACGTGTGTGCACACATGCACGCTTCGGAGCACCCCTGGGCCTGGTCTTGCTACTGGTGAGCGCTGTCACACATTAGACACATTGTGACAAGACCAGCAGCTGCCTGAGAGCTCATGGGGGAAAAGGGGAACAATATTTTGCTTGTTTATGCTTTCATGCCCAAAACAACACTGGAATAAAATCCAGAGCTTTAATACAGCCACAAATTGTCCTCATAATGTTATAACCACCTTCTCAGAAGTATTTACGCAGTCATTAATGAACTTTGCTGTTATGCCAAAAAGAAAGCGTGCATACATGCAGCCATGCAGACAGAGAGAAAATAAGACAATCAGACCACACCTGAGAATGGTTACTAATATATGAAATGGACAAAGCAGCAACCAAAGAGCCTAAAAGGGAAGATGTTTTCACTCATTTACTGATCCGTGAATAAGGAAAATACCTTAACAGGGGTGCGGTGTGAAATTTGGGTGTAATTTATGCGCAATTAATGATCGAGGATATACCAAAGTGAATGAAAAGGGATTAAGAATCATTATTTAGCAGAAAATGATGGAATAAATCACATTCATCGACTACATGTCACTAATGTGATTGATTTGTGTTATCATGACATGTCTTTGTTTGGCAAACAGTGGCACACTGACTCTTTTTCATTCAAGAAAAAAAAATATATATGTGATTTTTACCGTCTGTCGCAAAGGCGGATTTTTGTTCTGATATTTGCATCCAGTGCTTCTACAATTGGATTACAGTCGTTCTCTGTTGTGTGGGATAATACACCAGCGGGCTGAAACAACAGGTGGGCACAGCGCCATGCAGGAGCAGAAAGAGGGCAGCATAAAGGGACACTGTGCGTGGGACTTTATTCCTGAGTATTTTTCTCTCAGCTTTCATTTAAAAAACAGACAGAACCACAGTTGCGAGTCCGCGTGGGGCGTTTAAGTGCATGCAGCCCGAAATAGCACTTAATCGGTGGCTTACCTGCGTTTGCACCGTGAGCGCGACGAAAAAAATCACAGTCCGCGGCAGGTGGAAGTGTCCCTGGTGTCGCCCGGCTCTCATGTCTGGGTTCCCGTTGAGCTTTTCACCTCTGCTCCTCAGATTCTTCCGAGTTATCCCGTGCACCCGTGAGCTCTCCATCCCTGCATCAAGGGACTGGGGACCGTGCTGTGCGCTTTGGTGGCGGTGGTGTCCCCCCTCCTCCTACTCCTCTCTTCCAGTGTCCTCCGTCCGCCCAGCTCTCCTCTTCCTCGCCGGTCTTAAACCCTGAAACTCCCGCAAAGCCACTTCATCGCGTCCAGACCGGAGAAACCATAACTCTGTCTCAGCTTGGATCTCTCCCTGCAATCAACCCACCTACATACGCTCACGCGCACACCTGATCAACCCCTCCCTTGCTGCTGTGACCAAGGCAGGTTTCCTCTGGGAATGACACATGCACACAAACGCACGCTTCTCACAAACACACACTCCCCTTGGTGTATTCCTCCCACCACCACCTGCCTTAAGAGGCTTTACGGGTCCAATCTGCCGGCTCACTTGACTTGAACTCACATCCCAATTAGCTGATACTCTCTCTTCATCTCCTGTCTCTCTCAAAGCTTAATCCACTCTCAGAGATAATATGGAGAGGGGACAATCGTATGAATCCTATTTCTTGATGAGTGTGTGACCAAAGCAGCGACCAAAGTTGCTTCTCCCCGGCGGAATGATTTCACTTTTGTGTTCTTGTCATTGGAGCGGCTGGCTGGTCATTTGTAAACCCGATACGAAGGCTGGCGGCCACGGAGTCACTGTGGGAAACAATGAGAGGGAGAGTGAGAGCATGAGGGTGTGTCCTGGGGCAGGGAATATCCGTCTTTCACTCCTTGTCCGGATGGTTCCCAGAGCGCACGGGGCTCTCATCCCCTTTTCTCTCTCTACACACTTTGACCAACATTCTTTTTTTTTTCAATACCATATTTACGTGTGAGAGTATTCTGAATGCTTTTCGCATCTCTTTTATCCTCTCCTGAGTGTTCTGTTTCCCCTCTGTCCTTTGTTGTGCCTCACTGGTTCCTCTCCTCCAGTTTCAAACCTCTGCAGTCCACGGAACACTTCAAAGCTCAGCTTGGCAGAACTGTTCTCACAGTTCTGTTCAGACCTGTGAATAGAAATGATTTGTCCTTCAAGCTTAATTAAAACACCCGTGCTGTTGCGGATGATGTACTAAAAGTTGTTTACAAAAGACAAACAGACTTTCACGCCTGCAGGAAAGGTGTGAAGCGGCTTCTGTTGGTCAGGACGCACAGGGCAAAAGTGCTTACGCGGTTCTCACCCACCTGCAGACTGATTTCTTATGACACGTTATAATTGAACCCACTTTTATGATTGAACTTGTTTCGACAGCTGCGGCTCTGAAAAGTGTTAATGTGCTTAATGGAGCCGCCGGGTTGCAAATACTAACCGGCTGAGCGCATAAATATAAAAGAGAACTGTAGGGTGTGTAGGCATCTTTTGAATATTGGCAGCGGTCACATGGCACACATATTTTCCATATCTCCTCCAGTCCTCTCTTGTTGGACCCAAGACCTCCACACAATGCACCTTCTTTATCAGAGAAAATCTAATGAGATTCTCCCTCCTCCCCCTTCTCAATCTTAAAGTCTATCACGGGCTTGTTGCTCAAGAGCTTCCCTGACAACCGCTGGTGTTTCCGCGGCTTGGCGCTCCGCGTTGACCCCGGAGCGGAACAGAGGGCTCTTGAGGAGCAGAGGCTTAATTTGCATGGGGGAAGCAGTGACCTCGAAGCACGAGCTGAATTCTAACCAAGCATCCGGAAACACACGTGCATCACTGGGTCTGCGCAGAGGTTGCAGCGTGTGGCTCACCTGAAGAAGAAGAGTCACAAAAAAAGTAATCCTTTCACTTGCTTTCTTGGTGCCTACATAACGGATATGCAGTTAGTTGTGCATTTAGCTCCATCTAATGGTCAATACGCGTTTTATTGCGCAGGATTTGAAAAGGCAGATTTATTTATTTATTTTAACACTATTTAAACTGCCGTGAAAACATTGGCTCATTTCAAATTAGGATAAAAAACACATTTAGGAGTTATTTAATCAAAATGTAATACTAATAAATAATGCATATAGATAAGTAACCTGCTTCCTCGGGGCCTTTAGAATGAGCTTAGATCAGATTTGATTTCCACATGTCTAATTTTTTTTTTAATGTTTCATCCACTTCAAACAAATAATGGACCATACAGAGAAAATAAGCATAAAAACAGAACATTAGCTCTAAAATATCCACTAACCTGTATCTAACTGAATTTCTGTTATTTCCTTAACTAAAACCAAAAACACATTAAATTAAAGAACTCAAAAAATACAAGAACTTTCATTTTTCCACTCAGAAATCAAATTTTCTTTCCTCCACTATGCAGGATTATGCAAATTCAATATCATCAGTTCAGCTTATGATGCATGTGACCGTCCTTTCTTTACTTCCCATGTTTTCTGTTTACACTACAAACTGTGAAATAGAGGTAAAACTATTAAAGTGAAACCGAAGTTTTATCCTCTAAACTTGGGATGCTTCTCTTTAACTGAAGGTAGCCTACATATCTGAAGGTTTAGGAAGTTTAGTTACACAGTATGAATTTTTTGCAGGTGAATTTGGAGGATAAAAATTCAGTGTTATAAATTCAATGTCTAAAAATAGTTGAATTCTGATGATACTATATTTCTTCCATACTTTGCAAACTAAAAATACTTAAGAGATGATTTATAAAATTTATTTATTTTTTAAGTGGTACTGACAGGAACAGCTTCCACGCATAAGCTGCTGGATAAGTATAAGCTGCCTTTCAGTCTCTGAAAGATTACTGTGTTGGTGAATGGGAAGGCACTGGGCATGTTGCCAAAACCATGCCCCCCCCCACACACACACACACACACACACACGGCGCCCTGGTGACTGAGGTCAGTGCTTTCTCAAGGCAAAATAAGGGAGTGTGGAAAGGCTTGGGAAACTGCAGAAGAATGTGGATTTCTGTGTACACCGTTGAGCTGACCTGAAGACAATTACTCAGGGCACATAACAGGGAGGCCCTGTGTACACCGGGCACAGCTGATAGTGAGAGTCTAAATTAAGCCTTTCAGGCCTAATTCACACGTCACTCTGTCTGAATCTAGTCTGTGAGAGGAGGACGTGCTCCTTATTAGCATGTCTGCAAACATATCGTGTGAAGGCTGAGAGGAAAATAGACAATAAGAATTTACTGAGACAATAATTCATATTGTCCATGATTCTGAGCTACTTTTGTTTACCCACCTAATTTTATGTTACTTACAGAACATTGCAGAAAAACCTTTTTTGCACTTACATGACAACATTTTAAACTTAAATGAAAATATACACTCATCCATCCCTTCATTAAATACAATAATGCACATATTCAATCATCCAATCACATGACAGTAAGCCACTGCATTCAGGCATGTAGACATGGTCAGAACAACCTGCTGAAGTTCAAACAGAAAATCTGAAGGAGGAAGAAAGGTGAATTAAGTGACTCTGGGTGTGTCACTGTGGCTGGTTTGAGTATTACAGAAACTGCTGATCTTCTGGGATGTTGCCTCACAAACATTTCATTTCATTCACCCACATCAACTTTTTGGTATTCAGAGAATAGTCAGATGAATTTGGAGTAAATATAATATGAACCATGCATCTTTCCTGCCTCGTATGATGAGTTTGATTGTGATGGTGTAACGGTGTGGGGGTTATTTTCTTATCATGCTTTGGGCCCCATAGTACCAACTGAGCATGGTTTAAACACCACACCCTGCTTGAGCATTGTTGCTGACCATGTCCATCCCTCTATGACCAGTGTACACATCTTCTTCCAGCAGGATAACACACCATGTCACAAAAACTCAAATCAGCTCAAACTGCTCTCAAATGGTCTCCAGTCACCAGATCTCAATCCAATAGAGGGCCTTTGGGATGTGATGAACCAGGAGAGTCGCAAATGTGTGATGCTACATGGAAAAATCTGTCAGTAATGTTCCCGGCACCTTGTTGAATGCATAGCATGAATGGATAGATACTAGCAAGGTGTACCTAACAGTACCCAGTATAGAGTTTATCCAGTTATCACTACTGAACAACCTAAAACTTCAGGTCCACCTACCCTTTGTTTTTTGAAATACTAGAAATTGCATAAACTAGGTTCAATGATAAATCAAATCGCCGTAAAATATCTACACAGCTGTATGGAGGCCCATTTTCAGCAACAAGCCTTCCTGTTTTAATGTTATGATGTGACTTAATGCACAATTTTTATCCGAAATTTTTTTTAGTAGAGTAGAAAACAAAATATTCACGCAAGTGTCCAGAGAATCAAGTCTGTTTTCATGTTTGCTTCATAATACAATGATCCTCTAAAAATAATATCTTTGTTCTGAAATGCAGCAGAACCCTTTTTCTACAAAAGCAGCCCTCACATCTGTGACAGGTATGTACTACTGGCTCGAACACAAAAACAATTATACTGCGGTTTGAGAAGCACATTCACACGTCTTCAATTAGCAGCTTCATTATCTCATTTCAACAACACCAGTCTCAACACGAACACTGCAGTTTTGGAGGTGTAATAGCGTGCGAGCATTTGTTGGGGGAGCAGATGACGAAACGCTGCAACAATGCAACACCAGCCATCCATTAAATAATATACCAATGATTAATGCCAAATACAGGGAGAGAAAGTGGCTTCAGAGATCTAGGTTCTACTTCAAAGCACAAACTAAATGAGATTCCAGTGCATTTATTTTACAAGTAGGATGGCTACGGTGAATTATATGGAGTCCCATAAAGTTTCCATGTTTTGTAATAATCAGAAGACTCCAAAGAACTAAATTTTCTGCAGATGCGGTCTAAATTCAGACTGCAGCACACAGCATTGGTATTCTTTAAAAAAAAAAAAAAAAAAAAAAAAACACAGGGTTTTCTCAATGCTGGTTTCTCCTTCTACATGTTGTGCAGCTGAAGTTGTTTAAACATGAGATCCTTTTGACTACAGGGACTTGAGAGAAAATGTTTAACACAAGAGGAGAGAAAGCATCGCCTATTGGCGGAAAGCTAAAACTGCAGCTTAAATGAAGAGCAGCACATTCTTAGAACAGTTTTATTTATAAAAAGAAAAAGAAAAGCTCCAGGTACAATGTCTGGTAAACCAGACTCTGGGTGCAATGCTTTATGACAAATATAGAAGACATATCAAGCTGCTTGTGGATTTTGATGTAAAGCTAAAAAAAAAGACAAAAAAAAAAAAGACACCAGCTTGACACATACTTACGTGTAACCCTGAAAGTCAATTTCTAAGAATAAATCACAGTCAGATTTACTGCAAGTTTAAAAAACAAAGACCACCCTTCCTGAGAGCTTATTTTTTAGCAAATGAAATCTTCATTGCATTCGTCTGTGTGATCTTGAAGCCTTGTAGTGCATCTCGTGCAGCTCCGGCCTGCACCTCGTTCTCAAACTCCACAAATGCGATGTCGTGGCGTCCGGGGACCAGACGCACCTCTTTGAAACCTGGGAACCTAAAACGCACACACCAACAGTTAGGCTCAGCCTATAACAGACACAAGCGTGCAAAACTAGATCTAGAGAATGGGTTTGCTACTGACTGGTTGAAGAGCATGGACAGCATGAGCTCGTTGGTCTCCTCCGGCAAGTTGGTGAGGAAGAGGATGTGATTGGGGGGATTTTCTGCAACCTACGAGTACACATTGGATATCAGAATCAATCAACCAGAAAAATATCAATTTATTAAATTAAATGAAGACACAACATGCTCTGTGACAAAACACTACCTGCTGGGGCATTTGTCCAGGCATCTGCCCAGGCATCATCTGACCAGGAGGAATGGCACCAGGGGGCATCTGGCCAGGTGCCATCCCTGGAGGTGGCATCATGCCTGGAGGGGGCATGTAAGGTGGCTGGCCAGGCATGTGCATCATACGGGGAGCCTGGCTCATTGGAGGCATTCCCTAAAGAGTGAAGAGCTTGTTAATAGAAAACCCGATGTCCATTTTCCTCTTCTGAGATGTGTGTGCTACTATTTACATTTGTCAATGAAAATAGGGTCAGTTTTCAATCACACAAACTGTTCTAAATGCAGGAGAAACTTTCTCCCTTTGCTTTTGTTTCCTTATTTATTAATATTGTTCCTAAAAGGTTCATCCCAATTCAGTATCATGTTTTTTGTTCTGCAACTTGAGCTGAAAACATGTTTTAGCCATAAGAACAACTTCATTGATAACAAACGGAAATTCATATGTTTGACACAGCTCATCTGCCATTTGTAGAGAATGATTTCCTGTATCTATATATCGAAGTCTGCTGTATGCAATGTAGAAAGCCATGGACCCAGGACAGTCCCCTGTGGAGCCCCCATGTTGCTCATTAATGTCTCAGAAACACACCTGACAAACTGTGGCCTTTCTTTAGGGTATTCTGTGATCCAGGAAACAGTAGGAATCTACTATAAAACATCTACTCTATAGAACAAAATAACCAAGAATTTTCCAACATATTAAAGTTCGAAATCTCAGGGTTTTTATACTTTGTGTCTCTGCCCACACTTTGGCTCAGAGCTCCTTGTGAATACATGATAGTTGCCAAAATAACCAATAAAACAGCTCTGGCTCCACTTACAGGCATAGCGGCAGGCACACCAGCGACCATGGCTGCACCAGCTACACCCTTCTTTGGTCCAGTGCCATCGGGTCCTTTGATCTTCTTCTTCTCTTTTTTGCGGTCACGCTCTACGTAAGTCCCCTTCATTTTAGCTATGATGTCAGAGTCAGTCTTTGAATACTGTATGCGCTGCAGGACCAAACAGAAAGATCACATGTGACACACAAACTATGGTAAGCAGCAGTTGTGTGATATTCAGTGTTTAGTTACCCTACCATCGGTTTATCATAGAAGGGGAAGCCCTGCATGGATCTCAGCGCATTGGAGGCGCTGTTAATCTCTTTGAAGATAACAAAGGCCTGACCCTTCATCTTTATGTTTCGTGCCACCAGGATATCCAAAATCTGTCCGAACTGTGAGAAGATGGCGTACAGCGACTTTTTCAGCTCTGCAGTAAAAAAACACACACACACACACACACACACACACACACACACACACACACACACACACACCCCACAAAACATAAAATGATTACTCTGGTTGTGCTTATTTAAACGGAAAGAGATTTCAACGTGCAAACCTCACCATCTTTCTTGATCTTCTCATTCAGGTTGTTGATGTAGATAGTATGATTTAGCCGGACATCCGGGGTGGCCATCCTTTAATCTGCTGATGAGCGTTTGATGAACGTTTGTATCTTTAGAGACAGTCTGAGGCACAGTTTAGATTAGATGCTAAGTAGCTAACTAGCTAGCGACCGTTAGCAAACACTCACCAAACGTGACGGGGAGGGTTAGCCTGCAAGCTATCTACTACAAATTAACACCTTGTTTGGTGTTTTACATGTATATACTAATCACCCAAATACTTAAGATCGTCACAAAAAGCTCAAATGCATTATTTAAGTACATGAAAGCGCGGAAGAAGTGTTTCTTTATAAGAAAATTAACGATTCAAGTCTTTAGCTTGACGTTCCTACCTGATGAATGAAAACCCGGTCTTCACAAATCCCGTTTTCTGTTCTCGCGATAACAGTGCAAGCGTAACTTCCGATGTTTAACATCCGTGTCCCATTTTATTATTTTTTTTTTCCTGTTGTAGCTGTTTCCAATCATTGTGGCAACATAACATTTTGTGTCACAGTTTTGGCTAAAAATATAACATAGGGGCAGACATTCTGATACAATTCTTCTCAGAGTTCAGATTATGGTGTGGCACATATTTTAGTCCGGGTTATTTTAGCGCTTTTTTAAATTCTTATAATTTATCTTTAGCTTCATATTTAACTAGCAGTTAGAGTCATATGTATTAATTTTGCAGTTGGTACTGAGATAATTTAGATGCACTGGAGGGCGGTATGTTTCTATGTTCCTGAGGAGTGACTACACAAAGAAGAAGAAGAAGAAGAAGACGCAGCGCGAGAGTAGTACTGCCAAATATGGGGACAAGCCGGGTGTCGTTAGCTGGCTTTGCTAGTTAGATAAGTGGGTGTGGGGTAAGTGTACAAAAGACCATAAACCAAGTACTTGTATATGATTTCTGCACACCAGTTTGCACTAAAATAGTCTCCAACATCGAATAACGTTCGTCATTTGGTCCTGTATGTTGACAGGTTTAGTTATTAGCTTATTATAAGAAGAAGTCGAAGTTGGGCAGGTAGTTGCAGGTTCTATAATTACAGTTTATACTGGCTTGCTGCAGCTTGCCCCCGTTTTCTAACTAATTTCTACTTTATTAGTCCAGAATTCCTCAGGATAGAAGATGTCAATGGAATGCTCCCTGCCACCTCCACCGCCTCCACCTGCTCCATGTACACCACCTCAAACGTCAGCACCAAAGAAGAAGCTGTATCAGACTATAGCCAGCAGTAGACGTGCTGTAGAGGGAGATCACACAGAGGCTTGCTTGCTGATCAGTCAGAGGGAGACCAGGTCAGGTTTTTATCATGAATGTTTTCGCTTTGTGTGGAAAATTGATAAATCTGCACATAAATCTGCACATTTTTAAGTGCTCACATGCTTGGCAGACATTTGTCACACACAGTCATGCTCAAGTTGATCAAGCGGATCCATTGTGCAGTTCAAATGTTTCATCTGCCAGCACAGCCATACAGGTTATTGATTAAAAATCCATGTGCAGCATAATCAGCCATGACTGTGTAACTTATCTTTGATGATGTTTTTAGGGACAAACAACACAACCATGCGCTTAAACTAATCAAAGACACAGGAACTAAAAACCAAACATAAGAGGCAAGGATTCACCAAGTGAGTAATGTAACAGAGGGACACCTAACACAGAGACAACAACTTAACTACAAGATACAAGAAGACACGTGGGGAGGCTAGGCTAAACAAAGAGTTACCTATTAATAACCAATATAAACCAGAATTCAAGTAAAAAGCTTAAAAATAAAAATCTTAAGGAATAACAGTGAAAAGAAATCTAAAGTCCAGAAAACCTAAAACATAACAAAACCCACGGACCAGGACACATCTCAGAATGTACAGTTATATAATCCAGAACCAGTGAGCAGTGAGATAAAGTATTGACAGAGCAATATATGCATCTATTTTCTGCCACTTATGTGGGTGGTGGGGGCAGCAGACCTCCTTCTCATCTTCCTCCATCTCTCCTGAGGGGATAGTGGGTTTGCTCGGGAAAATCTCAGAGATATAATCTCTTCAGTGTGTCCTGGGCCGGCCCAAAATACCTCTCCTGTATTGTCCTGGAGGCATCCTGGTCAGATGTCTGAACGGATGAACTTATGAGTCGATAAGTGTCCCACAATCAGAATCAGGATACTTTATTAATCACACAGGTAATTATGTGATCACAGCTGCTCCAAGACGTTAAGAACAGTAACTAGCTAAACTAAATGAAATAATGCTACAAAGTTACAAAATATAACAAATAACTGTAATATACCTAAATGGCTGTAATTATGAATTAAAGTAAAGAGAGACCTTAACTAGCTTGCAGTGATGAAAATGAATCTCACAGGAAGGATGAAAGACAGTAGTAAAGTGAGAGATTTGTTATTTAATTAAAAAGTTTAAAAATAGTACACGCACAGACACCACAATGGACTGTATACAAAGAGTGTGTTTCTCTGATGGTTATGTTGTTTTGTATTGAGTACTACTACAACTTTGCTACAAAGTTGCATTATCCTATTATATTGTGATATTATTGCATTGTAGCTTAACCCCAAGAACAGAGAGTTGCCTGAATATATCTCTGACATGGAGTCAATAAAACTGAATGTCAAGATTGGGGCAAAAGTCCTGAGCCAAGAGTGAGACCTTCTTGTCATTTTTTTTAAATTGGTCTTTAACAATAGTTCTTCAGACTTTCTGAAGGTCTTTGAAAAGTTTTTCTTTGGGCATTGGCTGCTTTTTCCACTCATTCTCAGTCCAGTCCTCCCATTTGACGTTTATTCAGAGGAATAATCTTTTTTGTGCAACTTAATATTGACCTATGAATCATAGCATAAAAAAGGGAACCTAACTCAAACCGTTGTCAGTGTGAGTCACATTACAGACAACTTGGAAAAGTACTTATTTTAAATTGTATCTTTGGGCACTTTGTTACTAGCAGCCTATTATATAAAAACATAATTTGTTCCCATTTCTTTAGTTGAATCTATGAAAAAGTGTCAGATAATACAATTTGGCAGACATAAAATGGTATTTTTGCTTGGTGTGTAGTGTGTTCTTAAATATTTGAGAAAATTGCAAAATAGAAGACAAAAGAAGTGAAAGGCCTAAAAAACTTCAGCAGATGAAAAATATCTGGAAGAAATGTCCTTGTAAAATAAGAAGAAATCCATTAAAGACTGGAAGCAGAATCAGATGGATCTGGCCTTTCAGTTTATCCATCTACTGTTCACTGAAGCCTCATCAGAAATGGTCTCACTGAAAGTGTCTTTCAAGAAGCTGTTCTTAAGGAAGGAAAACAGGGAGAAAAGGCTGAGGTATGCCGAATTACACGAGATGGAATTATAAATGCAGAAAAATACCATCACATTTTGATCCACCATCAGTACCATCTGGAAAGCATCTAACTGGCAACAAATTCATTTTCAGCATGACAATGATTCCAAACACAGTGTCAGTGGAATAAAGGTGACCCTGATCCAGCACTAACTATGTGCTGCAATAGGTGTAGGCTGCTGGGGGATTCCCATGATGCACTGAGTGCTTCTTTAGTCACCTTTCTCTCTCACTATGTGTTAATAGACCTCTCTGAGTTGAATCATTACTTATTAATTATCTCTGGCTCTCTTCCGTGGCATGTCTTTTGTCCCGTCTTCCTCCCCTCCCCCCTCATCCCAACCGGTCACGGCAGATGGCGGCTCTTTCCTGAGCCTGGTTCTGCTCAAGGCTTCTTCCTGTTAAAAAGGGAGTTTTTCCTTCCCACTGTTGCCAAAGTGCCTGCTCATAGGGGGTCGTATGGTTGTTGAGTTTTACTCTTTATGTATTATTGTAGGGTCTACCTTACAATATAAAGCACCTTGAGGCGACGGTTGTTGTGATCTGGTGCTGTATAAATAAAACTGAATTCCATTGAATTGAATGAAAAGCAGTCATCATCCAAAGACAACCTATTTCAAATTTTATAGCAAAACGGGATGAAATGAAGGGTGGCTCAAGACGTTTGCACAGTACTGTACATGATAGTCCTGTGAAAGAAGCTTTTTATAATGCTGGCATTTGACTCCTCAAAGTATCCTGAAACCTTAGCAGCCAATACAGTTATCAGCCAGTTGATTAACACGTGACTATAAAAGAATCAGAAAGCAGGGATTAGAAACAGTTGGGGATAGGAAACACTCACATGCCGTAAACTGCTACAGTTTTGATGCAGATAATATGACACAACATATGGAACTGATGCTTAGAATTGATTCATGGCTGAGAAAAAAACTTTTTCATTTGTGTAAGTGCAGCAGATAAACGGTTAACAAGCTCCATGCCTTCATGTTATGCAGTGCCATTTGTTTGTTCTTCAGTTTCAGGAAGGACCTGCAGTGGATTCTGGCGAACACCTACGTGCCATCACTCATTCAAGATGGTCCACAGTAAGTCACTAAAGTGAAGTGTCACTGTAATACCTGTCACTCAACAACTCAATCTATTTTTGGTTAAGAAGTATGTTGCATAGCACGCCAGTTTCCACAACAATTTTAAACTTCTGTAGTATTTTATTGTTTTTAGTTATTTGGTTTACCTGACTTCTTTTACATGAGTGGGTGACATATTTGTTCAGTGTGTTATTTCTGGTAACTTTGTAGGTGTGGTCTGGTGGCTTTGTGGATGGCTGCTTACCTACGGCAGCCGCGGCTGAGTGTCGACATGGAGACGGTGGTTCAGACAGCTCTGAGCAGGGGATACACGGCTCAGGGTGAAATGTTCTCGGGTATAAAATAAAAATGTGTGAACTCTTCAGGTCTGTTTGTATTTGGGAGCAAAAAAAAAAACGCAAAAGAAACAGGTGGAGGCTGTGATTAAACATTTGGAACTTTATGACACATTTTGCAGCCGATATTTAATTTAATGTTTCACAAGCAAGTAAACATTCAGTTTCAAGCTGGTGAATTTTGATTTCTTTATGTTCTCATTAAGCTTTTTATTTTGTCAGCTGACAATATGGCCCTGCTGGCAGAAGAGGTGTGTGGCTGCAAGGCCAAGCTCCTTTCGGGGGGTCTGAGTGGTAATAATGCTGCAGCCATCATCTCACACCTGTGGGGGAGACAGCCTGTTCTCATCCCGTATCCTGGACCAAACCATGGGGAAAGGGTTGCTGTGAAGGAAAAGCAGTAGATTTGGATTTGTGATTAAAGAGAAAAGCAAAACTCCTTGACAGTTTTTACAGCTATGACGAGGATTACAACCACGAGCCGTGCCAGCGTAGTGGCCACAGAGCGCACTGGGCAGTTGCTTCAGGTAAGAATGAATAGCTAACCCAACCTAAGGCAGGGTTTATTATGTAGGATTTCCCTTAAAGTGAGCCTAGTTTGACTAATCAGACCACACAGTAACAGAGTTTATTCATTCCAGGCGTTCTCCTCGGTGTGGACCAGGGGAGTGTGAGTAAAGAGCATGTTCAGCCTGATCCCTCTCTGCCGTGGCTCTACCTCGCCGCCGACAGCAGCTCATCTTGTCCCGCCGGCAGCACGGCGCTCAGAGATGTTTACATCCTCGCTAAGCAAGGTAAAAGCTTGCGCTACCAGCTGTGGAGTTTGGACACTGTAGCTCAGAGCAATGGGCAGCTGAGGATGATGGACCCTCAGAGAGCCAGTGATGGCACCAAGTATGTGGTTCCCAAAGGAGGGGTGGAGGCCGGTCTGGCTGGAAAGGCGGTGATGCTCCACACAAGATCCACACAGTGAAGCAGACACACATTATTTATTTAATTAAAAGGGCTTTAAAGTAAGGGTTATCAGGGAGAAGCCACACCCACATGTTCAGCCATGCTCTGGTCACTGTTTTTGTAAAATGTGTAGTCGTCTTATAATTTTCCACTAACAAGGATTGTGTCAGTTTAACTGTAAAAGCTATATATATATATATATATATATATATATATATATATATATATATATATATATATTTTTTTTTTAGAATATCCACAATTTATTTGGAGAGGAACAGTGTTTATGTAATTTTTGCCTGTTACACCACCTTAATGGATTTTAAAATAAACAGTTAAGGAGACAGACCGTGTAATTTATCTGGAGGAATTTGTTTGGAACATTTATTTTCTCGAACCAAGCTCAATCTTTCCAATTTTTCAATCAGATCACTGCTTTTGGCAAAAAGCATGCTCATAGCACAGTACCGAATATGCAATGATATACTTAATAGTAACGTAATACTATTTTACGTCAGATGCACAGCTGGACGCTGCTCTGGGTCAGTCGGCTCTCTGAAAAGATTCCTCTACCTCCACCAATCCCAACTCTGCCAACAAGAGCTCGAACTGCCCCACTGACATCCTGAAATATGCACGAAAGCAGTTGTGACACAGCTTTAACTCCTGGATCAAACCATCAAGTTCTCCCTGCTGCTTCCTTCTCGTGACAATCTGATGAACCCAGAATCTCAGTTTGAATCTCAGCTCTTCATTTTGCTCACAGTGTTTTTTGAAAAACACAACACGTTCGGTGTATATAAATTACCCAGCAAGTTTGGATAAAGAAATTTCTGACTTTTATGTTGCTTTTTTGCAGCATTCTCGGTGTTAAATGACCTTCAGTCCTTTGTTCAGATAAGTTTTTTATATGGTTGCAGCAAACCAGAATGGTCAAAAACCTTAAAAAGCAGTCCAATAATGTTTGTGAGTGTGTTTGCTATCGTGTCTCATGCTGCCGCTTATTATCACATTTATTTGCACAGTATAGGCGGCTTTAAAAACATTTTGACAGAAAATATTGGAAGGAGCAGGATGGGCATGTCGGGGGAAATTCCTCCTGACAGTGATAACAGTGAGTGAGGTGAAAAACCCCCCACTTTAAACAGGAGTGGAGAAATAGGGTTTCAAATGTTGCTTTTCTGGCTGCTGTTGAGCTTGTTTAAACACTGCTAAATCAAACAGGTTTACTTTTCTGTCATTCAAATGAATGCTTTTATGGAGCAGAGAGCATAGAAAATATGTCAGGCGATAAAAGCCTGTGCTGGTTGTTGCAGTGTTTTTGTCAGGCGCTGAAAACATACTTCTAGTTGTGCAGGTCCTCAATCATCCACATCACGGTAGTTTTAACCGCTTCAATTGAAGGCAGTTCAAAGAATTTATATCTTGACTCATGTAGCAGTGACGCGTGATTACAGGGTGAGTTAAAGACCGCCTCCACGGTAAAAACCACACTGAAGACATACTGAATACCCGAGACTCCTCATTAGCCTTTAGAACTGAAAAAGCCTTTCAGTTAGGAGGTGAAACATCTATAAGAGCCATAAATGTTCAGTTTCCTTCAACTCAAATCCTACAGACACTACAGGATACATGCTGGCTTCAACCCGTAACTCACACTGGCCGTTAACGTGTGACAAGATCAGAAGACTTGTTGATTTTGCAATGCCGTCAGAATTTTGTGTAACTGGTGTGTGAAATCATGGTTTTCTCTCTAATTTTGAACCATTGTTGTACAAAAAAAAAAGAAAGATGCGGAAGTCATTTTGATCATGCACTCTTAAAATGTGTGAGTAGACAAATGAATGTGAACAGCCCATCAGTTTCCATGGGCTCAAAGACAATCAGATAAACTAAGATAATTATAAAATCTGCTCCGATGAACCTCATTTGCAGTTGGCGACTGCATGAAGCCTGGCTGGATGTTATGAAATGCTTTATTTCCTCCCTGCAGGCCCGTTACCAAGTAAAAATCCGGCTTAGTTAAATAATTGTGACTAACCCATTTATAAGCTTACAGTTTGTCCCCCTTAAGAAGCTTGTAGGTTGTTTATGAAGCACCAGTTTTGCAGCGTTTGGCTGAATTTGAGCAGAAGTCATGCACACTTCAGAAGTCGTCCTGCTGCTTCTGTCAGCAGTCACACCATCGATACGCCCATACTGTAACAGCGCCTCCAGCATGTTTGACAGATGATGGAAATCGCAAGCCATTCCTCAGCGCTGAGGCATAGTATGACCTCTAAATCATGCAAGTTCATCTAAATGTGAAATTTCTACAGCCAAAATGATAAACTAGCACTTTGATTCCTAATTTACTTATAAAAATTAAAAAAAAAAAAAGAAGCTTCTGTCACATCTACATAATTTCCTTTGGGATTATAAAAGTATTTTGATTCTGATCTTCATTAAGGTGGTTTTCTTGTCTCTGTACTTGTGGACTGCTAATTTTCTTATCAACCAAAAATAAATTGTCATCTAGTTTTTACACAAAGTTTCCACCATCTCAGTTTTCAGGGACAGTTCAACACAAAATGATTCATCTGGTTTTATTTAGAAACTTGTGATAAAAGGTCACAGCTGACTGAACAGGACATATTCTTACAGTAGTGTTAAATTTATAATTAAATGTTAGATCATCTTGATTCAGCGCTCTTTTACAAAAGTATATGATTTGGTGTGTGTGTGTTTGCAAAGAACTGAAAAAAAATTTACAATAAAAATCCCCCAAAACTCTGAAAACTCTCCACTTTCATTTTATTGTAATCCACGACCGTCTGGACAAAGCAGAGGTTTATAAACAGTTTCAATCAGTCCGTCTGTTCTTTCTGTGAAAAGCGCTGCCTTTGAAATACAAAATGTGGTCACGAATCCAGTTTTCTTGCTTACAAAGCAGCACCCTCTTTGAAAACCTGATAGTTTGACATTTTACAAATATAGAGACTTTCTGGGCAAAGGTTTTTAACACTTTGTAAACACTATACTATCCGTCTCTCCTGCCATGTTTACCCTTCGGAGATGAAAAATCTAAACTCCTGAATTCGAATTCCAATCTTGTTAAGTCACGCGTTCACAGCACTTGTGTGGGAAATGTTCGTGCCGAGTTAACCACACGCCCACACCCCCACCCACCTAAACAGTGCTGCCTGACACTGTCAAAGGAAGACTGGACACTTGACGTTCACCAATGCGTCACATTCCCGTCGGGATCTGATGCACATGCTCACAAGCACGGCCTGCACGTATAACAGTGTCGCTTCTTTGTAAACTTTCAATGTTGCATACAAAAATGTAAATACCCACATTCCTCCTGTCTATCCTAGCTTAATTATGTTTACAGCGGTGTCCTTTAACCTCTGTTTTACTCAGACACCCGTCATCGCTCATACACAGATTTTATTTTTATTTTTTTTGGGTTTTGAGTTTGTGTGTAAGTCAGAGCCCACACGAACTGATCAGATTAATCGGGTAATTCCAGTTTCACAGACTAAAGCAACACTGATCAGCGAATCGAGATAACAGGCAGAAATATTTACGTTGAACAGTAAACCCAATACTTAAACCTCTGCTGGAGACGCACAGACATGTTTTGTTCAATGGCTTTGTGAGAATCCATAGTGCAACAAACTTCAGACAAACAAGGCTGTCGAGCTTCTTACTAAAAATCACTGCATTTTCATACAAAAGTCCAATTAAGAAAAAAACTTTCTGTTTCCCAGAAAAGTTAAAACTGTGGGATTTCAATGTAAATCGATTCATACTTGGGTGAACTCTTTTGGAAGTAAAATAGCACGAGTCCACTGCAAGTGGAATGATCAGATAGCTCAGTTTCTTTTTTTAAAAAGCCAGGCACAGAAATCATACAAACACAGTAAGAAGGCTATACCAAGGCAGGAAAAAACAAAACAAAGTTAAATTAAACTGTATTTACATGCTGAGTTAGTTAACACGTGGTCTGACCACTGCTTTTAGTGTTGCTGTATACTTAGTCATCAAAAGTGGTCCATGATAAAAACAAAAAAAACAAAAATCCAACACTCCTCAGAGGCTCGTTTAAAAAAAACAAACAAACAACAAAAACAAAAACACGCTCCTGTTGGTCAAGATCACGGCTGAGGAGGTGGCTGCTCTGGCCACCTCTCGCCAACAGAGGGAGCTGTGAGGAGGAGCGAGATGAGTCTCTGCAATAAAAAGTGACTGCTAAAGGTCCACGAGTGCAGAGGCCTGTACTCTCAGAAAATAAACCACAGCCCAAGTAAAACAAAACAAAGTTACAATTGTGCTTTAAATTTAACAGCTCGTGTCATCCGCCCCCTTATTCCACATAATGCATAACGTTAACCTTTTGGCATATTCCACTTCGCCCGCCCTTCTCACACTGGTACAAGTTGATAAAGTCACTTGGTGTGAGCCCTGAAAGGAGTAACTGAAGTGGTGGCCCTCTGTTAGCCATTCCTCTGTCACTCTTAGTTTGTATAATCTTCTTCAACATCCCATCAGTCTCTTACTGCAGTCCTGTGTCTCGCTCAAGGAGTCTCCGGGAGCATGGTGCTGAAGATGTCTATGAGGTTGTCCAGTCCCCACAGGTAGCCGTCCTCCCTGTTGCCCTCCACCCAGGGAGTCCTGTGGTCGAGAGTTTGAGGTGTCTGCAAGGGGACCGTTTTTCCAAAGTCGATCATCCAGACTTTCGCTTTTCCTGAGGCGTCGTGCACAAACAGAAGAGAGCTGCCCACAACCTGCAATCGATAAACCAGCAAGACCAGTGAGTTTAAGTATGCAGCGCTGATGGGATTGTAACAAATCAGCAACACAGACAACAGGTCTGTTAGAAGAAGTCAGAACGGAGTCCGTCTCACCTCGTGTGTCCTGAAGAACTGTGACTGCTCCAGGGCTGAGCGTAGTTCCTCCAACCGCTGCAGGTAGAGTTTCTGAGGAAAACAGAAAAAAAGGACACAGAAACTGAGACTGTGGGAATTTGCAAATTGGAGCCAAAAAACCCAAACAAAACACTTTTTGTTCTTCTTTCTTATTTAAAGGTAAGTGTAAAACCTTACATCCTTGTTTGATGCAGGTGCTACCGCGTGAAACAAGGATGTAAGTCCTGTATAGAGTGAGCACAGTGCAGACCCGAGAAGCGGTGGAGCATAAAGCAGCATCTCTAAGATTTACTAATGAACATGCCACATCTGGTTGTCTTATTTGTACAAATCTAAGAACAAAGTAACAGCTTGTTATCTGTGTGTCTGATGCGAGTCAGTGAGAGACTCCTCTAAATAACAGAACAACCTATTAGTGACCTACAGAGGAGCTGACAAAGCCACGATAGCCGTTTCCTCTTCTCACCGGCCGAGTTAAACTAAGCAGCTGCTGATTCCTGCTTTTTGCTTTTTTGCATTTACAAAACATAACAATTGAACAACATACCAGAATCTGAGTGTTGCCATCGACAAAGTCCTCCAAGGCCTGCATCACTTGCTCTCTGTGTTTTGTCTTCTTAAAGTTGGTGTTGCAGGTTCCATCAGCTCTCTATATAGAAAAAAAGGAAACCATCAAAAATGTCATAATGACTCACTTCAGCTTATACATGCCGATTCACGCTACTATCTGGACAACAGAAGGTTTTAACAGTTGTGTTTTGTTGAGGTTCGAGGTGGAAACAAATGGCTCTAAATAAATTCCACAGTCACAGAACTCGTTCAACTGGAAAATACAGCTGCAGCGAGCCTTTAATACACTGCGTGTCATCACATTTTTTCTTTAGTCTCTGAGTAGCATGCAAATTCACTATTGGCACAAACTGATAACCAGCCTCGGATTTATTTTCGAAAGAACAAACAGTCCCCCTAATGACTGCATGTTAACCAACCACATTTTCCATTTCACCCCAGTGCACGTGGTCTGTCTTGTGAACAAACTGATAAATGTTTACTCCCACTGATTGGTTTACGTCTTTGCAGCAACAAGCACAGCTGTTTATTCTCTTGAAGCTGAGGTCTTCAGGCTAGATGTGTTTGTGTGTTCAGCATGACCTCATACCTTAATGCCTTCGATCCGGAAGCCCAGGGTGGCGGTGGAGCTAAGTGTCTCCCTCCACTGCATGTACCGCGGTTTGAGGACACCCTGCTTGGCCCGTTCCTCCTCTGTTGGAGCCCCGGGGTCCACGGCAATCATTTTGTCGTACATGTCCTTCCTCAAACGTGGACGCTCCCTGGCTTTTGTCAGCTCCTCCTCCAAGTAAGTCCTGAGAGTTTGGGTTAGATTTAAATGTTTGCACAGCCTTCATTCTACATACACGATTCAAGAGTAAATGTGCGTGAAGGTAAACTCTCAAGAATCATTTTGCCTTCCTAAGGCACAAGCTGTTTTTGGAAAAATGCTTTTTACACAAATACACTCTCTTTGTCACGTGCCAAGTCTTACCTGCTGCCCATTTTGCAGTCCATGATGGAAGGCGAGTCAAAGTCAGCCAGCAGGTCATCCATCAGGTTGTAGTCATGGTCGTCTTTTTGTACTATGCCGTAATATCCGGGCACGTAGGGGCGCAGAGAGTCCGTCATTAGCTTCTGCAGGCACTGCTGCTCACACTCACAGTATCGCTTCAACAAACGCCCGTACTCCCCAGCCTGGAAGTTACCTTGGAGAAAGATAGGGAAAGAAAATTAATGACGCATGAGACAGAAAGATCAGAAACTACAACATGTCTGTGCATTTTTGTTTGTCTGCAGATCTGAAAAAAGGCGTACAAGTGAGCAGGATAGAGCCGGCACTGTTGCCCTTAAACTTTATGCTTGCCAGCCTTTCAGTAGATACGACAGTAGCATAAATCTTTTGTTCTTTTCTTAGAAGGAACCTCCATATAAATGCATCTGATATGCAGGTGTACAAATATCCTGCATTTACACATACCTGCATGGCCAGCAAGCTGCACCCATGGGTAACGCTTCTTGAAGGACACGACAAAGGGGGACCAGTGAACCATGGTCTTCAGCTTGTGCCAGGACTTACTCTGAAAGATGAAAAAAAAACAATAGAGGGTTTCATCGCCTTGTTTTTTAAAAAAGCATGGGCGGTCACACACATAATAAATCTGAAGCTCTGACTAATCAGAAAAGGAGCTTTCTTTCCTGGACAAACAGTACTGAGCTGAGTGCAGGCCAAAAGACTGATTACTCATTAAAAGGAAAACCCAACCTGTACTGTCCTCATACCCACACAAACATATCAGTAGACATTGGACAGACCCTCCCCTGCAGCCAAGGCCAGGTGTGCCGCATACACGACAAAGCCCATTCATAAAACATTTACCAAAGCCTCCGCTGTGGTGTCGTAAAACAGAACCTCCGTGTTTGCGAGCTTGTGGGCCTGTGTGTGGGTTACAGTAATCTGTGTTGGGAAACACTAGAACAAGGACACTGTGCAACAGCCGCTTTGACGCAAGCAGTTAGAGAGGCGCCTGATACTGATTGATTAGAACATGTGTGTGGGAAATCACAACAAACGGACAGCCAGTTCTGGGTGTGTGTGTGTGTGTGTGTGTGTGTGTGTGTGTGTGTTTTACATTTCAGCTGATTAAGTCCTAAAATGCTTCTATGCACCAAACCGGTTTAAAGCACAGAGACAATTAGGTTAAAGGAGCAGAAAGAAAATTAGCACTGGGCAACAAAACCGGTTTCTGCGAGTAATAAAATGCAAGAGGCCATAACCATAAAAGTTATCTTTTTACAACTAAATTATTTCTCTCTGTATGCGTGTGAGAGAGAGATTGCTCTTCCCTTTGCTCTGCATTCCTTCCCCCCGCTGCTCTTGGAAACTGTCACAGTAAAACAGTCTTAATCCAGGAACATAAACACACTGGAAACACTGCGTATGCGTTTACCTCAAATGAAGAAGAAGAAGGGGGAAAAAATGCTTCAAGTTTAAACTGTTCGCAACAGTTTGAAAGCCTTAAAAACACTTTTTAGTTGAAGGAGAAGGAGCAGTTTTACGTATCGGGATGAAACTTTCCAAAGGGTTTTACTTTAATTGTGGATTATTTATTCTGGTATATTAGTGCGATAACTTGAATCAAACATGTAAGTTTGTAACCATTCTAAGAACTAGAATGAGTGTGCATTTAAATCTTTTATCATCAGTTTCTCAACCTCAGATCCCAGGATGGATAACAGGTTTAATCTTAACATGAGATGGCACGAAGCCTACAATAAAAAGAAATTCTGCTTAAAACAGAGAGCAGGTCACTACCAGGATTTTTAGCAAGAGGCCGAAGGTGAAGAGAGTCAACGAGAGACGGCTGTGGACTTAATCTTAAACGACACCCACAGATTCACCTTACTCTAACCTCAGCCTCGTCTGGGTGAAGAACAGCACTTCACCACATGTGACGTAAACGACTGAATTTTCAACATGACAAAAATTCCTCTTGCTCACTTAACTGAGCAAACCACACCTTCATTTGGCAAATGAAGGTGACAAACACTAATAGATGTGCAGGATCACAGTGATGAAACACTTCTATTATCTATTTTCTCTTTTCTCTCTTACTAGCCTGCTTATTTCCACTGCCTGTTGACACCCCATACAGTCTCTCAGGATGTGTTTGAGCTGATCTTTACCTTAACCGAAATCTCTGATTAGACTTCAAATAAATACAAATATCTCAGCCTATTCAGCAAAACTCCTCTTCTCTTTATTTGCAAAAAGAACGGTTATATTCAAACTCAAAGGGAAAATATCCAAATGAACCCACAACAAAAGCCAGCGACATTTCAACTTTCCACTCAGGCAAGAAAACTGTCACCAGAGACTCTAGAAAGACTCTTAAAATTCCCAAAACATGCTCGACCTTTATTTAAACATTTTTAGTTTACAGTTGAATATTTGACTAGATTTCCTGCCAGCTGTAACGACGTGCTGTGATTACTGATCACAGATAAATATTAGTTTTCTGAATGCACAAGTCCAGAAATAGCATTCACCTGTGGCCCAAACAGAATCTGTTTACTTATCAAATCTTTTACTTCTTCTCCTCACTAATATTTAGTCATTACCAGCATCTGTTTCCATCTGAAGACCAGTTCAGTGACAGAAGGCCTGAGCGGGGAGAAACGTGATGCTTCAGCCTCTCTTCTTTCACTTTCCTCGTCCAGGTCAGGCTCTCTGATGGCCCTATGCTGACAGCTTAATGTGCTGCCTCTGTGGAGCTGAATGCACCTCCTTAACAGCAGATGCACTGCCAAATACTAATGCTGCTAATATTCTTGTGGACATTAAGGCGTTCTTAAAAGGGTGGTTTGATAAATGTTCAGAAGCCCATCAAAGAGCACATAAAGAGCTTTCGACGTTTCAGCTTAAAGCGAAGAAGCCGTCCCACACACACACAAACACGTTTTAAATGCTGAGGTCACATTTCACCCCACACAGTCAAACCCTCGCCATCTCCACTTTCTTTTATATAACTCATGAAAACTGTACACAAAACACAAACATACAAAGTTATCATATCAACCCCCATTTGAGGTTATTTTAAATTTTTTTCTTTGAAACAGACAGAGATCCCTTGCTTTTACCACTTTCTTTTTTTTCCCCCTGTAGTGCTCCCATCCCTTTTTCATATTTCCTAGACCTATGGGATCCAATTCCAGGAATGTCACCGGCCCTAACACTTCCCAACACAGCAGACAATGACAACAATGGCGCTGCTAAGAGACGTTACAAGGGCCATGAATGTTCTGCTTTAGATGTGTAAAGTATGCATCCAAGACGAGGAAGGTGTTTCACTGCCACTTCAGTAGCCCTTTAGTGGCGATTTTCCAGCATATAAAAGAAATAAGTGCCCACTAAAGAAGACTCACCAGTTAACAAGGTTTTTTTTTTTTTTAATTACTCAAAAATTAAAACACATCTTTGCTTGTAAAATTGTCAAAAAATAACACGAGTAATGTAACAGACTCTTTGCCTTGAAATATATGTAGACCATTTGTGGCCATGTGCACAGCCGCCACCAAAGGCCACTGTGGTCAGGAGAAAAAGACCCATCTTCAATAATTATAGCCCATAATGAGGCCTGTAATGATCAGCTGGGTAAAACAAGTTGTGGGAGCTACTTCAACTTTTGGTGCTATTAAATTATAATGTTAATATTTAGTACACCTTTCCAAAACCGTACTTTTTAGCTGTTATAGCAGCACTTGGTGTACAGCATGGTGAGCCTGCTGCTACTGGCTTACTGGCTTCTTAACCCAGATACAGTTCTTTGTGGCTGAACGCGAGCCAGATAGCCCTCATATGCTGTAACAGCTACAACAGCAATCTTTTTTTAATTTCTATTTGAATACCCAAGTCTCTTTGATACAATCTCCCCTTATATCATGTTTCTGAGGAAGCATGACATCAGCGTACATTTATAACAGTGGCTGAGGTAGGTTAAATTTGAATCAGTATCTCTGCTCTCTCAATAATTATTTTTGGACCCTTTTCTTACCTGGCAAACGGAGCAGTAGCGGAGGAGGAGGCAGGTGCCGACACAGATACACACGACCCCGGAGACGACACGAGAATGCAACCAACACAAAATGCCCCCCGCCATCAGGACAGGGTCTCTTAAATCAAACGTCAGGGACGCGTGCCTCCCTGTGGGCGTGAGATCCTTCACAGTCATCTATAACGTCCTTTAACTCAGTCCACTGTCTGCTCGGTCTTCCTCTGGTAAATCACCTTTAGTCAAGCTGTCAATTTTTGGTGTTTGTTTGTCTCCTTTATCGCCCGATAAATAATCACTCGTGCGTCTCTACAACCTCCTTTTTGTCACTCTAATTCACAATTTGCACCATTGCAGAATTTTAGTACTCCACCCTTTGATTTCTTAACGCTTTCTCAATTTCTTTGTTGCCGTCATCAAACATATCCACCAAGTGTCCTAAGGCTGTCCCTTTTCTGGCTCTCGCCACTTTCTGCCTGTTTGAACTAGTCCTGTTACTCGCAGTTCATCCCTGAAATCATTCACCCCGTCTCCCCGAAGGCGCAAATCCCCCACTCTGCGAGCCGTCTTCGCTTTCTCCCAGTGTAAACCTTTGTTTCTCTCCTGTCTCACTCTCTCATCCTCTAATCCCCTCTGGGCCTATCCTGAGCCTCATGCTTAGCCAATCTCCTGCCAGATTCAGTGCAGGTGGGGGTAGAGCCAACAAACATTTCCATATAGTCCCACAGCTCCTCTTTTGTCTGCATGATGAGGTCTTGACTACTATGTGGCCTACGGAGTTGTGCGTTTGTGCACGGGGACAAAACTAAACCTGTCAAGCGACAGTCAGCTACAAGAGTGACACCATACTGTATGCAAACCCGAACCGTGTTTTCAGGTACTCTTAGAGACCTTTTCTCAAAACTACTTTATATAAACCACATCCCTTTCCCTTCACTCAAGTCTTCAGAGCTCATGAAGCTCCACTGTGGTGGGCCAGTGAACGCACAGAAGATGGCACCGGCTTCAACCTCCGCCTGAAAACCATCTGCAGAAAACAGACTCACATGTCTCTTTTATCTGATAATATTTGAAATGTTTATTTGCATGTGCCAGAAACACGGTATTACGTCATCAGCTGATATCACTGACAAATGAAAATACATTTGGTATTTGCTGGATTTGCTACTTTTTCCCTTTAATATCACCGTTTCCTGAATACTTGGAAGTATTCGACCTCTTATACCTACATTACATCTCAGTGTGTTGTTTAATGATTTTCCACTAACGACCGATTCTATTTGCGGAGCACATTTAACTATAAAAACATTATTTTGGCAACTCTTATTTACATAAAATCTGATATAGTTCCAGTGAAACCTTGAGCTAAGAAAAGCAGCTCACTTTCCAGCTCGCATATTAAGTATTTAACTTGCAGATTTATGAGTGAAGGACTCCTTATATGGAACTGTCATTTTTGGTAACATCTTTCTTCAGTAAAAAATGAGCAATATCTCACTTGGGAGTCCATTAAATGTATTGGCTGGTTAAGTCGGCTTTTTGCTTGTACTTTACAAACCACACTAAAAGTTTGTGTTTGTGCATCAAGTCATAATAACAAAATTACTTATTTATACACATGAGGACATGTGTGGGGGTTATGGCATATATGAGCAAAATTTGATTTGCTGGTTTAGAAAGGATCAATGACAGCGTTCTACCTTTTATGACAGGAGGTTAAGTCTCACTGCTTTCCAGGTTTTGGATTTTTTTTGTGATCCAGTATTGTGTTCTTTAACTGTATGCACGTCTTTTAATTTTATGTAATGAAGGAAATGATGATCCCCCACCCCACCCCCTCCAAACGCTGTGAGTACTTTTACTCAAAAGCTGTTGGTCTTGTTTTTTTGTTTGTCTTTTGTTTGTTTGTTAAAAACGGGGCAGTGTACAGTGTACATTGTCCATAGTGTGAATGTGCCAGATGAAGTCATACAGGCTCATTTTCATATCTTGTCCCTGGGAGATGGATGGAAATAATAGACAGTAATAGGAAAAACAAAAGTGCAGAAGCACGTATTCAAAGATAAGATCCGGAGCATAACCATATAACATTAAAAATGTCACACATTGCAAAAACTAAAGCACATGCGCACAGTTACAAAAACAGAACAGCGACCTAAAAAATACTCCAGAGACAACATGTTTAATGATCCAGCTAGGCACAGTTTTATAGGTGTGATATAGGGTTAAGAGATATGATGCTCTTTACTTCCTTAATAGATTGTTGATAAGAAACAGCCAACGTTCCAAAAGCAAATGATTTGCTTGGAAGTAATGGAGAATTTTTACTCAAGGCGTTGCTACTCTGAATCTGGTGCTTCCTGCACCACTGGATTTTATTTCATTGCGGGCGTTACATCTTAACCTGATACATCTTGTATCAGGTAATTCTGTGTTGTGCACATAAATACATAAAAGCGAAGCTAACTTTTAACTAACGTGGACTTTCCTGTATCGTGGATTTTGTGTATAAGTGCTGTGGGAGTGATGTGTGGGACGGAAAACAAGTCTGCAATTGTGGCTCATGAGTGAATAAGCATGCATAAATAAGAATAATCATCAAGTGTAGGCTACGTGTTCAAAGTTTCGCTGCATCTTTTTCATCTGTGCGCGCTCCTTCTTTTGTCTGCTTACTCTAATTTTCCTCTTGTTTTCCGTTCCACTGTATGTTTCACAGTGTGTTAAGAGGAAAATATTAAGCCTTTTTATATAAGTGCAGGCAAACTGTAGAGGGAGAAAGAGTGTCTCACATGGAAGACATGATCATGCAAAAATATCGGCGCTGCTGTGCACAGCAGACGTTGGCAGGAATTTATATCTTATAGCATTCAAATGTCAGGGACAGAGTAGACACTGTTGGTGGAGCGAACAACACAAGGAGAAAAAAAAAAACACCATATATGGCAAAGACGTTGCCTAGCAACCGGCTCAGCCTTCAGCCCAATTTTCCATGACACACAATGAACTCTGAATGCAAGACGGCATCGCTCTGTGTGTGTGTGTCTGTGTGCGTGCATGCGCGAACAAGTATCTGCTCACGTCACCTCATGAAGAAAATGTTAGGTTTGTTTGTGAGCTGACGGCACGGCCACACACACTCCCTCTTTCTATTAATTACAACAAACAAAAGCGTTTTCCACACAGCTGCACATATGACAAAACATGCCCATTAAAACCAGCTCTTATCAGAAACCACAGGCCAGCGTCATCCTGTTTGTTACAACACCTCAAGTGCAACTACTCAGGTTGCTCACTTCCTGCGTGTTGTTATAATAGCCAGGAAATTACACTGTCCGCTGTCCTGTTCACTGAAAACATGCAATATGTGAATCAATATGTTTGCAGAAATGTGTATCTGAACATGACAGAGGTATTTTATGGACTTTACACTAAACGAATGACTGACAAAGGGGATGGTAAACATGAGGGGGTATTATAAATTATAGGCGTTTTATTTTTTATAATTTTCAAGCAAAAACTCTTCGTTTTTCCTTTTTGAATGCGAGGATTTAAAGTGTTTCTGTTTTATAGCACTGCTTGCATGTTAAGACTGCAGAACATAGAAAAACAAACATCTGAAGATACCACACTGGCTTCTTAGAAGAGATTAAGGTGTGGTTTTTCTCATTTTTTTGTGATGTTTTACATTTGAAACAAGTCGAAAGAATGTTTGATCTCAACTAAAGCTGCGACAGTAACAGACAAACTTCTGTGGATAAAATGTTCATCTTTCAGTTGATTGAGATCACTAGATGGGTGGACTCGATATGGATGTTATTTTTATACTTAATCTAATTAAGCCATCGTGACACGAGTTATATTAAGTTTTTGCTGAACTTTGTTTTGTAAAATCATGCATGAAGGAAGAAAGCTGCCCACACTGTCTTTATTTTGACATTTAGATCCTCACTCACAGGAATAATCAAATCATTAAACATCAACTGGAGCTTGTCTCCACCTCACGGTGGTCTCAAGAGGCCTGTGTTTGGTGCAGCTCTTTGAGAAGGACTAAACAATTTGGAGAAAAGCAAAAGTAATATATGTTAAAGAGGAGACTCTGGGGTGGTCTAATGTATGACCGTGAATTTCAAAGTGCATCAATTTTCATGGGTGACGCATTTCTCAATCTTTCCTGATCTATGAAAATGAATAAATAAATTAAAAGGGTGGGTTTTCCACCACATCCACCAGAAGATCATTATGTCCTGGGCATCGCAGTATGAATCACAACACTGACAGCTGAAAATCTTTCTTGGTAATGTGGCCCTGCATGAAAACCTGGACATTCAGCATTCACAGAGCTGCCGTGATGATAAGAAGATACTGATAGACACATCCTGTTTTTAAAGCATTCCATGCATGGTAGTCAACAGTGCATCAAAGCTTCCTGATACCGGAGGAAATCATCACAACTTCCTACTAAACTTTAAGCTACTTCTCCCGGACGGAGGAGAGGAAAATCTGTAAGCCTCTTGGGGCTGCAGGCTAAGCTCTCTAATAACGAAGGCTGGTCACAGCTCAAAGTGCTGACTGTAAACGAATGACGAGCAGTTAAGAAATGCATTCAAACAATGTTTAAATGGTCCTCAGGCTGAGCTCATCAAAGCCATGCGATCATGTGGCATGGGTGATGGAAGGACACAGAAGTGGGGGCTGGCAATAATAACCATTTTCCTCTCCTTTGGGTTTAAATTTGTTACAGTCATGTTTCATTATCAGGGCAGTGTGAGTCAAAGCCTTCTACCACACATGACACACATTAGATCAAAAGTCTCTCCTGAATGAATGGGCCCTTTTCCCCTCATTTGCACCACAGCAGCTGAAAAATCTCCACCTCCTGACAAATAATGACCTTTTATTATCAACGTGACACATATTAAACAAATTTCTTTCCTTGACTGTCTTTATAGCACCAGCAGTGACTGACACACCTGCTCTCACACACTGTTTACATTTGATGACAAAATAAAGTGTTTGTGGTTGAGGTTGACACAGGACTCAGGAATGTTTACTGTACATTTCCTATGCAGGGTGTGTGTACTACATTTTAATATGTAATACCTAGTCAGTTACCGACTTGTATCATTTTCTTTTTGATTGATTTTCATTTTACAATGAGTTCCAGTGTGGTCACACCTAACAACATGTTTGTTTATGGAAAGAATAGCTTCAAATACTGTAATGCCATCATATATGGTCAATTGCACAATATTTGCATTACTCGTTTTTTGGTAGCTTTGGTAGTAAGACCAGTTTATGGTTTCTTGTCAGAGTCCAGCTGAAGGTCTTTTAAAATATTTATGAAGAATATATTGCAAGCAACTGAACAGAAAACTTTATAAAAGTTGTCTGTTGCGGAAGAAGACTTGAATAGACACTCACCCCCGTCCCATCCTCCGGACTGCACAGAGACCGGCTGGACTCGATGTCGCTGCCTGTGAAGTCGTCCTCTGACTCCTCGAAGGACGAGGCGGAGGACAGGCCGATGGAAGAGGAGTTGGACAGCTTCCTGGGGGACCGCATCAGAGCGGGAGACCCTCCGCAGCCGCTGTCCGAGCAGGGGGACTCGTCGTCCGGTTGAGGCTCCAGACAGCCGGTGTTGGGCTCCATTCTCAGCAGGTTCGATGCGACCTGTGAGCGGTTCGGACTGGGGTCTCTGGTTATGATGAGCTTGGGTATGGTTCCTGGGAAACTTTGGCCTCCTGGTGGACTCTGGCTGGTCTGATCAGAGTCCGTTTGGCTCTTTGTTTCAACCGGGCAGCTGCTGTTCAGTTTGCCGGTCGCTTTGGGTGTGCATGAAACGGTGCTACAGTCGGTTTTTGTCATTGTAGCCTCGGCTTGATCGTCCCTAATTGAAAGTCCACAGTCCAAAAGTTGATCCGAGGCCAAACTAGACAAAATCCCCTCAGTGTCCGGGTCAGAGGTCTTCAGAGGGGGTGAGTTGGATGAACGCGTGCTATTTCCAGTTAATACTCGATCCTGAGACACAATGGGATCGTGGTTGCTTCCCCCCAGTGGCTTATCTTCCATGGCCCTCGTCTGGGGATCCGAGGCATTGTTCTTTCGCACGGGTTTCGGCTCCTCGCAGCCCGCGCCGCTGACTTCACAGCTCTTACTTTCCAAGCCTGGTGCATCGGATGAACCAGCGGTTGCTTCACGGTTCACGACGTGCTGTGTCGGTTCAGTATTTCCATCTAGCCCGGATGGCGTCTCAAAACAACCCGCGGCTGCTCGCTGTTCCCCAACCCCCGACACCACCTCGTCCCTCGGCAACTTTCCTACTCTGTGGCCGCGGCGCGTTGCTGGATCTCCAGCTGCGTTTCCGCCACCCAAATCCGCTTCCCCCTGACTAGAGTCTCGCTTTCTCCTTCCCAAATACGACAGCACTTTATTTTTCATCGGATTCCTGTTTAACTGGTCACTTTTCGATTTTTCTCCGCTCCCAGGTCTGCGGATACGAAGTCGACGGGCTGTCTCGCCCGCTTTCCATTTCGCTCTGCCACGGGTGGCAGTGCTGTGCGATAGAGCAGAGCGAGTTTGGCCCATCCTGCATGCCGTAATAGTAGCAGTGACCCAGACACACCCTCAAAGTATGATTTAGAAAACAGTCGAAACTACTTAGCCAGTGACTCCATCAAGCAACGGTAATCCATTAATCACACACTTCAGTTAGTGCTATTGATCAATCCCTGTTAATCATCTGGGATTATACTGATCTGTGGGAAAAAGCAGATGATGTGTGATTTAGTAAATAAAATTGCAAGGACAATAGACAAATAAAACCCTAAACCCTTACCTTACCTTACCTAAAGAGTCCCCGATGACACAATGATAATACAAAAACAAACGCACATTTAAACCAGCGCTTGATTCAAGAATGCCAACTCGTATGTGCTTAATCACCCTTAAAAGTCACATATTATTTCCAGACGACAGGACAGAAACTGTCAGATAAAGGCTCACTGGAAACTGCACTGGAGTATAATTACAGGAAAATATGACAAGAACAAAGATTTAAATATTACAGGGGGGGCTGATGTGGGGGAAAACTGTAAAAGTTTCACTGAGATTTAGTCAGTTTCACCATTAGTCACGTCTGTCTAATACTGCCCTCCTGTGTCTGGACGATTCATTTGTCCCAGTAAGCTTCATTTAGACTGCTATCCTTATGTTTCTTTCAAAAAATAAAAATAAAAATAAAAAAAATTCCCCCAATAGGGAATAGTGGTCATATAACAAAGCATTGATATGTCTAAATTAGGAGTTTAAATAGTCAGCATTACATAATTTGGACATTTTTCAAGGCAAAGAACAATCACTTTAAATTAATATGTAAGAATTTGATTATTTAAGAAGACAAATGTTAAATGCTCATCGCTGCAACAGCAAATTCGCCCATATAGATGGTCTACTTTTATGACGTAACTTGTTTCCACTGGTTAAAGGGTTAAACTATTAAGATCCCTTCTAACTTATCTTTATTCATGGACTTTACAAGAGTACTTTTGTCTATTCTGATACAGCATGCAAAATAACCCACTTTTATCTTATACTGGGCCTTGGTGCTGCCTGTGAAGTCATTTACTATCTGAAACACTCATAGATCCACTTCCCCTCCTCTTTAATTCAGATTTCTTCTGATTTGCTGCCCCTCATAAATAAATAAATAAAAAAGTCTCACTACCTGTATAGAAAAGATGGAAGAAGGCAGCATGTCCTGCATACTTTGTAAAGGCCAGCAGAGGGCGACTCCTCTGATTTTTCTATATTTATTTTCAAGATAAGTTGGATACAATAAACACTTTATCCAATACTTGGGAAAATGTTTTGTTACAGCAGTTATTAATGTTATTTCTGATGTGTTGATGGTATTGGTTGGTAGTTTCAAGCCTTCTTGAGTTAAAGTCAAACTTGAATTTTTTGAAAATAATTATCTCCAATAAACGACTGTACAAGCTACCAGCCTACGGGGCTGCAGCCTCCTTTGGATTCTTCGCCTGATCCGCCTTGTTATCACGGTTAGTTTCAAACCACCAAGATGGCGACGGAAACAACGCTAGGCTCAGTGCTTCAAAATGAGAACTCATGAACAACAGGTGATGTCACTATGGCCATGTCCATCTTTTATGTACAGTGTACCAGCAGTTTGACGCTTCAGGCTGCTGGTAGGCTAACCCCACTTACTTAACTTTTGTTCCTTTGTTATTTTTTAATTTGATCATTCACTATATATAAATAATAGAAAACAAGAAAAAGCACAGGTTGTTCCCTTTAATAATGCATTTACAGTCGTTCTAGTCAGCTATGTCAAAACACAGGTTCAACTTCCTCTATCTGTTCATAGGAATTGCTGTTTTGCAACATTTCTCATGTAAATACAAAAGACAGTAGTGTTTAAAAAGGGTCAAATTATGACTTTTCCTCTATCAGAAAGCCGTTTAAAGCCTTTCCGACATTATAAATGAAACACGGTGAGGTAAAGTGATTGTTATTTGCTGTGACAGCTCAAAAGGAGTGCTTACAGGAAATGAGACAGCAAGGATAACAAAGGAAAATACAGCTCATACAGAACCACACAGTTCACTATATTCATAATCCAAATAATAACTAATCCTATATAATGACTCACGCTGGCCTGTATAACTGTGAATGTTGTGCCATCCGCAGGGGCTCATACAGTGACACATAGTTTATGGGAAGTTGATCATTTCAAAACAAGTCTTAAAAAAAAACCCCAACAAAATAAAATAAATTTAAAACAACAACAACACTCCCTTAAAATAGATCTCAGGGTGATAAATGGCAGTAAAGCACTGCCATCAAAACCACTCATCTGTTTGTTCAATCAGCAGCGTACACTTTGTGGCTAAAATGGAAAACACAGCCAATCTAAATGAAGAGACTTATCAGTAAGTCATTTGTTTAAAGGGCGGTTTAACACACACTTTCAATTTGAGCTTGGGCAGCACTAGAGCTTTTTAAAATCCTGATTTTAACTTGGCCCTAGATTAAAACGCGTACCAGTTTCCTGTGATCAAACAATAAGAAGAGACAAGTCTTATCTGCGCGTTTTCAGCCAAGCAAAACAACCAAACGGATAAAAAAAAATAACACACACACATACACACAAAAACTTGAGCTAACCTTACCTGACTGATCCTGAAGTGCTCCTCCGATGGTATACAGTTAAAAATAGCTGACAGGGATGCAGAGGTTTTTAAAAACTTCTGGCAGGGCGTGAAAATGATGATGTGTCTGTGATCATGAGCTGTTCAGCTAGTGTGTGCGAATCGCTGCTGCACGAAGTGAAGTATCAGCATGTGGTTAAAGTAAAAGAGGAAGCGCTGGTAAAACGGAGGCAAGTGTCGTTAACTTTCAGGCTTAGTAACTTCCAGAGACACCTGAAGTGGCACAAGCTAACGAGCTTCCAAACGACAAGACGTAACGGCCACAAAAAAACAAAAAAGAAACACGATTTAGCTCAGTTAAAAACCACAAGTACGGTAAATAAGAAAAGACCCAAGAAAAAGGCGACCAAACAAAATGTTGTCACCCAAAACAATCTTTATTATGTCTAAGAAAACGTCACAAACCTACTCAAAATGATCCGACGGTGGCCTACAGGTCATTTAATGGAGTTACCTTCAAGTGCACCACGAATTTTGGCTGTTTAGGCGCTAAAGAAAAACCGTTAGTAACCTTTACAATTGAGAAAGGTTAAAAAAAAATTTAGTCTGATAAATCAAAAGCGTAAACATCGTAACAGCAAGGTAGCTTAAAAAAAAATTATATTTGCATTTTTTTGTGTTTGATATTCAAGAAATACCAAAGTTGACCATCCAGAAATAATTTTGGATTTCTTACATTTAGAAGTATGGGATGGAAATTTGTTAATGCCCGTGATTTCTTTTTATCTATCTGTAAGTAAAAATGACAACTTAATATGCTGAAATTTCGATTTAATGACTAAAATTTGGAGTTTTCAGATGTAAATTGAAATCTTGAGATATTACCTCTTTTTTTTCTTTTTAGTGGTGAACTAGCAGTGTGCGATACTGAAAAAATTGGTATTGATGATACCAAATAAATACAAGGCCATCATTGCCGATACCAATACTGATGCCGATACTTTTAACTTATAAAGGTGGCTTATGAAGGGAAGAGCAGTGTGTAATGATTTATGAGATGAATCATCATGAATTCTGATTTTAACGACTGTGAATGTAATTTCCACAATAATCAGTTAACACAACGAAACACACCTTTCAACTTGTCATGTAATTTGAAACTGGGTTACTTTAAGACCTGGAATGTAAATGTGCTTGCTTATAAAGCACTTTGGTTCAACTTCTGTTGTTTAAATGTGCTATAGGTGATAAATAAAATAGACATGACAGTCAACACAAAGGTTCAGATATTTTTCATGTGCAAGTTGGAGATATATTTTTTATTTCCTAAAAAATAATTTATCAAACAGATAAATTAAGATTCGTGGCTAAACACGTTTGGCTTTTCAAAACACGTTAACATTTAAATAACATTAAAAGAAAGAAAGGGGACAAATAAATAAATAATGCGTTTTAAGAGAAAACTTAAACGTTTGTGATTTTGGTACTTCTGGGCTTCCGTAAACCCGGAAGCAGTCGTTTCACAAGCAGCTAGGGTCCCGGCGTGACTTTCACCGGGGTGTCAGCAGCACCGGGGTCATCTAAACAGGGCAATACTACGACCAAGCTGTACTCCACTGAGCTGTTGCCGAGATGAGGGTGTTAAAAGCGGGCATGTTTTTAGCTAAAACGCATCTTTCGGCGCGAGGAACCGTCACACTTAAAAAGGTAATATTATCTAACCCGGGTCTGCTGACTTGACCTCAGTCCAGTTTGTTTCACAGTCGGTAGATCGAGTGAACTGTGATGGTTTCATATCCTCAGGTGCTCATCAACAGCTGCCGGAGCTGCTCCTCCGGTGTCTTTCCAAGCGAGAGGATCCGCAACATCGGGATCTCCGCTCACATCGACTCTGGGAAAACCACCCTGACCGAGCGCGTGCTCTACTACACCGGCAGGATAGCAGAGATCCATGAGGTGAGTCCGTTTCATTGTCTTTATCAAGCTCCTTTTTCCGTTTAGGTGAGGCTCACGAATGCTTTCCCTCACCTGTGTTGTTTAGGTGAAGGGGAAAGATGGCGTTGGAGCCACTATGGACTCCATGGAGTTGGAGAGACAACGAGGCATCACCATCCAGTCAGCTGCTACATACACCGTGTGGAAAGATTACAACATCAACATAATTGACACGCCAGGTAATTAGACATACACCTAGTAAAAATGTAACTCATTACTGTGGTGCTTTGTGTAACTACAAAGTAACGTTTGCTGAGGTGAGCTGCACAGGTAGGGTAATTTAGTATTACCTGTTCATTAACTGTCAGTAAATGGTCAAAAATGAATCGACAGACTGATCCGCACTCACTCCAAAGCAGTTTTTACCTCTTGCTCTGCTACTAGTGCAGAGGAAGTGAGGTCAGCTATGAAGATACTTACCTGTGTAGGTATTGAGATGTCTAGGAGAGAAGACAATGGACCGTTTTGACCAGATTGTTTAACACAGTCTTGGAGAGTGAGAGGATGCCTGAAGAAAAGAGAAGTGTATTAGCATTGATTTTCACAAAAAAGGGTGATGTGCAGAGTTGTAGTAACTACAAAGAATAAAGTTGATGAGCCAGACCGTAAAGCTAGGGGAGGGAGTTGTTGACACTAGGTTAAGAACAGAGGGGATGATCAGTGAGCGCCTTAATTTTTAAAAAGAGCTCTACAGATATGATATTTGATTTTAGAGGGTTGATAGAGAGGTATAGAGGAGGTCAGAAGGAGTTGCACTGTGTCTTTTTTGGATCTAGACAAGCATTTGATGGGGTGCCAAGAGATACCAAGGAAGTCAGGAGTGACGGGGAAGTATGTGAGGGTGGTGCAGGACATGCATGAGGACAGCAAGGCAGTGGTGATGTGTTGTAGGAGTGACAGATGGGTTTGACTAGGCCCATCCAAAACCTTCATTTTATTTATTTATTTTTTGAGCCAGTCAGAGGGGGAATTGCTGGTGTGTTCTGCTGAAGAACCCAAGTGCTCTTGAGCTTCAGGGCACAACTCATGGTCAGACATTCTCCTTCAAGATTTTCTGCAAGTTGTTCAAGTCGCTCCTGAAGCAGCCTCATTTCCCTATGTTTTTTGGCAAATGTGAGAAGAGCCTTTGTGCCTTTTTTTTTTCCCCAACTGCTTTCTTATTGTTGAGTCATGAACTTTGACCTTAACTGAGGCAAGTGAGGCATGCAGACATTTTTCTGGGTTTTTTTGTGACCTCCTGGATGCGTTGTCAGGGCACTCTTGGAGTTCACCACTGTTTTCTCCATTTGTGGATGATGCCTGTCATTGTAGTTCACAGGAATCCAATATACAGTGGGGCAAAAAAGTATTTAGTCAGCCACCGATTGTGCAAGTTCCCCTACTTAAAATGATGACAGAGGTCAGTAATTTGCACCAGAGGTACACTTCAACTGTGAGAGACAGAATGTGAAAAAAAAATCCATGAATCCACATGGTAGGATTTGTAAAGAATTTATCCGTAAATCAGGGTGGAAAATAAGTATTTGGTCAATAACAAAAATACAACTCAATACTTTGTAACATAACCTTTGTTGGCAATAACAGAGGTCAAACGTTTACTATAGGTCTTTACCAGGTTTGCACACACAGTAGCTGGTATTTTGGCCCATTCCTCCATGCAGATCTTCTCGAGAGCAGTGATGTTTTGGGGCTGTCGCCGAGCAACACGGACTTTCAACTCCCGCCACAGATTTTCTATGGGGTTGAGGTCTGGAGACTGGCTAGGCCACTCCAGGACTTTCAAATGCTTCTTACGGAGCCACTCCTTTGTTGCCCGGGCGGTGTGTTTTGGATCATTGTCATGTTGGAAGACCCAGCCTCGTTTCATCTTCAAAGTTCTCACTGATGGAAGGAGGTTTTGGCTCAAAATCTCACGATACATGGCCCCATTCATTCTGTCCTTAACACGGATCAGTCGTCCTGTCCCCTTGGCAGAAAAACAGCCCCATAGCATGATGTTTCCACTCCCATGCTTCACAGTAGGTATGGTGTTCTTGGGATGCAACTCAGTATTCTTCTTCCTCCAAACACGACGAGTTGAGTTTATACCAAAAAGTTCTACTTTGGTTCCATCTGACCACATGACATTCTCCCAATCCTCTGCTGTATCATCCATGTGCTCTCTGGCAAACTTCAGGCGAGTTTGGAGTCTGACTGTTTGAGGCTGTGGACAGGTGTCTTTTATACAGATGATGAGTTCAAACAGGTGCCATTCATACAGGTAACGAGTGGGGGACAGAAAAGCTTCTTACAGAAGACGTTACAGGTCTGTGAGAGCCAGAGATTTTCCTTGTTTGAGGTGACCAAATACTTATTTTCCACCCTAATTTACAAATAAATTCTTTACAAATCCTACCATGTGGATTCATGGATTTTTTTTTCACATTCTGTCTCTCACAGTTGAAGTGTACCTCTGGTGCAAATTACTGACCTCTGTCATCATTTTAAGTGGGGGAACTTGCACAATTGGTGGCTGACTAAATACTTTTTTGCCCCACTGTAAATGGCTTTATAACCATTTCCAGACTGATAAATGTCAATGACTTTGTTTCTCAGCTTTTGACATGATGTGACATGATGTGTTGCTTTTTGAGATCATTTAGCATCACTTCACTTTGTCAGACAGGTTCTGTGTCAGTGATTTGTTGATTCTACAGTAGAAATTAGACTTGTTTGTGGGTAATGAAATTGAAAAGAATGTCGTTAGACAGTTAATGATGTAACGAGGCAGGGGATAATACATTTTCACAGCACTGATGTCATTGGTTGGTTTTCCTTCTGTCCTGATCAGTTTATTTGAGTCACGCGGTTCAAAAACACAAAACAAAAACACACATCCGATATCAAAATCGGTTGATATTTTTGTTTGTTTTAGCTCTTTATAAAACTGCAACAGCATCAAAATCCAGCCTTGCTCAGGCTCTTCTTTAAAGCCTTTCTAGTATTCAGGTAATATTAGGCTTTATTTTGTTGTGTGGTTTGCCACAGAAGCCACGTGAATTAAAATTAAAGTGTGCTGTAGTCTTCGCACCTTAGTGGTGTTGTAGAGTGAGGCGTGATTGTTTATTTGTAATGTATTTTAAACATTTTTGTGCACCTGAGGATCTAAAGCTGCTCACATTGTCTGTTTGGAAGTGGAAAAGTGATTCAGAGCTGATGTAATTGTAACTTTCCTCCACCAAAAATTTAACAGAGGATAAAAGTTGAAAGAACTTTGAATGTTATAGTCTCACGTAAAAGCCAGACATTTTTTTCTCAACAGAGAGTGTCAGTGGCCCCGAGTCATCTATGTTGTATGTTAGCATTTCTATCATTTAATCAGAACCAGTCATGCAGTTGCAACGTCCCTGCTTTGATCATTTTTTTTCTGTCAACTCTTTAACAGCGGTAGAAATGTGAAGGGGTGTGAAGGCACATTTTCAGCACTTTCATTTTGAGTGCGTCTGAACTCGATGTGCCTCACAGGTCACGTGGACTTCACCATCGAGGTGGAGCGTGCGCTGCGCGTGCTGGATGGAGCCGTGCTGGTTCTGTGCGCGGTGGGAGGCGTCCAGTGTCAAACCATGACGGTAAACAGACAAATGAAACGCTACAGCGTCCCCTTCCTCACCTTCATCAACAAGCTGGACCGAATGGGCGCCAACCCCGGACGAGCCCTGCAGCAGATGAGGTACGGTTTGTACACACACGTCACCAGTGTTGGTCAAGTTACTTGAAAAAAGTAATCAGTAACTAATTACTGATTACTTCCCCCAAAAAGTAATCCCGTTACTTTACTGATTACTTATTTTCAAAAGTAATTAATTACTTAGTTACTTTTTAAAAACACGATTTACAACCTGAATAGGTGATAAAGCGATAGATCTTTCAGCCCAATTCTACTTTTTCTGCATAATCCATCATACAAAATGTAATCAAATGGAAAAGTCTCTTTTTAAAACTTTTATAGTTTTATTAATTTTAATCTTTTAACTTTATGCATCAAGCAAAAATTTAATTATATGCAACATTCTCTGACTGGAAGAAATTTGTTTAATATTTAAACCTATTTTCTACACATTCCAGCACATAAAATATTTTTTTTTTTGTGTTTACACTCACTCTTTCAAATAGATGCAAGTAAAACACAGCAGAAAATAAATAAAATCAAAGACTCAGCGGTCCTGTTGCTCTATTTTCACCTGTACAGCAGGAGTTGGGTAGGCGGAGGTTTACCCTGGTGCAGGTGTGCCGCAGCGGTCAGTGGAAGGATACGGCAGTTTCTCTGTGAATTTTCCATTACGTCATAGCGCACTCGGAGCTTGCTTGGAAGTTTAGGGGTTTTTTTCGCTGTAAAAAGATGTTTTCTTCCCACGCACAATGCTAATGGACACTAATGTTTTTGTCACTTTTTATGGAATCAAACTCAAAGTAAGGTCAGTACTTCCACGCTTTAAACGCTGCACGCTCATACTCTCTCCCGCACTCGATATATGATCCATTGTTGATCTGCACACAGCTGTTGTCACGAACGTCGCACTCGCTTATGTCACTGTCATGAGACATTCTCGCAAAAAAATCACGGTTTTAGTAACGCACTAACGCAGCGTTCCTACGGGAAAGTAACGGTAATCTAATTACCGTTTTTGCAATAGTAATCCCTTACTTTACTAGTTACTTGAAAAAAGTAATCGGATTACAGTAACGCATTACTGCCCATCTCTGCACGTCACACAGAGAGAACAGTCAGACGCATCGGCATGTTTGCCGTTACACCACAGGGCTGAGGACTGAAGAATAACGTGTATGGACTGGATGAGCAAACAGCTTTGAAAGGCTTTGAGACGTCGGTAGAAAAACTGAGGAGAGATTAGTTCTGCCACCTTTACAACCTACGCAAAATTGAAGCATAAACAACTTATCTGAAACCACATCTTGACCTGGTGTGCATAACAAGCATAAACGCACAGTATGCTCATGGTGAGAGCATGCTTTAAAGACAAGTTATTTAAGGAGTAGCTGACTTCCTAAGGTCTCACTTGCATAGGCCCATGTTCTCCAACATGAATGTCCTCTTCAGGCACCACGATTGGTGCTTTAAGCAGTTTTTAACTGGATAATAATACAGATTAGGTGATAATTGTATTAACTTATCAGCAATGTGTGTATTTAACATTTCCATTACCAAACCATGTGACTTAATTGTACTTATACTTTTGAGATATCAGCTGAGGGGCCACAGTGACCTTCTTGGATGGATCTGGGTGCCTTTAAAGGATGTATTTATTGTAGGTTGCAGTTTAAAAAACAAAATCATAAACTCCCTAAATCCTTAGAGGTAACTTGAAAGTGACACTGTAGTTGGACTTTTATTTTTAACTCCATGTTTCAGTCTTTGGATCTTTAGCCAGAAGAATCCCTTGAGAAAATGTAGACCAGTCCTTGTATCTCAGCTTTTTCATGTCTGACACTGACTGTGTTAAGTGTTTTCATTAATGCAGCAAACACAAAGACTAACTTCTTAATCAATAATACAGCTTGTAAATGCAATAAAACAAATATATTTAACCCATATTCCACATTGCACACTAGATTGCAGTGTAGTAATCAATATTTTTCCCCCGTTTGTTTGCACATTTGGTGTATTCAACGTTTCTTTTCCTGGACTTTTATTATTTTATTAGTTTGCATGAAATCAAAGAGCAGTAAAATGTGAGAATATACAGGAGCTCTTTAGGTTCTTGCAGTAAGCAGCTGTGTGTTTCTTTGGATTTTTTCGCAGTTTTAAAGAAATTTTCTACTTTTTTTAAGATCCAAACTGAACCACAACGCAGCGTTTGTGAACATCCCCATCGGGCTGGAGGGGAACATGCGTGGCATCATTGACCTCATAGAGGAGCGGAGCATGTATTTCGAAGGACAGTTTGGGTAAGATGAATTTATGTGTTTTTCCCTCTGCCATGAATTAGACTTAAGGTCAGCTATTGTACAATTAAACTGTTGCGATCTGCATCAGTCCCATAGAAATTGTGGATAAGACCAAGTTTCCTTACGAGTCTGATCTGTATAAAATATTTAAAGCTGCGTCGTGCTTCCTGCAGGCAAACTATGCGCTATGATGAGATCCCGGCAGATTTTCGAGCTGAGGCCGCAGACCGCAGGCAGGAACTGGTGGAGTGTGTCGCCAATGCTGATGAAATCTTGGGAGAGATGTTCCTGCAGGAAAAAATTCCAACCAAAGATGATCTGAAGGTTTGAGAGACCAGTTTGTGTGAAATCTAACAGTGTCAACTAAACTCCAACAAAAACAAACAAACAAAAAAAATCCTCAATTAAACCCGCTGGTATCTGAGGTATAGTCACTAGTTATTGGTCATTTCATTAGGTACGTCTGTTCAACTGTTCGTTAATCTGAATATCTAATCAGCCAATCACATGGCAGCAACTCAGTGCATTAGGCATGTAGACAGGGTCAGGATGACCTGCTGAAGTTCAAGCTGAGCATCGGACTGGGGAACAAAGGTGATTTAAGTGACTCTGGATGTGGTATGGGTGTTGATACCAGCTTGGTTTCAGAAGCTGCTGATCTCCTGGGTTTTTCCTGCACAACCATCTCTAGAGTTTACAGAGAATAGTCAGAAAAGGAGAAAACATCCAGTGAGCAGCAATCGTCTGTGTGTAAATGCCTTGTTGATCCCATAGGTAAAAGATCAGTAGGGCAACAATAACTTAAATAACCACTTGTTATAACCAAGAAATGAAGATAATGAATGTACGTCACATTGAACCTTGTAGCAGATGGGTTACAGCAGCAGAAGACTGCAACTGACGGTACAACTTACATGAAAAAAGGTGCTGTGGTCTGAGGACTGTTTCTGCTGTGACATTCAGATGGTCCGAATTTGACATAAACGACATGAAAGTATTGATCCATCCTGCTTCTTATCAGCAGTTCAGTTTGGTGCTGATGTAATGGTGTGGGGGATACTTTGGCCTCTTAGTACTATCTGAGGAATGATTAAATGCAGCAGCCAACCTGAGTATTGTTGCTGACCGTGCAGGTTCTCTTTATGACCACTGTGCACCAATCTTCCAGCAGGATAACACATCATGTCACAAAGCTCAAATCATCTCAAACTGGTTTCTTGAACGTGACAATTAGTTCATTGTACTCAAATGAACACCACAGTTCGCCGGATCTCAACCTAGTAGAGCACCTTTGCGATGTGGTGGAACAGGAAATTCACATCATGGATGTGCAGCTGATAAATCTGCAGCAACGTTGCGATCCTCTCATGTCAACATGGATGAAAATACCTCAGGAATGTTTCCTGTGTCGTAAAGAATTAAGGCAAAAAGTAGGTCCAACCCAGTACTGTCAGGGTGTACCTAATAAAGTGACCGGTGATTGTATTTCAGACTTGATACAAGTGGTGGCGATCCAAAGAAGCAAACATATCTGAGAGTCAGTTTTGATCAGTCTGGAAATACCAAATTTGGCATCACCAGTTACCCCAAAGTTTGTATAGAAATCCTGAAAATCATTCAGAATTTTCACATCCAAATTTTGAGATTAACATTTCACATCAGCGAAGAGATAAAGGCATTTGTCTCAATCAGTTTTCACCTCACTGCCTTCCAGGCAGCAATCCGCCGGGCTACGGTGCAGCGTCTCTTCACCCCAGTGTTGGTGGGCACAGCGCTGAAGAACAAAGGTGTCCAGCCTCTACTGGACGCCGTCCTGGATTACCTGCCCAACCCCAGTGAAGTCAAAAACTACGCCATCCTCAATGAAGAGTGAGTATGAAGAGGAACGTCAGTTTGCATGCAAAGTGTCCTGAAACTGTAGATTTAAATCAAAATCAGATTAAAAGTTGTTTGTTTTTTTTTCCACTAACATTGGCGGGTTTTTCCACTCTGTTAGAGATTCCACTGAAACCAAAAAGATTCAAATGGACCCAACGAGAGACTCTGCAAACCCCTACGTTGGTCTGGCTTTCAAACTGGAGGTGATTCAGTTTGACAGAGAGCATCTGTTCTGTCTCATGTCCTCGTGATCTCTCTATTTCTGCACATTTGTGCAATAGAAATACTTCAGTTTGCCATGTTCTGCTATTTCCTGTCTTTCAGGCCGGGAGGTTTGGTCAGCTGACGTACATACGAGTGTATCAAGGCTGTCTGAAGAAGGGAGAATATATTTACAACACACGCACAAGCAAGAAAGTCAGAGTTCAGAGGCTCGTGCGTCTTCATGCTGATCAGATGGAGGTGAGAGCAAACCGGCGTTGCGTCAGCAGGCTGTGAGAGGTCACAGTTTTCCATCTGTGGTTTGCACATTAAACAGCAGAGCAGCATGACTGGTCAGAAAGAATGGGTTCCTCTTTTTGGCTTTAATCAAGTGTGTAGATATCAACCACATCCCCTGTGACACCAAAACAACATGTTTGCACCCATCTTCTATCAAAACAAGATGTGAAACTGTTTTTTAGTCATTCCTATCATCATTTTTAAAAAACAATCATCCTGCTTTTTGTGCTCTCTCTCTGCTTTGAAAGGATGTGGATGAGGTTTATGCGGGAGATATCTGTGCCCTGTTTGGAATCGACTGTGCCAGCGGAGACACTTTCACATCCAAGACAACTGCTGACCTGTCCATGGTAAGAAGCAAAGGACACCCGAAAGACAAAGAAACCTGCTTCTTTTTAAAGTGTTTTTGTGCCTCATGAGAAGCATCTTCATTTGATGTCAATTTTTAACACCCACAGGAGTCCATTCACATCCCTGAACCTGTCATTTCCATGGCGATGAAGCCAGCCAACAAGGTAAAAATACTCGTTTAACCTGAAAGACGTGCCTTTTATTATAACTCTAGTCTTAAATCCACCTCTTTGTCACTCCCTCTTATTATTAATTCCTCTTGTGCGACTGAACAGAACGACCTGGATAAATTCTCTAAAGGAATCAACCGTTTCACCAGAGAAGACCCGACGTTTAGAGTGCATTATGACACTGAGAGCAAAGAAACCATCATCTCAGGCATGGGCGAGCTGCATCTGGAAATCTACTCACAGGTACTCACTTAGACAGGTTGCACGTTTCATGGGACATCCCATCAAATCCATTATATAACGTGGGGATAATTATTTCATCTCCCTGCTGAATCTGTAAGTTTACTCACTTAAAAAGAAACAAACGGGCTTGGATTGGTCTTGTAGTCCATTCCAGCCTCGTGCAGGTCCACACTCTTCTCCCTGTTGTGCATTGGAAAGAAACTGATTGTGTGGACAGGTGTGCTTTAAACACACAAGTTGATATCAGGAGTCTGTAATTGATTGACTGATTGTAATCTGTGTGCCCAGTTTGGATGAAGGGGATCGAATACTTGTTTCGCTCAAGGACATTCAAATCAATTTCTAATGTTTATGTAACAGATTTGTTCCGTCTCTCTACTTTAGAAACTACTAGAAAAATTAGGCTGTTAATTTCTTTGTGAGCAAACTAACAAATTCAGTGAGGGAATCAAATAATTTAGTGAGTGTCTTTGGCCTTACCAGCGTTGCTTTATCTCAGGCTAATTTTGGAGTTTGGAGTAAAGTACTTCAGTAGTATTTCCATGAAGGCTTTAATTCTGCAAATTAACAGATCTCTGTTCTGAGTAACCTTTATGATCTAATCCAAGTTTATTTTTGCTCTTTTTCTCTCAGAGGATGGAGAGGGAATACAACTGCCCCTGTGTGATGGGAAAACCCAAAGTAGCTTTCAGAGAGACGATCACCAGTCCCGTACCGTACGTCCTGATAGTCTTTGTCCTTACGCGCACGCACATACAAGCACGCACAAAATACTTTGTCATTGTAAACAGTTTATTTAAGCTAAAATAGACCAAACACAGACATTTAAAACAATTTCAGTATATCATATACTTATGAGTTAAAGCATTTAAGAGTGTAAATTCTAGGTTTCAGCAGTAGATCTGTGCCTAGTGCTTGTAGCGTCATCATGAAAAAACAACAACAAAAAAAACCCATTTATGCGCCAATATTTGACCCCACAAGATGTGAGGACAAATAAGTGGTCTTGGCTGTGTGATGAACACCCACAGATTAGTTAGTCTTTGGAGATTTTTCCCTTTCATGGCGGTGAGGCAGCCGCTTCATCTGCACCACTTTAACCCCCTCTGCAGGAGACCAGGTAAACAGCATCTTCCAGTGAATGATTTCCTGTATCGGCACAGAAAAATGTCAGATCAGCGAGATCCCTGGATGCAAAAATGTGGCTCAGATTGAATAGCAAAGTTTAGCATGAGTGCAGTAAAGTGCATGTTTAATTTACTCCAACACACCACAAGTACCAAATCTATTAGGATTATAAAAAGTTTTATTTTAGCATTTCAGGCTTTTTAAAGGCATTTTTTAGCCAAGTGTCTACCTGGGACACCATTTCATGCAGCAGTGTGTGACAGTCAAACTCCAGGTGGTCCTCCTCAGTTGTCTGTAGGAAACAAAACAAAACAATTTTTTTTAAAGGCTTAATACATTTGTTTATATGGCCGACATAACCTGTCTTGTTTTACCACATGAAGGACTTTTATTGACAATCTGTATGTATTCAGTAAATCGTGCAGACATGGGGCTTAAAGGGGGGGGGGGGCGTGATCAATTTCTTATAATAAGCTCATATTTAAATTTTTGTAAAGCACCTACCAGCTGAGTGATGTTGGCCACCTGAGCCACGTTGTACAGAGTGTTTTCAGTGGATTCATTCAGCATGATGAAGCTGGAGGCCAGAATGCCCAGATGCCAAAAAGGCTTCATGTCGGGCTCGATGTGACCGTGGCTGTCTGAGGGAAGTTTAGAGTTCTCAGTTACGTCTCATCTCTCAAGCGTCCTGCGTTCATGATGACAGCACTTGTGTTGTCAATGTTTAGAGGAACACCGCAGCACCGACAGTGTTGAAATGTCTGAACGCAACTGTTGTGCAAAATCTGACTTTCAGTCTTGATTGGGTGGAACTGCAGTAGCTTGGACAGTTAAGCCTGTTTTATTGGACTTACCTGGTAAGTACTGTGCAGACATCAGGGTTTGGTTGGTCTTGTATTTTTGGTATAGAGCCTCTTCTTGAGCTTTAATGTCAATTTTAAGGAGCTCCTCAAGCGAGGCTTTGACTTCAGGTGGCTGTTGCCCTTTTCCTTTTGGAAAGAAAAGCTCTGCAGAGCAAGTCTGTGTAGTCTGAAGGAGTTAAACAAAACGAAGTTAGCAAAAAACGAATAGTAAAGGCATTCTTAGTGAGCAAGAAATGGGAGTGGATGTAGCCCAGATGAGTCGAGGTTGCACCACACCATCATACAAGCTAACATAAGCCTCCTTTTATAGGCTGTTTAGTCATTCTTGTCAGACCTGCTCACACTAAGCCAGACGCTGTGATATTGTTTACCATACCTAAGATTTATTTGTAGGATCTTTCAATAGGCAGCAGCAAACACAGATAACGCTGTGTTTGGGAGTGGGTGAAGACATTTATTCAGATTACCTCCACCCTATTTGAGAGGTGGATCATTACTCTTTGTGGTTCTTAAGAAGCTGCAGCTGCACCCCCCCCTCCCTCCTCCACCATTATGTCTTTTTTCCTCACATTGTGGTTAAAAGAAAAAGAGAAAAAAGAAAGTCCTACATTGGTTATGATATCATTCACCGAGAGCTCCAGCTGATACTTTCTTCCGGAGTCTGCCACATCCTGAAAGAAAAATTGGAAATTCAAGTTGTTGTTGTTGTTTTTTATTTACAGTGGCATATTCACATATTTCAGTGTTGAAGGTCAGCTGACCTCTGCGTTCCCACTGTGGACCGTCTGCACTCCGATCAGCCTGAATGGTGAACCGTACCGGGTGTTGAGGTAGTGTTGGACCACCTGAGCTGCCCTCCTGGCAGGGTAGTGATTTGGGTTCAGCTCGCCAGTTGCCATCACATCCTCCTCGGCTCCCTCCTCTGTCCGTGCCTTTATCTGTGGGTGGAAAGTGGAGGGAGAGGGAAAAGGAGTGAATGAGAACAGAAGATGGTTATTGTGCAGGGCTTCCAGTTCCTGGAGGACTTTGATCTTTAGGTGTGAGCAGCTATGTAGACAAACACAGCTTTGCACACAACAGCCACTGAGCAATACAGGAAAGAAACCATGTGTTTTCTTACAGGGTGAAGTGATACGCAGCTGTGAAGTGTCCCAAACTGAATTAAAGTGGGGAGTGAATCTCTGCCAACTGGAATGTTTTTTCCCCTCACAGTCGGTGTTCCGAGTCAGCTGCTCCTCGCGCAAATGGAAAGATAACTTCCCACTTCCTCTGACAGTAGAGTTCACTGAGGACTGCCCCTTTTTAAAGAGACAGAGCCCTTTTTAACACTTCCTCCTGACTTTAAAAAAAAAAAAAAAAAGCAGCGCTTTACAGCAAACAGACCTCTGCAAATGTTTGCAACTTAGTAAAGTAGGTCAAATTTGGTTATATAGTAATGGAGAGTTTCAGCTTCAGTTAAAATATGAAGGAAATGTTCACATTTTAGTGGATAGAGCTGGAGCTTAAGTATACTTGGTATTGGTACAATCTTATATTTGGAGTAAATTAGAGATCCCCAACAGACATATTTATAAATGCAATTTCATCAATCATCAGAAGTACTGAATAGTTAAAGTTACATCTCATCTTTCCTCATTAAAACAGCCTAGGATATGCAAATACTTTGTTATAAACCCAAAATAAAACTGTACATTCCAGTACTTAAACCTACTTTAGTTTCTTAAGAGTATTCTTGGTTATGTTGGTTCTTTGATTTGATTGGTGCATACATTTGGATCATCTACTTCCTGTTGTGTCGCTCTATGTTAACAAGTGTTCCCCCCACTCTCTCGTAGATTTGACTTCACCCATAAGAAGCAGAGTGGCGGCTCCGGGCAGTACGGTAAAGTCATCGGGGTCCTCGAGCCTCTCGAGTCAGACCATTACACCAAACTGGAGTTTGAAGATCAAACTGTTGGAACCAACGTCCCAAAGCAGTTTGTGCCAGCTGTTGAAAAGGCATGCAAACACTTTCACGTGGTCTCACAGAATAAGTTTTAAACACAAGTGGAAGCGATTCCAAATTTAAAGTCTCGATTTTCTCCCTCCTTCCCCCATCGTGCTGCAGGGCTTCAAGGACGCCTGTGAGAAGGGCCCTCTGAGCGGGCACAAGATCTCAGGAGTCCGATTCCTCCTGGAAGACGGAGCGCACCACATGGTCGACTCCAATGAGATCTCCTTTATCCGCGCAGGAGAGGGCGCTCTAAAACAAGGTGAGGACGCCCTTCTGTTTGTTTTTTCCATTTGTGTCCGATTCAGCTGAAAAATATCTGGTTTATGTTGCCGCTGGGTTCACCGTTTTCTCCACAGCTATGGAAAAGGCCAACGCAGTGATCCTGGAGCCAATCATGTCCGTGGAAGTCGTTGCACCCCAGGAGTTTCAAGGAGCCGTCATTGCTGGAGTAAACCGCCGCCACGGCGTCATCACAGGACAGGATGGGGGTGAAGGATACTTCACTCTTTATGCTGATGTAAGTCCAGTAAATATAAACGATACAGTGCTTATCTCCAGTTTCACCCGCTTTCTTGTCCTGCTTTAACTCGAATGTCATCCTGTTTGTTCCAACAGATCCCACTAAATGACATGTTTGGTTACGCCACAGAGCTGCGCTCTTGTACTGAGGTAAGTTCAAAAACATACAAAACCTGACGGTCAGGTAATGTTGAGGAATGAGTTCAATTAAAGTTTGTTTTTCAAATGATATCATAGACCATATGGTAGGTGTTTAATATGAGGTAAAGCCTCCTGTGGATGTGGTGAAAGTGGTCACTCGTCTGTGCAAAGACTGTATAAGTATTCAAGCTGTTGTCAAAGAACTGCCCTCCATTTTTGGACATTTGCAGCAGTTGCGTTTGGCTCTGATAAGCATGCTGATCCTGCATGTCCCAGTCATCCTCGACAGGAAACTTGTTACAACATAATGCTGGTCAAGGAAGCATCTGGATATGCTCCTCATCCAGGAGGGCCTGCACTACTCTGGCAGCGTGGAGGGGTGGGGGACATCTTTCTGCTGAATTAGCTGCAGGGTGGGGGTACTGCCATAACAATGACTGGAGCTCATCTCAGGACGTCTGTCCAGTCACATTTCCATCAAGAACAATCAGATCAGAGCTGGTGCTCTAAGCAGAGGCTTGAACACGCATGTATGACAGTATGCAGTCTGCTGAAGCCTCCGCCTGCTATGTAGCCCATTTGTGCTACTTTGATAGCCTACAGCTGGAGTTCACAGTAAAAACTGGAGGCTTCTTGGATGAGTGCGTCAAGTGTGTTGATCAGGTCCTGGATTTTGGCAACTAGATATGGTTCAAAGAATTTTTAGCGAGAAAGATTAGATGGATTGGAGATGTGCACGGACAAAAATAGAGGAAATTCTTGGAATCAGACATGGTTTGTAGAAGAAGACAGCTGAATTGCTAACATGTTGTGTCATTGTTTATTCAGGGGAAAGGAGAGTACACCATGGAGTACAGCAGATATCAGCCCTGCCTGCCCGCCGCACAAGAAGAACTCATCCACAAATACTTGGAGGCTACAGGACAGCTGCCAGCGAAGAAGAACAAGTGGAAGAGCTGAACTCATCATTTTCTCCTCATCTTCAACCACGGCTCTACACAAAAACAAGATTTTACTTTCCTTTAGTTGTTTAATCCCCCCTCCTAATGTCTGCCTCACGTGGAAAGACTATTTATTACCTGCATTTTAGCAACAGTTAAGTCTGCAGGCAGCGTTTAAGCTCAGAGTTTTGACTTGAGCTTATAATGGCTTTTGTACTATGTACAGAAAGGTCTTTATGTTATAATGATTGCAACAAAGACGTATTACCTTCAAGTGTACTTGCATGAGTGTGTGTCAGTCATTGCACAATAACATCTTGGAAACATTTCATCCCTCCCTTCAAATCCAGCTACTAAGCAACACAAACCACAGCACAACAGTCGTCCACCGGGTTGCTCCTCACCTGCTCAGATTCATCCGCCGTCTCAGGTATGCTGTTGGGATGAGCTGACGTGTCCGCTGAGGCAGTCGGAGGGCTGATTGTCACGTCGGGAATCCCACTTACTCCCATTAACACAGCCAGAACGACGACGAGCCTCATTATTTCAAACGGACGCTGGGAGAAAACAGTAACGACTTCAGTGGAAGAGCGCAGGCGGGGAAATGACTGTCCTGTGAGAGTGGAGTTATGTAAAGAGGAGGAGGAAGCAGAGAGAAGAGACTGTCCAGATCCTGCTGTCTTCCTGCAGCAATCTGTATCCAAACAAACTGCTCCACTTTATCTGCTGTGCTCTCAAGCTGCAGGTGTGATTAATCAGAAAGCTTGGCGCTGGGCTGCTGTTTGTCACTTAAATTTGGGGGAGGAAGACTTTTACTTTGCCAGATTAAACATGTTTCTGCCCAATATCAGCTTGCCAAAGGAAAAACTGAAAAAATGTCTAAAACTAGGTGGTCTGCACTTCACATTTTGTGAACAATAATTTTTTTTTAATAAAACAAATGCTTTTGTTGACCTTGAAAGCCATAGTTCAGGAAACACATTTGGGACGTCCCCACAGACGTCACTGTAAGATTGTTTCTGTCGACTTTTATCCCGTTAACTGACTGGGAGAGGAAAAAGAACAGATTGGACACAGACCTGTGGGACAAAATGGACTGTTGCAAAGAATAATCTGACACTAATTCACAGGAACAACCCTGATAGCATGTTCTAGCTCCTGGGTTTGCTATCTAAAAGCTCTGGCTCCCATTTGACTCATTGTGTTTGTTCACGGATTAATCAATGAAATGGAAAATTAAATACTGCTTTTCAACAGCTGCCATTCTTAAATATTCAGTTTACTGACGGCAAATGAACGATAATGGTTGCATATTAATTTTCCATTGACTGGAAAAACAAACAACCCACTTCCACCGGACAGCAAAGGAAAATGTCTGGTTCTGGGAAGATTGCAACAAAAACAACACAATACTTTAGGAAGTGAAAGATTTTTATTGCACGCCTTCAAATTAAAACGTGACACATCAGAAAAATCTATTTTGTCACTTGTGTGCACGATGTGATGGAAAATATGGTGGACAGAAGCTCAGCGAGTGCTCCACCTTCTCAGTGTCTGTCCAACACTTCAGCTCAGTCCTGAATTCTTTTCCTCTGTGAACTTGAATGTTTACTTTTTATCCAAGTGACAGTTATGACCTGAGACGCTGAGCTACTGCTCAGACTCAACAGGCCTCAGTTGGTATGTTAAAGTTCATAATAGCATAATTAGAAAAAGACTGAACAAGTACAATACAGCTTGGTTGGAAGGGTTTCCAGAAGTCTCTTGCTTCTAAAAAGAAGGCAGCACAGCTTAGGTTTGCAAAGCTGCATCTGAATAAGAACAAGAACAATGTGCTTTGAACAGATGGAGATGTTTGATCATAATGCACATAAAGCACCACGTTGGGACAAAACCCAGAAACCTCATGCCAGCTGTGACCACAGTGGTGGAGGGATGGGGAAAACTGAGCGATGTCTTTAGAGTTTTATCTTCCTTTTGCAGACCTGAGGTGCTTCAGTGAAGTGTTAGCTCTATATTTGTGTCAAAATCTGAATTTTATGAAATCTGAGAACATTTCAGTCTGCACAGGTCCAAATAAGTGAAGCATAATATAGGAAACAGTTAATAAACGACTTGTATCACAAGTTTAAAATCTACATTAAGACACAGAGCACATCTCAGCCAGCTTGCTCTTCTTCCTCCTCTTCTTCACAGGAGTCACCTGTTGGGAAACTGCTGCACTTTGAGCATCATGTCTACAGCTCCCCCCCTGCTGTTTTCTGTGTCCTTCGTTGTTTGTTTCCAGCCAGACGTCCCGGGGCAGATTATCGATGAGCTCGTAGAGGGTGAAGATGCTGAAGCAGATTTCGTCGTAAGCTGTTTTGGTACCACACTCAAACAGGCAGGCGAAGGCCACAGCAGGTGGGGCTCCAGGTGAGGGTGACAGCTCCAGGTAGGCCAGGTCAGAGTATGCGCTCGGCCCATCATAGATCACCCAGGGGCCACGCCAGCTGTCTGGATCACGGGGGAAAAGGCTGAGGAACAAGCCCAGGTTTTTGCGTGCAGTCGTCCATGTTGGGTGGGAATATACTACCCACGTAGGAGTCAGGAAATCCGGAGGGGCTTCATGAGGAGGTGGGATGGAGCTGGTGGTGCTGGAGCTGTTTGCTGACACTGAAAAGGCTACAGAGCTGGTACTCGACTTGGAGAGACTGGACTCTGTGGTGCAGGATGTCCAGTGTCTGGAGAGCCGTACAGGTCGCTGTAAATCGTTGCTAAGACTCTGACACAGATTTAACGGGGCAGGAAATCCAATAATACTCCCATGACAACCATTTCGAGGCTCCACCAACCGCTGCACCAGCTGCCCCTCCTGAAACACGGCTCCATCATCCAGACTGAGGGCCTGCACTCTGTACCCGAGAGGGCTTCGAGCATTACAGTATAACACGTTAGTCCCATCCTCTTCGTCCACAGACACCATCTGACACTCCACGGTCTCTGGTCCTGGGACCGCCTCTCCAAAGCGCCAGGTTCTCCCGTGGGTGTCACTGTGAAAGCAGAATGAGTGGGGAGTGGTCTGGCAGAGGTGGCCGAAGCACTCTTTGCACTCGATGTGGTAGGCGTAGGCAGGAATGAGCAAACGGCCCGACTTCAGCTGGATGCCGTGGCCCGGGCCGAGAGCGAAGGTGGCCCATTCTGCCAGGAAGGAAGCAGAATTGGGACTGTGGATTTTGTCATCTTGTGACTCTTACTTAGATCTTTTTGTTGAAGACAAAGAGGCTGTTTCCAATTTAACTGGAGATAAATAATACCACAATGCTTTTTCGAATGAGCCTCACCTTTAATAGTGTCTCCTATGACCTTCTTGGTGAGGTCGGTGACGGGACTCCAGGTGTCGCCATCATCAGTGCTGGAGACGTAGCACAGTCTGGTCACGTTCTTCCCTGTCACCAGCTGATAGGACTCTGAGGTGTGACCCAGAACAGCGATGAAGAACAGAAAGAGAGTGCCCGTGAACTCATCGTAGACCGGGCACGGGTTCATGGATCGGTGGCCTGGCAGGAAAGCAGTGCCCAGAACACGGATGTCCTCCCACTGCAGACAAACGACGATTGAGAAGAATCACAGGAGACACAAGAAATGATGCTTCTCACGTCTGTTTGATTTTACTTAAAATGCCTGTTCAGTCAAATTACAAAACAAGAGTTAAAAAAAAGATTTTAATTATTTAATTTTTTTTTACAAACTTCATATGCGACTGGGGAGAGTGCCCGCCCTATGGAAGACATCCTGCATCGTCCCGGTCCCCAAAAAGAACCGGCCCAATGAGCTGAATGACTTCCGACCGGTGGCACTGACGTCACATCTTATGAAGACTCTAGAGCGGCTCTTCCTCAACCTCCTCCGACCACAGGTACAACATGCCCAGGACCCACTACAGTTTGCATACAAGGCGGGTGTCGGAGTGGAGGATGCCATCCTGTACCTCCTACACAGAGCCCACTCACACCTGGATGGGGGAAAAGGCACGGTCAGGATCCTGTTTCTTGACTTTTCCAGTGCCTTTAATACCATCCGGCCCTGTATGCTTCAAGAAAAACTGAACAGGATGGAGGTGGACCCCTGCCTGGTGGCTTGGATCTCCGACTACCTCACCGACAGACCACAGTACGTCAGGCTGAAGGACATCACGTCTGACACAGTGGTCAGCAGCACAGGAGCACCACAGGGAACTGTGCTGTCCCCTCTTCTCTTCACCCTGTACACCTCTGACTTCTGCTACAACTCTGAATTATGCCACATTCAGAAGTTTGCAGATGACACGGCCATCATGGGGTGTATCTGGGATGATCAGGAAGAGGAGTACAGAAGTCTGGTGAGGAACTTTGTCGCATGGAGTCACACAAACCACCTGCAACTCAACACCTCAAAGACTAAGGAACTGGTTGTGGACTTCGGGAGGTCCAGAGAAGGTCCACTGCCGGTTCAGATAGAGGGGGAGGAGGTGGAGGTGGTCAACAAGTACAAGTACCTCGGGCTGTGGGTGGACAATAAACTGGACTGGTCATGCAACACAGAGCACCTGTATAAAAAAGCCCAAAGCCGACTGTACTTCCTCAGGAGGCTGAGGTCTTTTAACATCTGCAGGAAGCTCCTGAGGATGTTTTACCAGTCAGTGGTTGCTGGAGTACTTTTCTATGCTGTGGTGTGCTGGGGGAGCAGCACAGCAAAGAGGGACTCATCCAGGCTGGAGAAACTGATCAGGAAGGCTAGCTCTGTGGTCGGCATGAAGCTGGACACTCTGGTGACAGTGACAGTGGCAGAGAAAAGCACACTAAAGAAACTGATGGACATTATGAACAATGCTGGGCATCCTCTGCACACGGCCATTAACAACCAGAAGAGTCTGTTCAGTGACAGGTTGCTTCTCCCCAAGACAAGAACTAACAGACTTAAAAACTCCTTTGTCCCACACGCCATCAGACTGTTTAACTCCTCTCTGGAGGGGAGAGGGAGGGGAAACAGGAAACAGGAGGACAAAGGAGGGGGGAACAACTAAGCTGTAGTGCCTCTTCACCTCACTGTACAATACCTTGTGCAATACTTTTTGTAAATAGTCAACAGTGCAATAGACTCAATACTTGAAATGTGCAATTCACTTGTATTTTATATATATATATATATATATATATATATATATATATATATATATATATATATATATATATATATATATATATATATATATATATAACAATTCTGTAACTGTAACTTCGGTCGTTGCTGTGCTTTTTTTTTGGAAGTCGAATTTCCCAGAGGAACCCACCCGAGGGATTAATAAAGTTCTATCTTATCTTATCTTATCTTATCTTATCTTATCTTATATTTAGAGGATTATAGAATCTGAAAATTACATTTAAAGTCTGTTATGGTTTTTTATTTTTGTACTTTATCAGCCACACTTGGTTAAAATACTTGAATAAAATCTTCAGTATATTTATTTTTTATTGTACCACTTATATTTGCACTGAATGATATTAAATCATTATAGGTTCCATAAAACTTGCTTTACAGTCTGATTTAATTCGTTGAATCTAAAACAAGACTATCAAAATTTTCCCAACTCACTGTTACTTTGTAAAGTCACTATTTTTCTTATTATAACCTGTTAAAATATTGACCTTTTCTTCCTACATTTGTTTACTTTTCTGCCTATGTCAGGCTATAGATTTTAGAAGAAGTACTTGTTATCAAACTTCTGATTGTAAAAATGTACTTAAGCTCCAGTATTTATATGTGCACAAGTTTTAATTGTACAGCCCTGAGCCAGTGAGCATTGAGTATCACTGACTTCCACATAGCTCCTGTAGAAAGTGCCTTTCCTCACGACCAGCAGGTGAGCCTGAGAGTCGGACGGGCTGAGCCTCTCCTCACAGAAAGCCAGAAAGGATCTGGAGCGGGGCAGGTAGAGCAGAGCTGGGACTCTGTACGTCACTCCGTTCGGCTCCTTGTGGAAAAGCACAGATCTGGCTGGAAAATATGGCGACCTCATTCTCTCTGCTGTGTGAATATTTTCATGCACCGCCAAATCGTCTGAAATGGAGAGTTAGAAGCAGCTTTACTGGACAAGCAGGCATGCAGTTTCCAGTAGCTCTGTCTGAAGGTGCTCAACAACAAATGGACAGGACCATAAATAAAGATATGGTTGAAGCCTATAAAGGACAAAATCACTAAAGAAAAGCAAACACAGGTATACAGTTCACTTGAGAGGTAAGTTACCAGTATTTAAATGCATATAAATGAATATTTTCAAAGTAAGATTCTTTTCTGGCCCATCTAAATCAACTCAATTCAGTAGCTGCTGCATCAGAATCTGCCAGGAGCAGCTTATCTTCTGAAATAATTGCTGGAAAAAGTCCAATGGTAGCAGAAGGTAATTCATTTGTCACTAATGTGAATTCTGTTTGCCACCTCGACCATGACTGCACCATCAGAATGTTTATGTTCAGAGTTTTTGATAGTTATGGAGAAAAATACAGTCTCATTCAAGCACGATGTGCTAAATATTATTCCACCTCAAAAAGACGTTGCTTACTTTACACCGAAGATATCGCAATATTACAAAAATATATTTAAAGAGTGACTAGAATAGCGGTCCACTGTGTTACACAACTGGGGAGGTCGTGTTTAACTGACAAATAGACTGCGTGTGACCAAACCTTCAACTGTGAAACAACCTGACAACAAGGTCAGCATCACATTTCATCAGCACATTTCTGCCTCCTAATTCAGCCTTCCCACTGTAACAGCACTGTGAGGATGCAGCTCACTAATGCACAGTTTATGATCAAAAAAGGTAAATGTTGCACAGTACTTACATTTGCAGTGCTCTGTGCTCCTGCAGCTTTGTCAGGGTGTACAGCATGTCTCAGTACTTGAATGAAGGGCTGACAATGTAATGTGTGTGTGTGAGGGTCTGAAAGCTCCGGCCTCCCCTCTCTGTTTCCTATTCAGTGCAACATGGTGCTCACTGACCCAGAAATGGCCCACACTCATCAGATCTACAGCTTTGGATGAATCAGCGAAGAACAGCCAATGAAGGCCAGGCGGGGAGGGGAGTGGGGGCACGCTGAACAATGACCTGATGAACTGCCTCTTCTCTGCTTTCCTTTTTCATGTCACGCAGAATATGTAATAGGCTATGTGTTACTACTTTCTGTGTAAAGCATTAGCTCTGCCGGCTTGCACATCTGTTCAAGAAAGCTTTGACATTCTGTGCATGGAGATGACTATCGATCATCGATATATATATATATATACATATACATACATGTATATATACACACATGTATATATACACACATATATATACACACACACACACACACACACATACACACACACACACACACACATATATATATATATAAGTGGCTTTGTAGCCTCTAATAAACTAATAAACCCCATTTAACGCAGACAGAACATCAGCTTTTTACCCTGAAACTCACTTCGCAGGCAGTACTTTGCTCCAATTTTGCAGAAATGGAAAAGAAAATTAATTATTTGAATATACTATTTAAATGCTTGATGTAATAAATATGATAAATAAATAATAAATATTAACGCAGATAAGTTTAATATAAGAAAGAAAAAAATCCTCGCTGATGCCGCCTGACAAGCTAAACACAGGGCTAAATCTTAAAACGTGTACGTGACGACATCAACAGGCGACTCAGCCTCACATGGCAACCTGCTGAAGTTTTAAACGTCTCTAGAAGGTAGTGTAATTTCTCTGTTCTCGGTGAAGTCACGTTATAAATCAACTGTAATCGGTAAATTCAGGTCAACGTGTTTGTTACCGCCGTCAAAGCGTCAGCTGGACAGGTTAAAAATTAGCGGCTGAGCTAGCAGGTTAGCACAGTTGGACTTGATTTTCTGTTTGTAGCAACTTCTTTCATTATTGTGGTTTGTATGAAGTAATAATCCAATCTACAGGCTCATCCTTTATATGCGAGTGAAATACAATTTAAGTATTTGGAAAACCGCTCCTGAGCGCATTTAAATTCAGTGTTTTTGGACTTCTTTTCTTTTGCATATTTGTCACACGTACAGGTTTCATGTCCCCAAACAAATATTCCTATTAGACAAAAATAATCTGAGTAAATACAAGATGCAGTTTTTACATAATAATTTCATGATCCAAACCTACCTGGCACTGTGTTGTTAAGTAAAAGTAGGCTTGGTGTACATCTAGAAATATGTCTAATTCTTCTCATTAACCTACATTTTACAGGGTCAGCATGGCCAGGCAGTGGTCTGAGGGCCACTCCACTTCCATTCTCTGTGTAGGGGTGTCTATGGGCCCTGAAACTCTCATTGCTTCAGGCTCTGAGGGTGGAGAGGTCACAGTGTGGAGCCAGGAGGGCACCATCGTAGGCCGCATCACTCTTTCTGGTGAAGAAGACAGCACAAGCGTTGTGTTCTCACCTTCAGCTCCAAACCAGCTGTTTGTAGCACATGGAGATGCAGTTAGTGTGCTTGACCCAAGGAGCCTGAAGGGTCCCGTAGAGGAGTATCAGGCTGCAGGGGAGGAGGAGATCAACGCTTTAGCACTGAATGAGACCAGTTCGGCCCTGGCTGTGGCGGATGACTCCGGGGCTGTGCGGGTGTTGGAGGTTCCTGGAGGAAAAGTTTGCAGGACTCTGCGCAGACACACCAACATCTGCTCCTCTGTTGCTTTTCGGCCTCACAGGCCCAATAACCTGGTGTCTGCCGGACTCGACATGCAGGTGAGAAAACGTTTACCTACTTATTTCCTGTTACTAACATTTCTTTCCTGACATTAGCTTTGTTGGTCTCTCAGGTGATGCTGTGGGGTCTGCAGAAGACCCGCCCTCTGTGGACCCTCAACCTTCAGGATGTGGCAGAGGAGGAAGGCGACCAGCAGCAGCGACCTGGTCAGCTCTTCAACCCGCCGCTGGCCCACTGCGTTTCTGTCTCGAGCTGTGGAAATATTTTGGGGTGCGCAGCAGAGGACGGGCGGGTACACCTGATGCGGATCGGGAGCGGCTCAAAACTGGAGCAGCACGGAGCGTTTAAAGCCCACAGCCAGGGAGCCTCGCAAGCCCACTTTGTTAACTTCCTCTCCCATCCATACTGGCTCATCACTGGTGGAAATGACAGCCAGGTTGCATTATGGGACCTCAGCAAGCACCCAGTGGTGGCTCCAGAGGGGAAAATTCAAAAGACAGCACCCCATCGAAGGAAGGGTAAGAGCAAAGCAAAGAGGAAGGAGCAGTCCCAGGAGAAAACAAAGACTGATGCACAGAAGGACGAGGCTGAGGGGAGCGATGAAGCAGGAGCAGCAGGAAGTGCAGAGGAGGTGACGGAGGATAAGTCTGGGCCTAAACTGAGCATCAGCCATGGGGACAAGGTGAACTGGCTGTGTCCTACTGTGCTGAAAGGAGAACCAAGTGTGATAGTTGCAGATCAGAGCTCCAGTCTGACAGTCTACCCTCTCTCTTAACTGGACACTAAACAGCTTTTTTATTTTCCCTCACAGCAGTTCATCTTTTAGAAAACCTTTTTTCCTCATCTGTTTGTTGATTGAGACAGAGTTATGTTTTTGGTTTTCCTTCTTAAAATCTGTTAACATTTTGAAAAAAAATAAGCCCAACCAGTATTAATCTATAGAGCAGCAAACATCAAAAAAATCTGCATGAGAGTCCACAATGTAATAAACCAGAGGTTAGTTATTTTGGAGTCTCGTTTACTGCAGGCTTATTTATGAGGTTTTGTGTGTGTGTGGCCCTATAAAAGTATCTCTTTTAAATACACGTTCTGTCTCTGAATAGATTTGTTATGCTTTTATAAACAAGTTCTTCATTTTTCTGGATTGTAATTGTGCCACATCTGACAGAAGAAATCTGCATTTCATGTTTAACAGAGTTTTTAATGAAGCCACCCCAATCCAAACCAGGTGGCCAACAGAAATCAAAGCACAGTAAATGAAAGCTGGCCCCACAGACATCAGAACAAAAAAATGATTGCAGACAGCCACACATGCATTTGAATTGCTGCCACATGAAAAAAAGCATAAAAAATAAAAGCACATCCCATGTGAAAGAAGAACTGGGATTTTCTGGAATACATGTTAATGATTAAGTCCTGTTTGCTGCTTATGAATTGCCACAGGCTGACTCTGGGATACACAACTCCAAAAAAAACAAAAAGCAAAAAACAGAAGGAAACGCTGGATCAAGGTTTAACCGTCAGGGATCTCATCACTCTGTCCAGTTCCTGAGTGAAGCCACAAGGAGCAGATGTGTTCAAATACCTGGTTAATGAAACTGAAACTACACAGGAGACGTGAAGAAGAGCGTGCAGGCAAGATAATTTGGAGACTGTGGGAATAACAAGAACAGGTGGAAGACTTCAAGAGGTTAAGACATGGTTGGTGTGACAGGAGTAGGATGCTGGGGATGTATTGCATGGCGACACTAAAGAAGAAGACGACTGCTCCCTCTTCCTGGACTGCATTTCACTGACACACCACACACATCAGCATCAAGCATCAAAAACTGTGGTTTTTGTTTCCAAACCAAACCCGAGAACTACAAACAGCATTCTGCTCTCTTAACGCCAACAAAACATTAAAGTACATTCATTGGAAATGTTCTGCATTCATGCAGCACTTTCAAAGAAGGGAGCATCATTCTTCCACAAACAAGAAAAACACAACAACGACACATGAAAAGGCACGAGACTGAGCAAATTCACGCCCGTCTGATTTAACAAGGCAGCTTACAGCTCAGACGGCACGAGAAAGGCTTAAGAAAAATCCACTGGTGGTAAAATCTTTGACAATATTTCTTCTAGTCTAACAAAAAGTTTTTAAGCTGCACGTCACAAATCAATCAAATGGAAGCTTTTTAAAGTGGAAGTTTCACTGAGTAAGCAGGATCACTTCACAGCACTGTAGAGATCGTTTCCACAATCACTTACTAATAGCCTACTAAATCTGCCTGGATGTCTTCCACTGTTAAAATCCTTTCATGTCTTGCAAGAACAGGTTTAAATAAAGTTAACAGGCGTGAGGCGTTTCACCCCTCTGATTACTGAGAGGTGCAGGCGATGTTGGCGTGGTCTCACATTTTGGAGGTTTGTGCCTTTAGGGCAATGTGCACTGAGCAGATGATGTTTACAGTTTGGCCAGGGCCTTCTCCAGCAACTCCATGTCTGCATCCCCCCCGTCTTCACCCTTGCTCCCGCGGGCGCTGCACTCCACAAACTCCACCTTCATGGGCAGCTGGCTGAACTCAAAGTCTTTGCCTTTTTTGCCCAGGTACATGCTGCCGCCTACGGAGCCGTCCTGAGAGCTCAGTGCTGCCGAGCGAGTCACTCTCAAGGTATTCCTGCAAGACAATGAGACATCGTTAAAGAAGAATCGTTTACTGCTCAGCAGACCTGCAGGGTTTATTTTAGATTCAAGATTTAAGTGGCAGACATTAAAACCCAGTACCGGTACTATGTCTCTGATGTGGCCTTATACAGTCTTTGTGTGTTTGTCCTTACAGGTGATGACTCCCACTTCTATTGTCTCTTGACTGGCCTCTAAGACACCACATTATTTTAGCTAATTAACTTTTTGCCTTTTCTCTTCTGTAGTTTTCATTTTGTTGCATTCTGATCTTTTCTCTTACCAACCAGTCGTAGCTGATGGCTGCTCGTCCCCGAGTCTAGTTCTCTTAAACGGAAGTCCTTCCTCCTCACAGTCATCAATATCTTTCTGTTAGGGGATCCTTGCCTTGTTGGGGGTTCCTCTTTAAAATGTTTAAAATGTATTTATGTCTCTAGAGAAACTAAAGAACTAGTTCTTTAAAAATCCAACTTGACTGAATCAATAGGTGCCCAGATTTCTAGTCAATATTTTTTACATTATGAAAATATATAATACATAAAATAATCTAGGGGAAACATTTAAGGCAATAAATAAATAAATAATCTGGGTTGTACTAAGTGGCCCTGATTTTAGCCTAAGCCAAACTGCCAAACTCCCATCTTGGATTTGGTGTAAGGCTAAGATCCACGTACTGATAAATTTAGCAGAACAACATTGATTGTTGAAATACATCTATTGTTTTAGAGGTCATATTTAGAATAATATGCACAATGAAGACTACATTAAACAATGTAAACATATATTATTCTCTGGACTGTGGGAGGAAGCCAGCTGTGAGGCAACTGTGCTATTTATGGTGTGGAGTTTGCATGTTCTCCCCGTGTCTGTGTTGGTCCTCTCTGGGTGCTCTGCCTTCCTTCCACAGTCCAAAGACATGCAGTTAGTGGGGTTAGGTTAACCGATGAGTCTAAATTGGCCATAGACGCGAATGTGAGTGTGAATGGCTGTTTGCCCCTCTGTGTTAGGCCTGGCGACCTGTCCAGGGTGTATCCCGCCTCTTACCCTATGATACCTGGGGTAGGCTGCAGTAACACATCACAGTCCACATTAAACACACACGTCCAACAGTCTGCCGTAACAGGTTCATAATAAATACAGGATCAGTCACTGGCTTATGAGTGGAAATATTAATAAATTGGCATAATTACAACACAAAAACTGAAAAAGAACAAAGTGAAAAACAAAAACAAAATGTCATATCTGCAACAATCTTTGAATCCTGCTATGTAGCATTCATTATTTTTTGTGGTTTTATTTATTTACACTGAGAGCCAAGAAAAAGTTCCACTGCTTTGCAATGGACAATAAAGTTTTATTGTTGCAATGCTCCCAAAAATATTTATTGTATAAGAAGACAACAAAACAGCGTTACTTACAGCTCCTTTTCCAGCTGCTGCTGAATCAGTTTAGCAGATTTTGCCATGGTGATGTCTACAAGATAAAGACACCAGTGAATAACCTGGATGTACTCAGAGTAAGCAGTGAAGGCTCAGATATTAGGACATTCCTGTCTCGGAATGTGACTGTACACTCAGTGAACTGCAATTACCTTATGTGACAGAAAACTATGAATCCTTCTATTTAAACATGAAGAAAAAAAAAAGTTTCCCCCAGCTCTCTAAAAACTTTCTGAGGGTTGCTGTACCTTGTTTGTTGCACGCCACCACGAGAGCCGGGGCGTTTCTGGTGATCACGGCGTCCGTCAATAACACGTACAAGAACTCAGCCACGTCTCTCACTTCCTTCTGGAAGATCGCGCTGTCCACTATAAACACAATCGCTCTGAAAAAGAGGACAGGGTGATGATAAGACAGATGTGATAAGGATGGAAACAAGGGGACAATTACTTTTTTCACACGGGCAGGTAGGTTTGGATAGCTTTTCCCCCCTAATCAATTAAGTCATGATGTTAATACTGCACTGTGTATGTACTCAGGTTATTTCTAACATTAAAGTGTGTTTGATGATGCAAAACATGTAAGGGTAAAAATGGCTTCACCATCCTTTCTATACAGTCTATGGTCAGAACATTTCATTCTGTGGAAGCAGTCAGCGTTATTCCATTCACCTGTCAGCGGTTCACACATGCATCACCTCACAGATCGTCCTGCTCTCACCTGGCCGCGGACTTGAACTTCTCCAGGTACTGAGGACGGAGGCTGTCGTGGCCTGGCAGGTCTATGAGAGTCCAGGTGCTGCCCTGCAGACGGAGTGGAGAAAAACAGCGGTGTGAATCCCACCCTCACACGAGTTACTTCTGTCCACCAACGGTCCTCAACTCACCCTGTCATTTTTGGCTTTGTATGGAGCACTGCTGTCAGTGATGGAGGTCTGTGTCCGCTTGAACTTTCCAGACAGCAGCTGCCAACACATGAAAAGCACAAAAAGAAATAAGCAAACAAACAAACAAACAAACATACATTAGCTGCCCCCCCCCCACCGGGCTTCCGGGGTCTGTCTCAGCCTTAACTCACCCGGCTGAAGAGCAGGGTTTTCCCCGAGTCACACAGCCCCACCAGGAGCACGGAGGTGCGCACAGTCTTACTGGTGAGGAAGTACTTCAGAAAGACTGCAAACACAAACCAAAGGACACACATTCAGTGACTGATTCTCAACGTATCAAAGGCACTTGCCGTCCGTTAGCCAAAAATGTGTGGTAGCTCTAAGTTTGAATGACTTCCCGTGAAACCGACAGCCGTTGTTAGCTTCTTAGCTTGCTACTTAAGCTAAAGTATTTAAAACATATATTAATTTATTAAAACAGCGCATGTTATTGTATTTCAATGTTAAAAAGCCCTGCTCACATATCAGGTTTATCACAGACCCGCTGTTTGCGGCTAACGGGGCTAAGCTACACGCTCGGCCTAGCCTGCTAAGCTGCTAAGATGACTTCTTACCACAGGTGATAACAACCACCGCCAAAGCGACGATAACTCCGATCAGGAAGACCGGGTCCTGCTCTTCCAGCTGCTGCCGCAGGGACTCGATGTAAGGTTCAAACGGAGATCCTGCCATCTCCACGTCTGCTTTCTCTCCCACGTTTCCACCGGTGCTGTGTGCTTCCATCAGTCCGTCCAAGCTGCTCTGAAATGAGACACGTCTCCTTTCCTCTGAAGCCTGTAGGGAGCCACAGCGACCAGCAGGGGGCGCCCGCCGCTCAGGACATTCTCCGCTATGGGTCTGGATCACAGACTGTATGTAAAAGACATTACCTGGAGTGCTGGAACCAGCTAGAGGTAAATGACAGTTTCATGCCATGTTTATTTCTCTGGAAGTAAATGGAAGATAGTTTTCATGAGGAAAAGAGAAAAAAACTGTACCTGGTAATGTAAAAGGTCAAAGGTTACTCAAGCCAAACGACGCAGTTCTCTTAGGGGATGAGGAAGTATAAAAACAAACAGCTAATTTTAACACGCAGGAAGTGAACTGAAATCAAGCATACACTGCAAATCCGGTGTAGTCCTCCATCTCCTTCTGACATTTAACGGTCACTACAGCGGATCATCTGCCTCCACCTCACCTAAAGCCTAGCATCCTCCTCTGTCACACCATCCTCCTTTGTCATGTTTGTAGTGATGTCCTCCTTTACTACACGCACGAATCTTTGCGGACCTTGCTTCCAGCTAGCTGCTCCATCCGTTTTTCAGTATATCCACTGTCCCTCCTGAGAGCTGATCTGAGCTGTTCCTCTGATGTACTTATTTCTCATCCATTCTGGCCATTCCCAATAAAAAACCTTTACATAAACCTCCCCTTTCACTCTTGCTGCTAACCTTCTGTCACAAATCACTCCTTATACTCATCTCCACCCACTCCACCCTCCTTGCACTCGCTTTTTCTCTTCTCTTGTGCCCATATGTTGATTTGGATGGGATTTAAATGCCACCTTCACTACATCTGCTCCTTGCACCTTCACCTTTTCTCCTGCCTCCCTCTCATTCACACACACAAAATATATTCCTTCTTGCTTCTACTCACTTTTTTTGGTCTTCTCTCCAGTGCATACCTCCACCTCTCCAGACTCCTATCTGCTCCCTGCTCTTACAACAGATCCCACTTTCATCTGCAAACATCACAGTCTACTAGTCTCATTACATATATGGAATTTTCTGTAATTTGCCTGCAAGTAAATTAGTACATCTGTGCATATTTTCTGTGCAGTCAAAAGACTCGTGGCTCTGTTAATATTCAAATCCCTAATTTGGTCATGATATGACAATTACTTCATTTGTGTTATGTTTATATTTTGAATTCTGTGGATGTATAATTTGCTTTCTGTTTTCAAGGGTAGTGATGTAGCGAGGTCAAACATTTGTTCAGATCCAGATGCCATTGTTGTGAATACAGCCTTAAAATATGCATCTACCATGGCAAACGTGTGCAAAATGTTCTCTTTTAAATTTTTATTCCCTTTAAACGAGAAACTGACTTTATTCTCTTTGTAGAAGCTAAATGTCAATACAACATGTAATCAGATAAAGAAAACCCCAGTTTGGGGCCTCATTCACAATCTTCTCATTACGTGATAAAGTACTGGAACTGTGGATTCTAACAGAGTTTAGTCTCCAAAAGAAAAGCAGCCTTGTTTGATAGAGTGATGAGAACAGGCATATTGATCGTATCTGTTACCCCAACTCATGCAGGCTTTAAGAATTTAGACCTTGTGGTGTAGTCTACCACACTGTAGCGTCAATAAGGGTAACTAAAGACATAACACAAGCCCATAAGAAATGCGTTAGCGCTGGCTAATCACTTGTGGCCATATCGTTCACATTATCTTATATGAAGACAGAGCTCGTGGTTTTCAATCGAGACCAGATGCGCTTTTACGCACTCCGTCTCCAGCCCTCACACTCGGCGCGCTTTTTACGCACACTGGATATTTGACTCCTCGGTCCTCGGCACCATGTCAAACGTCAGATACGCAAATTATTCTAAAGGAAGAGGTTGTGTGCCATTCATTTCGGGCTCTTGAGTGGGAGGCCGGTTGTTTTCTCGTCGTGGAGAAGGGATGACCAACTCGTTAATGGTTTCAGTGGGATTTCCATAGCTTTTCTTTTTCTTCTTCCTCCTCCATTCCGCTTCAGTAGAACTTCGACCAAAGGGGATTTATAACTTCGGGATTTACTTGAAAACCGCGGATATCTCTTTCCGGGATAAATCAAACAATGATGCCTCTTTCTTTTCTCTGCGTGTTCTGCATGTGGATAAGTTTAGTCTGTCCATCGCTGGGAACGGGCTTTGTTTATCACTTCCCGGGCATCACTTTGCAGCGGCAGCGCATCAAATCGGAACAGAGTGGCGTCACGGGACCGCCGGGTACTGGATCCCGAACCCAACTCAGGTGCGCACACACTGGAGGGGTTGTAACGATTTAACGAAATTTATTGTGAAAACAAAACGGATCTAGTGCTAGATCATTGCTCTCTCTCGCTCTATTTCTCTCTCTCGGTATTAATCACGATAACATCTCTTTTATTCCGTCTTTTAGGAACTGGTGTCAGTACACTGTTTTCAAAACAGTGTCTTGTCAGGTGCACAATGGGACTGAAACCACAGTGCAGAGAGTGTTTCAGAACTGCCGGTGGCCCGGACCCTGCTCCAAAGTCATCAGGTATACTTTTGACTCCAGTCAAGTCAGATTCTTCACTGGTCTGTGATGCAGATGCAACTTTGCTTTTTACAATAAATCATGAACGTGGGAGGTGCTGCCTGGTGGCTGGGGCAGATTTAGTGAATAAGTGGCTTCAGGCAAATTTAGGCATGGAGCATCTTTGGTGAAACACTTTCATCCCTAATCTGGCTGAGAATGTCTGCCAGAAGAGGATCTTCAAATAAAGTGATACTGTTAATGCAAAACAGCAGAAATAATTGTCTGAAAGTTAAAGTTCTGCACACATATTATGTATGTATGACTGAAGCACCACCCGCACAGTGAAATGAAGAGTTTCCACTGAAAAAGGCACTGAACCTCTCTGAGAGGTACGAGGTTGCAAAGGGAATTATGCGTAATTGTATTCCTAATTCAAAGCTTGCAAGGCTCTTTGGTTCTTTATAATTCCCCCCCACCACCACCACCACCACCTCCATTGGGGTTGGGGTTATACCAGAAAGCAAAATACTTCATGTTGTATGTGTGTTTGTGCATCACGTGTCCATAAAGTCAGAGAGTGTCTGTTCCAGCTACAGGACTGTGATCAGACCGTCATTCAGGACTACCTACAAGCAAGTCACTGCACTGGAGTGGAGATGCTGTCCAGGATTTGTGGGAGAAGAGTGTCGTGAAGGTGAGTTTCTTCCTTTCTTTCTTTTGCATGATGCAGCCTTGCTTAGACTTGGACTCGAGGAGCTGTAGGATTTTATCTGAGACTAATTTTCCCAGGGACTGAAACAAAGGCCATGTGTTATGCCTGGACCCATCTGCATCTTTTTAGCAGAACCATGCAGCTTTACCCACATCAGTTTCTCTTTTATATGTTTGCTGGTGTAGTCGGGTAGGTCGCTAATCCCGTGTGCCATATTGTGCGGCAGTCTTGATACAATTGTAGAGTTGCTTTGAATTAAGACTGAAAGCCTGTGTTGGGTTGCTTTGGGGAACTGGGACAGCAGGAAATCAACGGTTGAAAGAGATCCTGTACACTCTGGTTTTGTACTTTTTTCCTTTTTTAAAAACATTTTTACAGCCATGCATTCAAGACGCTTCAGTGCCTGGAAGGAGGATTAGAATCACATTCTCTCTCCTTGTGTGTCTTTTCTGTCTCACTACCATACACACACACACACACACACACACACACACACACACACACACACACACACACACACACACACACACACTGATGTTACTCTTTTAACTGTAGTCAGCAGCAGAGGCAGCTGTCTCCCTGAATATCCTCAGAGCTAATAAAGTCAGAAGAATGAATGAAAAAAGGTCAGAGGAAGGTCCAGCAGGGCAGCTTGTAAAGTGGGTGTCTCGATTATGGGCAGCGCTGCTCCAGAATGCCACAGACCGCAGACTCCAGGCCCAGTAAAGACCAAAATCTTCAACCAGAGGCAAGTCACTGCAGTCAGCCTAAAGAAACAGTGAATGAAAGGAGGTCTGGTGCATTTGACATGAAGTGTTTCAAAGAAAGTCTGAAGCTGCACTGGCTGAGACACAACTGTTTTAAAATGCACACTCATTTGAACAGATTTTGAATGAAATTATTAAGTACATCCACCAGCTTGGTAAATATTATGGGGAGCTGGCACAGCCTGTCAAAATTAGTCCAAGATTAACAATTACCTCAAAGAGCATGTCGCTTATTGGTCATAATTACCCCCACCTTGTTCCATTTTGCAGGATTATTCATTGTTGCCCTTGGATGGGCAAGATTTCCACAAAAACACATTTTCGTACAAGTGGAATAAACACAGAAATGATTAGAAATCCTCTGGAAAAAGGCTTTAAGATTAGCTGTATCCACCGAGTCTGCGATGCCAGAGATTCTGGTTCACTTGAGACCAAAATGGTTGCAGGAGTGTGAAGAAGTAATCGGACTGTTTATTTAACGTTTGCTGAAATGTATTTGCACTTTCTAATGGCTACGGAGCAGCGAGAAAATCACCTCCATATGGTGAGACAGAGGGCCAGGTTGGACTCGGCGAGGAGACCTGAAAGGCAGGGGCTGATGTCACTGACAGTCTGTTTCACACTGAGGAGTGGAGGGAGAGCTGGCGGGGGTCGGTGTGTGGGAGTCAGGGTGCTGAAAGAGAAGAGAAGAGAAGAGAAGAGAAGAGAAGAGAAGAGAAGAGAAGAGAAGAGAAGAGAAGAGTATCTTTCCCATAATCCAGCTGCCCAGACAGCAGCGGACCAGAGAGGCCACTCTGCGAGAAAGTGGCCCCACTGAGATTAAGGAGCATGACACTCCTCCTTAAGGTCCTTGTAACATACGTGACCATGTTAGGATCAGGCTACACCTCTGAAACAAAGACTTCTCCTCATATAGTTTTACACCCGCCTTACCTCAGAAAGCATAGCTGCGAGGAGCAGTGGAAAGGTCAGGAAGCACGGCTGTTAGCAGTGACAGGAAAATCACATTTATGCTTTTTCTTGCAGCATTTCTGGGACGTACATGAAATAGCTGCTATTATCTGTAACAAACAAATAGTTTTGGAAAGCTAATTAATCAATCTAGCTTTTTTATGGCTCTTGGCGTCATGAATTTGGTACGACCACCTTTATTTTTCAACACAGACTGAACTCGTTTAGATAAGCTTTCTTATCATTTCTGCAAGCAGTCTTCGGGAATAGTTCTCCAGGCTTCTTAGAGGACGTTCAGAGCTCTCTGTTAGATGGTGACTGCCTGTTGTTCTGTTCTGCACTCCTTCAATAATGCTGAGGTGTGGGTACTGAGGAGACCAATCTGTGACTGATGGTGCTTGTTTGCTTGTTTTTCTATCCAGGGATGATTTTACTCCACCGGCAATGTGTTTGGGATCATTGTCACGCAGCAGAAAAATGAAACCATAGCCAATTAGAAGCTTTCCAGATGGTGTTTCATGGTGGACCAAAATCTGATCTGGATCCATTCTGATTAACTGACATCACTGGCTGATGACAGAGCGTCCACCATACTTTACAGATGTCTGTAGACATTCACCGCTGTATGTCACTCCTGCCCACCTCCGTACATCCTAACAACTTCAAGCGAAAGTTACCTGTTGCTACTGATTTTCAGTCCATTTCTTGCGTAGTGTTTCATCCCTCAGCCTCTTCCCTCTGTTTCCTTTAATATGAATGGCTTCTTGACAGCCACTATTCTACTGCAGTCATTCCTGATGAGGCTTCACTGAACAGCAGATGGGTCATCTCTCAAGTCTTGTGTCAGATCTTCACCGGATTTTGTTTTCCTATTTCTCAAGAACATAACTTTCAGATAGTGTTCATCTGCTGTACATATTTTTAGTTTTTCAGACCTGACGCTTCTTCTTTCATCCTTCTTTTTATCCTCCTCCTTCCCACTGTTTCTTTAAGGACACGCTGCACACCATGCTGAGACATGCCAAGTTTTCAATCAATAGTTCTTTTAAAATCACCGTATTGGTGAAAAAATACTATTTTGTTTCTGTCAAACTGTGTTATCTTTGGCATTTTTCGTGGATTCAACTAAAGAAATGGGAACAAATGATGTTTTTGCTGCCAGTAACAAAGAGCCTAAAGATTTAAAATTGGTTCTTGGTGAAGTACAAGGACTGAAAATGAGGAAAAAGTAATCAATGTCTACAGTCTGAAGAACTAATGCTCAAGACCGCTTTAAAAGATGACAAGAAAGTCTAGCTCTTTGTAAGAAAACTATAAAGAAATGAGGGTAACTTGAGACACTTGCATACTGCTGTTGACCTCTTTGGTTGCGCTCGAGTGTTTGAGACACAGACGAAATTTACTGTCTCTCCAATCAGTGTGTCAAATGTCACAACTTGTTCTCCAGCCAGCAAATAAGACATAAATAAGATGCTGGAGTAAGTGTAGGAATGCCATCTCTGCTTTCCAGTTGCTGTTCTTGTAATGTAATTTACACAACAGTTTTGAGTTGCTGAATGTCTGACAGCAAGTCGCGCGTCATGTTCGAGAACTCCTGACGTGAGAAGTAGTTATGTTGCATAAGTTATGACGCGTTTTGTTTTTGCATTTTGTTGATGTTGTTTTGGGGCTCATATAAGCAAGATGTAACAAGAATTAGAGGATCAGGTATGCAGATTCACTAGATAGGTTAGCTATTTACACTGCTTCCAGGCTTTATGTTACCCTAGGTTAACCATCTTCGTGTCACAGATGTAAGATATGGTATCAGTGGTCTCATGTTACTGTTGGCAAGGAAGCAAAAAAAGCACATTTTCCAAAATATCACCATGCTCGTTTAACTGCAGACCATTTTGGCTGATGATAGGAGTCCGAGCACTCATCTTTGAGTCTGTAAGTCACTTGGGCGACACTGAACATGAAGCCCCGTGTATCAGAAAACTGCCTTTGGGGCACAGAGCCAGCTGTTTTATTGAGAGGAAAGAGGACAGCTTTAACCAATGAAGATGACATCAACTCTGGTTTTGGTTTGATGGAGTTCTGGCTCGACTTCAGAGGCACCCGAGGCCCTCAGAGATGTACAGACAGAGGACCTAGAGAAGGCGAGAGTCAAATTAAGGCAGACGAAGATGTAAAGATGCTTGTTTCTCTAGTTGTTTCCTTTTTCGATATCCTGAATCATTTTCCGCATTAAATTAATACCTTACTGTCTTTAATCATCACTCTTTATCAAATAATCTCAGAGTCATTAATGAAGATGACTTGGAGCTGCTGTGAGTGGAGCTGTTTTATGCTTGATCACATTCTATTTAAGGCGATATCATTCATTCGCCGACAACAGAACAAATAGAAGCTTTGGAGTTACATGCTCAGTTGATAGACAGAATAATAAGCAGTTTGACAATTTACTGCTTATTAAATCAACATTTTAAGCAAAATAAATGCAGAGCACCACAGACTTTCACCCCTTGATTGGAAATTTGCTGATTTTCTTTCTCTCGTGTGAAACTAAACTGAGCGTTTTTGTATTTTGGACCCTAAGCTTGATTATATCACCAAGATCTTTAACATCATTTTACCTCTAAACACTTTGTTTTTGTATATATCTCTCTGTGACAACCTTTTAAGACTGAAAACAATCCTGAAGCTTGCAGCCAAACTCTAGGGCCAAGCTGGTGTCAGAGTCTGGATTTTTGTGCGTTTGCTAATGGAAAATGGGTGTTTTCTCGCCGCGCTGACACCCTGACCCGTCAATATTTTTGACAGCCTGGTTTGTGCTGGCTGTGTACCGTGCATCTCAAGATTTAAACGCTGCTTTTCAGCAGAGTTATGCTAACACATGACGGCATGGAACACATTTAGGAGAAATGTGTTCGTAATTTCCTTGCCCCCTCCCCTCCACTCTGTCACAGCGGCACCCTGGCACCTATCTGCACACATGATCATATTTACTGCAAGGATTTGGGGTTTCCTCTATGTATGGGGAACATAATCCTAAAGGAATTAGAGACAGGCCCTGTGCTGATGAGAGCGGTGACCTTTGATCCTGTGAAAAAGCTCAGGAAAAGGGGGAAAAAAAGGGGGGGGGTGTTCACTTTTTTTGAAGCAAAGTTAACGATGAATTTCATTAACGTGGTGAAAAGGTGTCTGACAGCTCCGGATGTCAAATGTGTTAACTTGTTAACGCTGCAGCCATAAAGTTGCTAAAGTCACTGTTTCCCCTCTGCAGCTAGATGAGGAGGAAGTGTGTTAAAATGCTTTTTTGGAGGGATTATCTTGAACACCAGCAATATTAAATATCATTCAGAAATAGCGTCAGATTTTTTCCATTTTATCATCCGCTGTCATCGCCGTGCAGGCCTTTGCTCCTTTGCCCTCTCTTTTTCTTGCCACCGCTGGGCTCTTTATCTTCTTATTCCTTACCGCTTTCCACTTATCTGACTTCCTATGTCCTTTAGATCTCCTGCTTTCCTCTCCTTGGAGTAAAGCGATAAAACAGAACCGTGTCCCACATGTGCTGCCCTAGACTGCAGCCTCTGCAGAGTGAGGACTTGACTGATGTCTCTGTTACATTTCAGGTTGCACTGAAATATAGGTCAGAGGGTGCCCTTCGACTTGCAGGGAGCTATGGGATAGCGTCGCTGTTCCTGCTCCTGGTCTGATCTGCCTGATGGATGATGCTCTGTTCATGCTCCTTCTGCAGTTTTTCATTCATGTCCTCTTCTTATCAGCGGCTCTTCCTGCCTTTCAGTGATATCTTAACATATGTCCCTCTATCTGTCTGCAGCTCCACACATCTGTTTATTGAGAGCTGTGCAGGTAAAGTTCCCAAGGTCCTAAAAAGGCTCCTTGAAACGTTTCCACAGTCATGGTTTCCATATCTGAGATTTGGTGTAAACTGCAGATTTGTTTTACGGTTTTGTTGGAAGCAAACACATTTGCTCACTGGATCAGGTTACGCTCAGAACGAAGGGGCTTGTATGACATGCTGCTCATCAGAAATTAAGAGCTTCTGGTAAAAAGAGAAAGAGAGCGAGGGGATCCAATACTGCTTAACAAGTGAGGTCTACCCTCGACTTTAAAAGATGTTGTAACACACAGATTCTAGGTGTGTCATCAAGGGAGAATTGAAGGGGAAAGGGACATGACTTAAAAAAGTTAAAGAGGGAAAATCAGTCCAGTGTCCAACTTGCAAAAGGGACAGAGGCCAACGCCAGCACTGCTACAGGTCGTCTGCCCTCTCTAAAGGCCGACCACTTCCACAGGTGTCAGAGGTTCTCCTCTTAAACCCAGAAACTCTGTATGGCGCAGACCGAGAATCACTCCAGCCTGAGCAAGCCAGCTTTGCCTTATCAGGCTCTGACCTCCACTGAGACACAGCAAAGTCTGACTCAAGTGTTGCAGTGTGCAGTGGAAGCACAGTCAAACACACCTGCCTTCAATTAACCCAGCCCAAACACAGCCATTGGCTCACAGCAATTGTGAAACACACAAACACAAACATATAGACACACACACCCAAAACCACTTGCAAATCAGTGCCAACTGCCCAATGTGGTGGAGAGTTAGCGCGCAGATGATACTCTTCTGTTACACCGTCTCTGTGGTTTCACCTGAGCAGTAATAGAAACAGTTCAGCTCAGACCCACTGATGAATGTAAATGAATGAAAAGACTGAGATCAGTTGAACTGAATGGTGCACGAGTACAAAGCGATTCAGTCTGCAGCTACTCCAACACACAGTCTCTCTGTAAAGATAATAAAAAAACATTACAGCAAAAACTCTAAAATATGCGACATAAAACCATGAAAACATAAATACATGGTGCAAATGATTCATAAAATGGCTCAGGTAACGGTTGCAGAGCAAAGCTTGCAATGAGGTAGTTATAATTATAGTTAAAACAGGTCTATGGGGGCCTCTTGATGGACTGATTAAGTGCGTTTGTAGCTCTTGTAGTAAAACTGCCTCTGAGCCTCGAGGTCCGTGCATGAAAGGCTCTGTAGCTTTACCAGATGGGAGCAGTTCAAATAGACTCTGGCATGAGTGTGCAGGGTCCTTAAGATGCTGGTGGCTTTCCTGAGGCGGTGTGTGTAAACAAATAGAAGTTCAGACTTTAACTTTCTCCTTTTGAGAAGAAAAGAAGTCCACTCCACCCAGAAAGGTGATGGGGAGGTAGTTTCTGAAGGCATCCGACCACCCAACGAGCACAGCCAGCTCTCTGTTTGTTTACCGCACTCACCATTCGACTGGACTGTGTGAGGATGTAAGCATTCACAAGGCAGACAGAAAGTGCAGCTGAGGCTGATAAGCTGCCATTTTTTTTGTAGGCTTTTGTTTTATTAACCCAATTATTGAACATAATGATGGCAGTAAATGAAAAGTCTTTACAAAGGTGTTACCAGTTGATCCTTAGAGGGACATAAATGTCTCTGTGAAATATCACAGAGAGACGTTTCAGACCAAACAGGAATGAACTCCCCGAGAAAGTCATTAGAATACATCCTTCTGCTGTGACCGTGAACATTTGCACCAGATTTCATGAAGAGTCCGTCCAACAATGGACATCGTTTCTGTCAAGCACGTCCGTCTTTACTGCGATGGACTAACAACCTGTCCAGGTTGTAAATAAGTAGATTAATTGTTTTTGTCTTTATTTTATAGTTCCATCCATCTTACAGTGCTTCTGCTATAACCTGTCACCTCTTTCTCTGTTTCCACCCTTTCCTCCTGTTCATTAGCTCTTAAAGAAGCAACATTTGAACCTCAGAAATGTCCGTCTCGTTTCAACCGATCACTCTGCGATCATTTCTCTGAGCAGCGTCATCTCATAGGACGACGATGGCTTTGTCTCTGTGCACCAGTGCACGGCTCATCCGTCTCCAACATCTCAGCGGCGGCGCAGCAGTGTGTGCTGCGTTGGCTGACGAGCCGGGCGATGCGGCACGATGATGGGATGGCGGCGGATGCGTCCTGACAGCGCGAGGGAAATCACTGAAAAAAATGGGTTGTTTTCTCAGATTTGAAGAGATTCATTTTGATGCGTATGCCTGCTGAGTAGTAGCATTTCGAGAGGGAGAATGTCAGATAAATACCAGCTCATCATTGTGGTTTTAAGGTCCATTATTTCGCCATCACAACATCTCCTTCTACGTGCAATAACGGCACCGTGGACCAGACGCCAAGTATCTGTACTCTCATAGTTTTTATGGTTTATAGAAATGGTGTGTGGCCTGTCAGCTGGCATCACAACGAAAAATGCTAAATGGTCCCACTGTGGACTGCGAGGCATCTAGATTTTCCAAAAACAGCCCCATTCACCGTCCACCAGCCACCGCCGTCAAAGTGGGTGTGTGATTTAGTGAGTGAGAGCTTGCGGCTGGGCGAGTGTGTGTCTGTGTGTGTGTGGGTGTGTGTGTTCTGTGCCAGCTGTTCTTCATGCCAGCAATTGCTGACCACTTGCTGGCTGGGTCCGACACACAACAGGCCTCTGGGACGCAGCCAGAGGCTGTCTGTGGTCTGCACAAACGCACACATACACAAACACACAGCCTGCGTGCACAGTTGTCTGTTTTTCTTGGTGATGAGAGTCTTAAGATGCTCCAGGAAGATGTTTCGGCGTATCCCCACTCTGCACTCCCCACACATGCAGACAGAACTAACATTTAGTGGCGGTGAAAATGACCGTCCCCAGCTGTGTGCGTCATGGTTTGTTTTGTGGTTGAGGTTGTCTCTGTAGGTGTTTGTCCAAAAGAAAAAAGAGAACCTGCAAGAAGGAGATTTGTCTTTGATCTATATCCATGTCTAATGTAGGAAATGTAGCTGTCTCAACACATGCTATGTCCGCAGTTTGACTTCCATGATTGCCAAAATATCCTGCGCTGTCTTGCACCGCAGATCAAACAATGGGGATGATTCATTAAACCAGTTGTAGGTTTCTTGTTTTCATTCTTTATCTCCCGAGAGTATATGAACCTATTTACACTCAGATCTCGTCCTGGGGCGGGAAGGTTTGATGCTGCGAAGTCAGCCTCCTCGTCTCTCACTTCTCAGTGCCAGACTTAACAGCTGATCTTATCGCATAAGACCAACGACAGGTTTGCTTCCACAACATGTTATTTATGTTTATGCAATTCACTTTCATGGTGTATTTTTGTGTGACTTTAAGGTAATTAGGTAATGTATGTTGCTAAAAAATGTGCTCTTTTAATTCCATCGTGAATTCCCAATAATATCTGATAGGATGTAGCATCTGAATCCATGGAAAAACTGCTTAGACTCAAACTCCCTCTTGTCTTTGGTGCAGGAAAGTTCCCTGTTTTCTCAGTTTGTTTTTTCTCCTCACAAAAGACAACATGATCCCGAATCTTTCCCACGAGCGAGCGCGGTCCAAGAAAAATAACCTCGGCTTGTGTTGCCATAGTGTAATTATGGATCCAAACAGACTCTATAGCTGCGGTCCCCGCTCTAAACATCAGCTCGATCACAGCGGAAGTTTGGTTTTCTGAAACCAACGTAATTAAATTCCAACTCTAGAAACAGAAATCCCGCCCACCACCTTTCGGGAACAGCAAGAAAAAAAAATTTCTTCTTCTGGTTTACATTTATGGTAAATTGACTTAGTTCTGGTGTTTCCTGTGGTGAGTGTTTATAACATAATGAGATGTGGCTGGTTTATTTCTGGTCCTAGATGGAGGCGAGATAAAGACTGGACATGTTAGCTCATTAGCAGTGAAGAATGGAGCTTTTAAGGCCATACTGGGCGAGGCAGAGACACTCATTCCTGCAGCAGCTGACAGGACACAAGTGTCATGCAATTAGTTCACAGAGGCCTGATATAATGTTGAGCAAATCTACCCTCACTGGCCACTTTATTAGACACCATGCTAGCCCCATGATGGGCCCTCTTTTACCTTCAGAAGTTGATCAAGTCTTCGTGCCATAGATTCTACCAAGGTGCTGGAAACAGTCCTGAGAGATTTTCGTCCACACTGACATGATCGCATCACAGATGCTGTATATTTGTTGCCTGCAAATCCATGATGACATTCTCTGGTTCCACCGCATCCCAAAGTTGCTCTATTGGACTGTGACCATAAAAAGTCTGCAACCTCAAGCAACTATGGATGAGAACACCACAGGTTACAAGAGGGTAAATAAATCCCAAGATTTCTCAGCTTCAAGGTGAACGACTGATGGAACGACCTATGAGAGTGCAGGACATCAGTGACTGACATGTGACCTGGTAGCTGTAAGCGATTTGCTGACGTGCATCGTTATGAAACGGACTCCTGGTCGCTTTCCACATTCCAAGGTCCAGTTGCCTAGGCAACACATATTTACAACAGGTCATGTGTCAATCAATGATATCCTGCACTCTCATTGGTAGTCGTTTTCTCACCTGGAAGGTGAGAAAAGTCCAGCTCAGGTCTAGCTCACTTCACCTGTAGTTGCTTGAAGCTGCTGAATACCAGTAATTTCAACTTGCTGGTGACTAAAGTGTCCATGAGAGCGCAGGATGTTAGCAATCAGGCAGCTGTGGCTCAGTAGGTCGAGCGCTTTAGCTCTTCATAGTTCAATACCTAGCTAGCTTCTGTAGTCTACATGTCATATGTTTGGGATGTAGGTGTGTGAATGTTTGGTTAAAAGCCTTTAGACATAGAATAAAGTAGTGTGAATGGACGGGGGTTGTAGTAAAAACATGCACCGAGTGCTTAAATAAAGTAGGAAAGCATTATACGAGTACCAGACCATTTTACCATATATATGTGACAGGGTAGTAAGGGTTACCTAGGCAACTGGAGCCTGGAATGTGCTTAGTGACCAAATGTCAGCTTCAAGGCGACCTGTGTGGGTGCATGTTAAGCTTTTCGTGTCATGCAGACCTCCTGGTCTCATTGAACACATGCTTCAAAGCCTCCTGATGCACGCTGGGATGACAGATTTTGCCAATCAGACTAAGACTAATACCAAAGACTGTTTAATTTCAGTTTATTTTACTCAGTTTTGTATGCACACAAATGCTTAAGTTTTCATCTTTTTCAGCACTCTTGTTTTTATTATTTTATTCACGTGGCCTCTCTGAATAGTCATCGCCAATTTTTGTTTATTATTTCAAATCTGGGCCCTTACAACCATTTTACCTACAACAGTGTAACACGAGGGTTCGTCACGTGGTTCTAAATGTCTCTAAACGATTATAAACAGCAAGATGGAGACAGATAACTTTACTCTCAGCACACTTCAGCCCCATGTGTCCTCACTAACCAATCAGAAGCCAGGAAATCTCAGGTAAATTCAGGAAAACCAACTTGGCAGATTTGACACGCAGTTATGTGCAATGACAATAAAGTTGAATTCTATTCTATTCTATTCTATTACTGCTTTGAAAGTGCCTGCGTAAACATTCAGATATGTAGACATGTAAATATCACATATAAATGAAAATGTGCACAAAAATAACTCTGTAACCCTCTTTGTATATCAAACGACTTCTATGCTTTACAGAGGTTTTATATCTCTTGGTGTTCATTTTGCTTGCCTCTCATTTGTGGTTGTTACACCTGCCTATTGCACTCAATTTGCATTAATTATAGCTCTTTTTGTAAGTTTCTAACTCACTTTGTGTCACCTGCTGCTCTTTCTAGACATTCTGAGTCTCTTTTCCATTATCTTGCATGTCTTTGTGGTTGTTTGTTGGATTTACTAGCGCTTCTGTTTGAAGTGTTAACTATCCCTTTGAACAGAGGATCGGCAGCAGGTGTTTACTGACCCTTTGTGCACAATAGGTTCATTCAGAAATCCTTCTTTTTGCTTCTAGGTGACATGAAACTGTCGGCTTTGCTGTGGCACTAAAGGAAACCTCAATTTTTTTGTGCATGTTTCTGTGCCAATCCATGGTATAGCTTTTGAGAGACTAAAATGTGAACGCTCTGACCCATTTCCAGACAGAGATGAGCTCTAGTTTGGCTGAAAACTAAATGTTGACACATCATCACTGATTAGCTCCTGGAATGCATCACAGACTGATGTACTGTCTAATAGAGGAAGAGTGTCAGAGGGTGGAGACTTCCTCTGGGCTGATGATGAGTAACTATGGGGGGAGATGAAGGCATATCATCTCATCAGTCCTTATATTGTGGAGCCCATGATTGCCCACAGTCTCACTGTTGTGTTCTTCTTTCATGTCCTTAGAGTCTCTGAAGAAACCTCAGTGCTTTGAGTCACAACAAACAGCTCATGTGGGGTCAGCGGTTGAGCAGCTTTCAGTATTTTGGTTGATACATTTTGAGGAATGCGTTTTGGGTTTAACTGTTGATTGTTGTTTCCGTCTGTGGCTACACTCCAGGGTAAAACTCAAGATGTTGAAATGAAGCATTAAGAAACCTCACCCACACTGTTTGACACGGCGCAGGACTGGGCGTACGCAACTGTGGACTCACAGATGATCTTTAGGCGCTCGCCGTGTCCTATTTTAGTAAAGCGCAAACCTCAGCGGCTGCCATTAGCACTCCGCGTGCTGCGGGCAGACCAGAGCTCGTTTGGGTCATTTTTGTTGTTGCATTGGCTATTTTATGAGCACCAGTTGCTCCTCGTTATAGGTATCCCTGCTATGACCACAATGTGGGTGGGTCCCATCTGCAGGACTGACAGCTGACATTCCACACTTCCTATGAGCCGTGGGCTCAAGGAAGGCTTGGATTTAAAACAAATGCAGGGCTTTTCTTTGAAACTATGTTGTTCTGGGTTTTTTTGCATCAAAGCTAACGTAGTGTATCCAAAATTGCTGCACATCCAGAAAATGTATAAGTAAGCCTATCTGTGGTTTAGTGGTGGCTAAAATGGTGCAACCTGTGTGTGAGAAAGAGGACCAAAATAGACTGAAGGTAACCAAAGCCAAAACCAGTAAAGCAAATACACATAGATATTTTGCAGGTTAAGACGGCAAAAAGAAAATAACCTAAGATGCCAGAAAAACTTACCAAACTGACTTTTATTGACAAGTATTATTATCTTGTCATTCAATGGCACATAAAAATGTCTTTTTGTTGTTCCTGCTTGGACACTTAGTTCCAGGGTATCGTTTTGTACCTCTGCCTACTAGAGATCCAACAGGCTTTTTGAGCCTCAAACCACAGCTTTGGCATTTTAATAATTTCTGTCCAATTTAAGACATTACGCAAAACCCTCTCAAAAATCTTTCAATTACTATCCGCCAAATCTGTAACCATCACGGGGGACGTCTTATATTGTAAACCATGAACTCAAATGGGTATTTGTGCTGGTGGCTCAGGTAGTAAGAAGGTCTTTTTATCATAAGGTCGCCAGTTCAACTATAATTCGTTACATATCGGTATAAAAACCAAAGTTACAAAAGAAAATAATCTGCAATACATTACCAGTTAAAAGTCACTATACTGAATCAGGAAGTAGTAGTTAATCTGTGCTTAAGTTATTAATCTACGTTACTGATCTGGCAGATTTCTATGAAACAAACCTCTCAGAGATTTGTGTCTCCAACTGGTCTTAAACTGGGAATGTTACAAATGTTACGTGAATGTGTAAACCACTAGACTGTGGAGCCACACTTTGTTACTAAATCATTGTTTTGGGATAAGTCATCAACAGCCCAGTGAGAGGAAACCTAAACCACAAACACAGCCGTGACTCTTTCCCCCATAAAGACTGACATGTTAATATAAATAATAAAGGTGTTTAGTTTCTGGGTTTTTCAAAGGGTACCTGCATAGGCAGTGACCACCCTCGCTAAGTTCTGATGCACATGCTCAGAAAACAGCTTCACAGGTTACTCCTAGTAGGCTTTCAACTGGTTAATATCTAGCTTGGAGATTTCACTCCAAATTTATAAATTCCAGACTTCATTGATTTATTTTAGAATAAATGTTAAGATACTGTCCGTCCATCCATCCATCCATCCATCCATCCATCCATCCATCCAGTTGTCTTCGTATCCAATTCAGCACCAGGGTCGTGAGGGTGGCCACCTGTCACAGGACGAGTGGTATGATACACCAGGTTTTAAGTCTGTTTCATTACTCCACCTGTTTCAAAAATAACCCCAGCGCAAGATTTGAGTATAAAATACAATCTAACTCAATTTTTAAGAAAATGCTGCAACAGATTTACAGAAAACATGTGAAAAAAGTGATGATTTTTGCCCTGCTCCACTTCTACAATGAGTCCGGAGTCTTTATTCTTCAGCACCAAACAGCAGACAGAGTCAGTTAGAGACCATAGATGCTGAACACCGTGGACCGTTCAGCAGCTAAAGAGCTGGAGCTTTCTGTTAAGAGGTGGTGGAGACCAAAATCAGAGCTAAACAGAGAGTGAACAGTAAACTTCAATTCAACAAGCCGACACAAATACGACAAATGAAGGATGTTTCTCTGTTTCTGTGGTAGAACATTTTCACCACATGATTTAAAAGCTAAACACTTTGTCCACATGATGAATTGTCGTTTCTCTCCAGCGCCTCCAAGTGGCCAAACAAGCTCACTGCGAGTTAATACACATGCAGTGTCGTGAGTGTTTAGAGCAGAAGAAATGTGTACTCTAAAATAAACCGAGTGGGTGACACTGCCTCAGCCTCTGAAAAACACTGGAGCTCAGTGGCAGGGTGAATCTGATTTATTTGGCACTAGATGTTGATTTTGGCTGCAGGCTTTGTGTGTTTAGCTTTTCGTGGGATAAGAAAACATAAATTAAAGCCAATATGTTTGCATGCGCTGCTTTAAATGGTTTGGGTATCTGGAGGAAGATGTGAGTGTGGGCAGACAGATAGAAGCACGCAGAGCTGCGATGCAAGCGAGAATTTCATGAGAAGTCCTGACAATATTTATTCCCTGAGCAAGTGACATGATTTAAGGAGGAATTCATAATAAATTCTCGGGTCTGGTTTGATGAGCATTGTTCTTGTGTATCTTGGCCTGACCTGCTCTGTGTGAGATGCTACCGATGGTGCCAGGATGAAAAAAAGAAACAGGAATGAAACAGACAAGGCGGAGAGGAGAGAATAAGGAAAGACAGATGGCGAAGAAGCAGCGTGTGTGTCTGCTGTAATGTGGAAATATGTCTTTCTTTCTTACAGAGTGCATGAACTGCACCAGCTTCAATCAAATGAACAGCAGAATAAATGCGATAGAAAAAAAGGTAAAGAAAATCCGTCAGATCCATCCATCCTGACAGCAAAACGCTGTAAGTGTTTGCAGTGGATGCTTAACAGATGTGTCAAACATCTGCCTCTCTGTTTCCAGATCACACTCTTAGAAGAGGGATGCTCAGCTCTGCCCACAGCCAGTAGTTTACCGGGGGGCTCAACGGACAATGAGGTGGACACATCCCGCCCCACTCAACCACCAGGTGAAAACACATTCAAGTGCACTATTTTTGTCATATTTCAAGGGAAAACTGTCTTCCTAAACCTCTTGGTTTTTGGATCGTTGAATTGATGAACCAATCAGTGTGAAGATACTACTCTGGGCTTTATAGGAAATACTGTTAGTCATTCTTCTGGTATTTTTACCTCCCAAACATTAGTCAGGGAATCAAGTGAATGTAAAACCGATTAATCAATTATGAAAATAATCAAAAAGTGGAAAATTTGTCTCGGAGCAATCAGTGTTTTTTTTGTTTTTTTTTTTTTTCTCTCTATCATGTGTTGTGCATGTGTTCTGGTGTGATCTGATCTGGCGTGTATACCATGGAGAGGAGTAAACACGCAGCGTGGTGTGATAAAATTTATACTTTCTGGCCAGCAACCATCTGGCTGCAGACAGAAAAGGAATTAGATGGAAGATGGAACGAATTATGGTGCTCAAGGTTTTTGATAAGGGTTTTTTTTGTCCATTGTTCTTTGTGGAGTTAGATGATCACTTAATTCTGCTTTTCACTCATAACCGTCTCTTTCTCTCTCTCTATTTAGGAGCATCAGGAAACAGAGGGCCTCCAGGGCCAATGGGACCTCCAGGGCCTCCAGGTTCTACAGGACTTCCGGGTCTACCAGGGTCTCCAGGCAGTTCTGGACCTGTTGGTAAAAAAGCAAAAACATTTAGCAGTCAGTCTGATCATTTAAACATGGTTTGGGAAATTATTGCTATTGAGCTGTTTTATTAAAAATTTAACTCGTTCTTGTTTAAAGCTGAGCTCGCTTATTTTTCCTTGATGCTCAGGACCAAAGGGAGAAAGAGGTTTTCCTGGAGAGATCGGTCGACCCGGCCCCCCTGGCCCACCAGGTCCTCCGGGTCCTTCAGAACCGAGTCCGTTTCCTGTCAGAAACCGGGGCGACGTTTTTCACGTGGACCATCAAGGTAGGCGATTCCAAGTCAAATGTGCTATTTCACAGTAACTTAGAGCTAAATTCTCCCAGATGGGCTCAAATGAGAGCATGATAGTAGAGCTTACCCATATGGATGAATTATGACCCGAGAACTATTGTAAAACCATTCGAGCATTAAGTTTTTGGACGGTCTGAATTGGTGCCATTACCTCAAGTCCATTTCTGCAGTTCATCCTGCACCGGGTCATGTGCTTCATGCTCACATATCTCATGTTCTTGTCAAGCAGAACATGAACCCTGGTCACACCGGTTTCTCTACGTGGAAAATAGTTTAAAGGGGAAACAGGTGGAAGCACAGAGGCCGTTTTTAGAAAAAGACCCAAACTTGCAACGGAGAGAGTATTGTTTCTCTTCCCCAGCAGGGCTGGCATAGATTTATTTTAATTGTTTCCGTGTGTGTTTGCTGCTGCAGAGCCACTGTTTACTGCAACCTCGTTTAACACAGTTGGAAAGCGTTCATCTAAATCACAAGATTAAGCTTGGGAGTTTTAAAAAGACTCTTGATTATAAAATACACCGACTCATTTTTCATTCTTTGTTTCCAGTTTAGTACAAAGTCATGCATTTGTACATTCGCTGCACAGATCGACACATGCAAGGGTGAAGCTTTGGTATTGGATGTTAACATGAAAGCATTGCTTTTTTTTATCATTTGCAACATTTAAGTGATCATATCTTTTAACAAATAGGCAATAGAAGCGCAATACATATATGAAAACATTACTTCTCTGCTGTTGAACACTTCACTTTGACCACAGGGAGGCAGTAGGAATCCATGGTATAATCATTACCTCACGAGGACTGCTGGCTCTGATTAGGCTTTTGGCTTTGTCTGCCTTTCTGAGCCCGGGACTGTGTCTGCGGGTCTGGAACTATGTAGATTTGGGTCTGTGGGACCATGTAAGCTGAGGGGGGCCAACTGGCTGTAAATCAGACCTAATTTGTTAGCTGTCAGCACAACAGTCTGTGTTTTGGGGGAACTGGCCACGGCCCCGAGCCAAAAGCTGGGCTGGCTTTGAACAAGGGAGGAGATAGTCTGCCACTCATGTGGAGTTTCTTAGGGAGGCAGCCAGGCTCAAGGAGACTGTAGCATTAGAAAATTAGTTCCAGAGGGAAATCTGCTCCATCTAGAGCCTTACAGTGGACTGCAGCCATAATGTAACAGTGCTGTCTCAACACGGGGGAAGACTGACGCTGAACATATGTTGAAGTGGTGAGGAAGTGTGGCGTGGTTTCAAACAAAATGTACTTTAAAATATCCAACATGTCGAGAACAAGACATGACTTCCACCTCGTGCTTGCTTTCTATGAAGACAGATCATGTCCAGGCATTTATTACTCCGTTAAATGGGACCTCTTTGAGATCAACCAGCTGTTCATGTCCATCAATGGCTCACAGGATGTATTCCAGCTGCTGACTGCTGGGGAAACTCTACCGTCTGGCTGGAGACCCCCTGATGTTTTAACTCTTGTGTAGGTTTGAATTAAACATCCTATCACACGACATATAGGCTTTTTGATTCTCCAGCAGGGTAGCGGTACATGTATTCAACAACTGGACGATATACTGTAAATACAAATATATTTTTTAAGACGTGTTTGAAATGCTCAGAACACAGCAAATAAAACCTGGAGGCAGATCTGGTATCTTTAGGCTCTTTCTAAATCTGCAGGTACTTTTGTAAGTATATGGACAGTGACTCAATTTTTGTAGTTTTTCCCTCCTTATAGCATCACAGTAGATTTTAAATCAAAGAGTCGAGATGTGATTGAACTAAAATAATTGTAATTTATAAAGATTATTTGAAAAATAGAAATCCTTCGCAGTCAATGAGTACCTCAAGTCTGGAACCCATGGACGTCACCAAATGCTGTTTGCACTGCAGGACTTTAGTGCAAACACCTTAAGTTGCTGCTTGTTTGTTGGACTATCTGCCTTCAGGTTTGTCTTCAGTAACTGAAAAGCATGGCCTGTCAGGTTAAGAATAGTTGACTTGGCCTTTGCATTTACACTTTTTATGTCTAAATAAAAGTGTAATAAACTTGTAACTGTGAGGGTGTATCTGTTTTTATAATAAATTTGCTCCAGTGTCCAAATTGCAGGGACACGCTTTATAGTTGCCACTGAATGAAGCCTACTTCACACCAACATTGCTGTCTTTGTAGCTCTAATAACCACAAAACTTCTGGCAAGCACCAGCACTGCAGTCATGGAAACTTTGGCAATTTTTCAGAGTAACTGACTGGTCAGTGTGTTGCAGCCGGTGAGTCACTTCAGTAGATTATTCACAGCGTTGATTAATGACGGTATTTATACAAAAACAGTTAAATTTTAAGTAAACGGGAAATGGGCCACAATCTAGAGGAAAATTTAAAGGACTTTATTAACATTTCTACTTTGCTGACGGTGTAAATATTTGCATGGCTGCATATTAGTAGATGATTTATTATAAAAACAAAAAAAACACTCCAAATGATAAGCTGCGGTGAACTCACCTCTTGTTGTTTCGGATGCTCAGTAGATCAGATGTTCACGTTTTCTAATCTGTTTTGTTTTCCCTTGCAGAAGAGAACCCCATCCATGCCGTTCTCCAGGAACCTCAGGTCATAGCTGGTCCTCCCGGTCCAGTCGGCCCCTCAGGTATGAATAAAAGCTGTTTTTTGCCCTCAGTCCTTCAGTGCAAACACATATCACCCAGGCACAACTATAGCAGGCCTGGGTGAGCAGGCGACGCATCATTGCTGTAGCGTCATGGGTTTGAGTCCGCCCCGGGCTGTTTTCTGAATGTCATTTCCCTCAATTTCCTGTCTGGCCTAATGAAGACCAAAAAAACTGAATGTTATCCAAACCTTCATTGTTTACATTCTCAGCACATTCTCAGAAAAAGCTCAGCACAGATTAGTACAACTAAAGCAAATCTTTCTTTTTTTGTTTTTGATGGTGTTGCACCTAAAATATGAAATGTTTTCTTACATTAACCTTTGACTGGATCCCATCACTGGATCCGAGCGTGGATAGAATCAGTGGTGGAAACTGACTGAGTCCATTTACTCCTGTGTTTTACTGAAGTAAGATTTACATGTACTTGTAAAGCTTCTTTTGGCCGTTCCTTAATTCACAAAGCGGGCAGCTCCACATGTTTGATTCTGCAGATTTTTACACCGGAAGCTCTTTTTGTGACTCAACCCACAAAGGATTTGTGTCTCCTCCTGGTATCAAATCAGGGATCTTTCAATTGTCACCGTTTAAACCGTTAAACTTGTTATGAATTATCAGTGCATGAGACAATAATACATATCTATACATATTTTGAGTGTACTTTCTAATATTAAACAAGTAAATATAAAATGCAGTTTTTCTATGAGGATTTCATTCTTTTCATTCAGTTTTCCCTATGTGAAAAAATTGCCTACTAAACCTATGATGTTCTTTTTATGAAATGCTGTGTTAGTTTTATGCCAGAAAAAAACAAAAAGCTAGCTTTTGTCTCATCAGTACACACAATATTTTCTCAGGGATGATCAAGATGTTTTTTGGCAAATTTGAGATGGTGATTTTTTTTAAGTATTGTAACTTGGAACTCTCCCATAAATGCCATTTTTGTCCAATCACTTTCTTATCATATGAACTCTGACCTGAACTGATGCAAGTGATGCCTGCAGATGTTTAGATCTTGCTCTGGGGTCTTTTGTGACCTCTTGGATGAGTCGCCGATGGGCTGTTGGAGTAATTTTGGTAGGTCGACCACTCCTTGGAAGCTTCACCACTATTTTCTCCATTTGTGGATGAATGTGAATGGTTCTCATTGTGGTTGACTAGATTCCCAAAACCTTAGACGTGGCTTCGGGACTCTTTCCAGACTGATAGACGTCAATGACTCAGCAGTTCTTGAGGTTTAATGGGCGTGGCATAACGTGCTAGTGTCTGAGGTTTTTTTATCCTTCTTCACTTTGTCAGACAGGTTCTGTTTAAGTGATTTCTTAATTTAACAGGTCTGGGAGCAATCACTTCTGGGTGTGGCTAGTAAAGTTGATCTCAGCTTTCCAAAAATGTGGTTAATCACAGTCAATTTATGATTTAACAAGGCAGGGTAGTAACTTTTTCCCATAGGGCCAGGTGTGTTCGGATATTTTTTCCCACTTTAATAAATGAAATCATAATTTAAAAACCATCATGTTTTATTTATTCAGAGTATCACTGGCCAATATTAAACCTGCATCACAAAAAAAAAGCCCTAAAAAAATCAGGAAGCGTGCAAATACTTTTTGACAACACTGTATTTGTAATGTTAGGTTATAGAATGATTCAAACTGAGCATTTTTACATTGTAGAGGTAAATACTTCTAAATACTTCTTCAGCTGCAGAGACAAAAAGTAATTGTTGTAACACTTCATAATGAAAACAATCCCGTAATAGCTCTGGAGTATAAGCAAGACATACTGCAGTTTTAAAACACTGATACAAAATGTCTAAGTGCGACTTGTACTCGGGGGTAAAAAGGAGAAAAAGAAAAGATGGTTAATTATGCATCTATTTTAAACTCTGGTGAATCCCTCTCACAGGACAATATAATCCTAATATTGACTGCGTTAAGTTTTTACACTCTGAGCCCAGATTAAATATTTGCCATTCATCAGTTTAGCTCAACGTGAATGCATTTGTGAACAACTCTGCAGGTGCACCAGGAGAGAGAGGACGTGCAGGGATACCAGGTCTGCCGGGACAAAATGTGAGTGTCTATCACTGAGACTGCTGCACGAAGTAAACAGTTATGTATGACTGGCATCGCTAATCCGTGTCCTTCTCTTTGTCTGACACGAGGGCAAGGAGGGCCTCCCAGGCAAGCCCGGCAGTCCCGGCCCTAAAGGAGATCCAGGGGAGCGGGTGAGGCTGCTTTAAAAAAAATCATCCTCATTATTGGATTATCGGGCTGGCTGAGCATATTTGTTGCTGATGAGCTATCAAAATGCTTTTTGTTCTACGTTTTGTAAGTGGCCTTCGCTGTCATGCAATCTTAAACACATTAAAGGTGAACGAGCTTTTCTTCAAAGACTCACTCCAAGCCGTGACTAATCCTCTTCTCTCTCTCTCTCTCTCGCTCTCTCTCTCATCCAAGGCCAGGCCTCACTAATCAGGGCAGCCATGTCAGGTCCCCTCTGCAGTCAGCTCTCTACTGGGCCTCTGCCTTTAAACCTGATCCCCTTCCTTTACTAGCTTGATTTAAGACTGGATATCGGGTGAAGAGGCAGATTAGTGAGGGGATAAAAATGCAGGAATCTTACGTGTTTTTTTTTTCTCTCTCTCTCTCTTCATTTCCTTTGCCAGGGACCCCCGGGTGCCACAGGCGAGCAGGGCCTACCTGTAAGTAGAAAATTATTCTGCTGCATAAAATACACACACACTCACACATAGATAACAACATTATTTCACTCTCTGCTCACAGGGAGCACCCGGACCAAAAGGAGAGCCAGGAGAAGGCTTGAACGAGGTAAGAGGCGAGAGGGTGTTTTTTTTTTCTCCTCCTGACCTCATTTGAAAAACTATCCTAAATAAACATGCCGGTGCTGTTCAGGGCGAAGCCGTGCAGCAGCTCAGGGAGGCCCTGAAGATCCTGGCTGAGAGGGTCCTGATCCTGGAGCACATGATTGGCATTCATGGTGAGGAGAAAAACTGCCAGACGGGAGAATTATTACATTAAAGGAACAAGTTGACATTTTTTGGAAAAAACACTTATTCATTTTCAGGCGGGGAGTAAGATGAAAAGACTGATACCGCTCCCAGGTCTGCCCCTTAAGTTTAAAGCTGCACTCACCTGCACTCACAACTAGCTGAATATAGAGAAAAGACTGGAACCGAGACCCTAGAGTGTTAGAGAGGAAATCCCCACCAATCAGATGATCCCCTATAAGCAAGCAATTGGCGATAGTGGGAAGGAAAAACTCTTTTAAAAGGAAGGAACCCCAGAACCAGCCTCAGGGGGAAACATGACCAGTTAGGATGAAGGCAAAGAGGAAGTACGGGTAAACAACCGGGAGAGAGGTCAAAACATCCTGAAAAATTACACATTCACTTACACAATTTTAGGTACAAACATTAAGAGGTATGCACTGGACTTTCTCTTGATACTAACCAGTTTTCAAGCAACCTGGATTGTCCTCCAGGTCCAGATAGTGTAAGCCATTTGCAATCCCTGGTTGCTAAATAATTAGCTTTAAAAAGTGCTTTAGTTTTCCTCTGTGGCTGGTCACGCACTCCCCCACCTTTCTTAGAGCTCATCACACTCTAATGTATGCTTATTGTTTTCCAATTCACTTATATTTTTATGTTAGTTAGTGTAATAAAACCTCCATTTTCTCCATTCTGGTGTCCAATTTGTATCACAGCCTACATGAGAACGGTGTCAGTCTTCTCTTCTAATTGCTCCAGAGAGCAGTTTAGATGAGGGATCCTAAAATATCAAATGATTCCTGTTAAGCAGTGTTTATAGATGAGCATTTTCTCGCTGATAGCTGTTTTTTAATCTTTATTGTTTTACACAGAAACCTCTGAGGGATCTGGATTTGGCAGCGTTTCAGACCCGCTGTCTTTCACTGCCCTCAAAACCAAACGCCTTCAGCCTGTTCAAACTCCAGCACTGCGCGAGAGACAAAGACGAGTTGCCCTTTAAGAGGATCGTCTAATTTGGATGCTTTTGTTAGTAGTTGTGGAGGATGTTGCAAACTTTTGCATAACTGGATATCTGATTTATCAGATTCCTCATACCTTTTTTTTGTTAATGTATTTTTGTTATAATGGCCTTCTTTGACACACACAAAAAGTACTGTTGTAAAAATTAAGTTCTATACAGACATGAGATGTTGAGCATTTCTTCCATATAAAAGGCTCCCCCCAGCCTTTTTCACCCTGTTGCTGCGTGATCATAGTCTGCATAACCTCGGCAGAAGCACTTACATGTTGTTATACAATGAAATATCATCTCATAAAATGTTATGAGCCTTTTGGCATCTTTCTTTCCTCAGATAAAAGACTGCCTAGTAAAGGCATCAATTCCCTTGGCTGAGGTTGCAAAGCAGCTCAGAGCTGGACTGAAAATATACTATTAAGTGTCAAACATGTTCTTGGAATAACCTCGAGGTTCATCTTCTGTGCCTGTCCAACATATTTCTTACCCTCCTTTCTCTCTGTCTCTCTGCTGCTCTGCCTTGTTAATACTGAGGTAAGACATGACAAGCTGCCAAGAATATCTGCTTAAAATAAGGCTAGGTGAAATGAGTAACATCTGGAGGGGTCACATCTGGAAAGCTAAAGGAAGGGGATGCTGGAACCGGTGAATTTTAGCCTGGAAACAACAACCACCGCCTGGCCCCAGTGCTCCTTCATGCAAATGCTGTCAGGGGACTCTACTTGTCAGGGTTACATTGACTTCTTCATAAACTGCCTCTGAGATTTCTTTCTAAACTGATATGATTATTGTATAACAAGTCTCCGGGAGACCCAGCTGTTGGTTTCTGAATAAAGCTCCGGCCTTGTCTGGTATTTGTTTTCTAGCTTACAAGCTCCTTATGTGAAAGGCATGTTTGGAAATATGCCGGTGCGTTTTCGTGCCAAGAACTAGAGCTATGATCAATACCACTCTCATTTCTGTAGGTAAATATTAAACAGCTTTCCTAAGGTTAAGAAAAAAATAGCACAGCTGGGGATTACGGTGCTGCTCTCACAATCTATCATCTGTTTGGTTTGCCTCAGTTTGAGATTTTACGAATTTCTGACAGCCACAATAATTTTCCATCTAGTGAAGAACTAAATGAAAAACTACAGCTCTGTGATCTGCTGACATCTTAATAAAATCCAGTATTAACACCAGTGGATTTACACTTTTTGTGGTCTACAGTTTCACTTGTTAACAGGCTGTGAAAAATGTGTAACACAACAAAAGACTCTAATTACCCTCCGATCTTCCTATATCCCTGACACGGTGAAATGTAATAACAAATATACCTTCCTCATAATGGCTTTTATAACCACAAAATGACATTTTCACACTTCTTTTTTTGTACAGACGTAACCTAATTTGTTTTGTGTTGTACAGATATAACATGCTAATGATATTTCAGGTGCTGATAGATGGATTTACTTAGTTTTTATGGGTAAGCAAAGTGTTTCTTACCGTAGCAGGCTGTGCTCACAGCCACACCTGTGTACCTGAGGTGACCATATACGTTAATCATACCACGACCTTTGTGTTGCTCACTGACTCTTGATGTCACACAAGTCCTGCTGCAGGTGCACCAGACTCACTGAGGTCTTCTTCTCAGAAAACAAACAAACAGCGATGATGTTGAGGTTTTACGCACACGCAACCATGACATTAATTTATTAGCCCTTTTAGAGACATGACGATCATGGTGACAGTGGAGGGATAAGCTACCAGTTGGTGAGTGGTACCAATCAATTGCTAACGTCCCAGTTACAGAGAGAGACCAGTCAGAGACCCCAAACTGTGCATTCTCCAACCACTTGGTAGAAGCCTCCTTGGTTTCTAGCAGACTGACACAGTTACCTGTAATTTGCAATTGCCAGCTGCTCTCTGAGCTTTAGTGAAAGTGCTGAGGCACAGCTTTTTACTACCTCTTGGCAAGTAGTCAGTACTGCTTTGCAGACAAGTCGATGTCTTCCATCCAAACTAGAGGTGGCTGCTAGCAACCGCGCAGTAATAAGCCCCACAACCAGCTTTGCCTGGAAGCAACTGGCAGCATCCATACATTTTTTTCCTGTTGATTGTTGGTTGTATCACATCCAAAATGATGGGCAACTCTCAAGAATTGTGCAGATGATGTGACGTGAGACATCTCTATGGGAGAAGAAGAAATAAAACCAGGACACAAAGAAACTGCAGAGGATTTTTCTCCAGAAAGTTTCACCTTTTCAAGCTGTTGTGCAGTTGCCCTCTTAAGCACTGCAATATCACTGAAATGGCAGTGAAGGGCAGCAGGATTTTACACTGCAGCTTGCACCAGGTTACAGAAAGCTGAGCGATGGAGGACAAGCTGAAATGACACCAAACTGTGGCTCATGGCTCACTCCGTTTGCAAAGGCGACCATAAGCAAGCTCACAGAAAAACTTCTCCTTTCATAACAACTTTACAAGGTCATAACTCTTTATTAAGCCTTAAAGTTTGCATTATTAGGAGCTTTAGCTGCTTTGAATGACAGGAGGATATTGGTCCCAACTACTTGTAGAATTGGACCTCTGAGCTGTGCTTGTGGTGTTGATCTTTTCTGTAGGATTTTTAATCCAAACATTATTTCACATTATTAAGTACAGAGTATCCAACAAATTTGTGATCCAGTTTTTGTGAATAAAATTGTACTTTTTATAAGAATCTGTGCATTACTAATTGACATTAATTAGCAGGGACCTGTGTCATGTGATGCATCATTGCAGTAAACCTAGCTAAACAAGCTTGCTAGCATTAGCCAACCAGGCAACTAATACAAACTTTGAGTCAAGGCCTTAAAATGGGACTTCACAAACCAATCAAACCTACTATCTTGTGTCCATCTTTATATACAGTCTATTATTGTTCAGACATGAGAATGTGTTTTATCTCATTCTACGACTTTTGGCAAGGAAGCGAGTTTACGACAAGATCCAAGTTTTGATCTAGTCGTTAATCACGACAATAGGCCGATCTGTTTGTCTTCGGTGTCATAAGTAATCATATGTTTTAAAGTGTTGAGTCTACCTTTTAAATACATCTGTTCTGGTGTGTTTGTGCACGTCTCTTTATCTTTTACACTAAATCATGTTCAGGTGGGCTTTGTTGTTCCGTTTGCAAAACGCTGGGCTCAGCAGAAACGTCGCTGCGTTGGTTATACTGGAGTGAGATTAAAGTTGCAAACAACAAAGGGATTCATTTCATAGGATCACCACTTTATTGCACATAATTACATTCTCACACCACAACTTCACAGCGTGGCCAGACAATTTACAAGCAGAAGCTTCACAGAAGCTCCACCTCCTCATCTTCCTCCTCCCTTTGTCCTCCTTTTTTCCCCCTTCTTCCTCTCGCTCCTGCTCTTTGTCTTCTCTGTGGGTGATCACACAACACAAGGTCTTGTAGTTAAGGTAACCAGCCGCATCCCGAGGGGAAGTTTATAGACATCAGAGTTTTCTTCTTTCTCCATATTTAGCGTTTTACAGACAGTTGCTGTCAGGTTTGCATCGAAGGATCACGCACGCTGTTAAATCTACAGACACAAACAGAGCTGACTTTTGCCTTTCAATTAGCTCATCAGAACAGAGAGATAAGTGCGGTTATGTATCATTGTCATACTCCACTCTGGCCTCTTTATGCATCCTTTCATCTTTGCTATGCCTGCCTGTTTCTGTCTCTCTCTTCAAGTACCCCTCCTCCTCCTCCTCTGTCTGTCTGTCTCTCTCCTCTTGTTTTTCCTGTCTACTGAACAGAGACGTGTTGATATGAGGGCCCGCTCGCACGACCACAAGGGAACAAGTCTCTGGTGCTTTTGATCAGCTGCAAGATCAGACATGTCCACCGCTTCCCCCCCGTGTACACTCCAGTGACTGATCATGCAGTATAGTGCAGGCACAGACAACCAAAGATGCACACCCACACATGTTCTCGCTGTTAATCATACAAGCCCGGGCACACACACAATGCAGAGGGCCTGTGGTCCATGTGTCGGCTCTGCTCACATTGGGGTGCCTTGTTTGCTGGACACAAGGGAGCGAGAGCGAGATGGTGTGTGCGATTTCCCCTTTCTTGCCCTTCTTTTTTTTTTTTTTTGCTTTTGACAGTAAGATGGATGATTGCAATCACAGGAGCCATCAGTGAGACAGAGTGGAGGTCTATGGGGCAGTGAGACACAGCCATGGGAAACCAGCCTTCAGATTAATGCAACGCGCTGCCATGGGAACACTGTGCTGTTTATTTGTCGAGGGGTTTTGTTGTTTCATATGCATTTTCTTGGCCCCCTTACCTCCCCCCTTCGCGGTGTTTTGATAAACAGAACATGAAAGCTTCCTTATAAAATATGTGCAGGCTGTGTGAGAGGGACAGAGAAGGAGAGCTTTTGCTGTTTTACAACATAGCGAGTCTGCAGTAAGTCTGCATATCTCTTTAAACCAGTACAAATGTGACAAATTTCATAGTGATTATACTGGTCTCTTTGAACCCTCCCGAGAGAATGAGAGGCATAGTTTTCACTCCCCAGTCAACGGATGTTTTTAAGAGAAACATCTGTTGCTGCACAAATGAGATTACTGTGTCTCTAGCCAGGGGCCATGTAGGTTATGAATGGCACTGTTACTGAAGAAGGAGCCGTGAAGGATCTTTGTAATAAGCTGCAGCGGGTATTTAAGGGCTTTAAATAATCAAATTGCCTTTTATTCCGAGTATTCATCAAGGCTCACTTTATAGTTGTTCAAAAGTATCTCGACCACTTGTATCTCATATTGATACATCCGATATTTCACCTTGTTGCCAAGCAACGACTCACCTCATCCTCTGTAAACTTGTCAGCCCGTGACATGAGGTGTTATTTCGTGCTGCAGGGGAGCAACGAGGAACAAGAATCACTGTTTCAATCTCTCTGACTTTACATTCGGCTGAGCTTTGCATCATCATGAAACGCCTCCTTTATTGGTCTAATTCGTTGTTATCTGTGTGATGAATTCCTGTGAAGGGTCACCGAGTCTCTGCTGTAAAAACTGTGAATAATATCTCACAGTCGCTCTTTTCCGCCCATCCTGAGGAACTACTGCTCCTTCTGGGTCAAAGACCTCGAAGGCACTGAGAATCGTCTGCTCGGGGTCAGTTTCTGACAAAACACACGTAACGCTGCGAGCAGGGACTGTTCATTTCAAAGACGTCCATGCACACTGCACTGACTCACCTTGAGATGATACTTTTTGTGTCACCCTGCTAAAACGTAATGTTTTGATGCTAACAAATCTGGACTTTGCAGCACACACCAGAATCCTTTCTGTGAGTGCATTCAGGTAACTATTTTTTTAACCCATAAAAAACATTAAGGATACTTTTAAAATCAACCTAGTCTGTGATCTTTAAATATGAATGACTATGACTTAAAATATTAATATCTGACTAGCTTTAAGTTATTATTATATGTGGAAGAAATAAATTCTTTGGTTTGTATCCACTTTGTGGACATATGGTTCACAAATATAGAACATCTACCGGTAAATGCAAATATAAACACATTTTGAAAACACAAATAGATTTTTAAAAAGAGGTGATAAAATTTGATGTTTTTATTTTAATTCAAGCTGATCAACAGTTAATAACAGACTTTTTTTTTAAACTTAAACTCACATTTTCATCTATCGTCTGCATTTCAAGAAATTGTTTAAAAATAGAGCCAAAGAAGAAGCTCTTTGGCATCTCTTATGTATGATATTGACTAAGCTCTGGTCCATATTTGTGAAAGCCTGCTAGCAGAGGATGCAAACTGCCAGAAGAGGCAGTTCAGCTTCACAGAGCAAAAGGGAGTGAGCCCTATTAGCGTGCACACACACACGCACAAACAAACAAACACACACACACTGGCATCTGTACTCTAACCTCATTGAACTCCTGGATCTGTTTCTACTCAGAACTCAAGTCTCCTTCTTTTTAAGCCTCTTGTTGGTGCCTGTAACACATGCCCACTGAGATACCAGATCTGCTGTGGTTCGGTTAAGTGAAAACAGCTTGGGTGGCAACCTGTGTCAGTCAGCATAAACATCACAGAGATTGGAGATCGTTTATAAACGATCATGCAGTTGATTGTATTTCTGCATATATTTTTTTCTTAATTTGTAAGATTTAATGCTTAACAAGAAGCATCGTGACAGTCATATTGATTACTGTGTAAACACAATCACAAATTTTAATTAAACGAGCATGAGACACATAAATAAAAGTTGCTAAGCATCACAGTGTTTGCAGGGAAATATGTATAATAAGCATGTCAGATATCCTGTTCAGGGTGTTACCGCTGTGTAGCTCCTTTTGTAGTCTTCTCAGTGATCAGATGCGCTTTTTAATGCACATTAAGAGAAGTCTGCTTTCTGTGTGTCCATATGTCAGCTGTCTAGCACCTGTTCTGTCCACAGTGGAGAGGTATAGATTAATGGATCTATATTTGAAAGCAAAGATGGTAACCAGTACTAACAGTAACCAGATATGCTCGCATGAATGGGATTAAGACAGGGATAAGGGCTCTGGCTGTTCTGGCCATCTGAAACCATTATTGCTGATAGACGTGAGTGGTTTCACCAGCTGTTGAGGCATCAGCTCATTATGGGGAACAACATTATTTGACACCTGTAGGAAATGTCTCATTTGACAGTGGGAAGTGTTAATTCTGTGCCACGGCCCCAATGCAGAGGTGTAAATTTAAATGATCTGCTTCACATCATCAGCAGTCCTATCAAGTGACTGCTGATGCACATGTGTTCACCTCCTCCCTTGTTTTTTTTCTCGTTTTCTGCATTACTGCCACAGCCGAAGCCACAACAATATATAACAGATAGTAAAAATATCAGCAAAACGAGCGTGCGCGTGTGCTTATTATGCAATCTTAAATGAAAAATGCAAAACCCCAGCGCCTCAGGTTTGAACAGTATTAGGTTTGGGGTCTAATGACACCTTTAAAAATGACTCAGAGCAGGAACAGCGCTGCAATAAAGTGATTAGTGATGTGCAGACACAAAGAGCAGGCTGTGGTGGGGACATGTGGCATTCTTTCTGAGTCACCTTGAGGAAGTTGCAGGTAAACATGTGTGCCCTTTCTCGGAAAGCTTATTTCCTGCACTAGCATATTTATTTGTTCTTCCTCATGTTTTCTTTTCCCATCTCACTATCAGGTAAAAGCTGCGTCACAGAGGTGTGAAACCTGAACAAAATTAGCAGGCACTCAGATATTTTTAATATATAGTCACAGTCACACATGAACATTTGGTCACTTTAAAAAAATAAAAATAAAATAATATTATCTGAAGACTGTGGTCTTTCTTCTTTGTCACACACTTTAATTTTGCCAAGCAGCCAAGTCAAATTAATTTTACACTGTGGGCCACATACAACCCGATTTAATCTTAAGTGAGCCAGAACAGTGAAACTACATTACATAAAAAGTTCTGGTTGTTTATTGCACTGACTCTCCTGTAATTACAAAATATAACATTTTTATGAATTCACATTTTTTTAAAAAGCACCTTATCAATTGGAAAAGCTGTAAAACTTATGAAAATACAATTATAAGTTCAAATACTATGCACTCCTTCAGATTTTCTAAAGGTGTCCAGATGAGCGTATTGGAGTCTTTGCAGGCCGATTCTGGCCCCCAGGCCCTATGTTTGACACCGCTGGTCTAAATTACAGATGTTGTGTTGTTAAGCCCTGGTGCAGAAGGTTAACTCTACTCCAACTGTTTTATCAGAAGGACTCTTACTGGCTAGATGGGAGTCAGTTAAAATAAATTAATTAATTAAGATAAAAAATAACTTCTAGAAGAATTCACTCAGATAAGATCAATGATCATAAATGTATTTAAGTTATTACACTATTTAATAAATCACCTTAATTAAATATACTCTTTCACTGATGATAAAAAGATTTGATTTGTAAACTCTGGAAGCAGCATGTGGTTAGTAAATCTTTCCCCTCTCACGGTCTTATCTCTCGGCTTTGCCGTCATTTCAAACAGGTGCTGAGGTCTGATGCATGTTTTCACGAGTGGAACCAACGTGTCAGGTCTGTGACTACATTAGTCCTGCCTCTGGTCTTCCTGACCGCCCTGCAGGCCGTGCAGAAGTGCTCGTTGAAGAAGGTCGGCTGGCGTACGCCGTAGCTCCTCCTCCAGTCCAGGTGCCGTCTCATCTGAGCTGGGCTCCGCCTCAGCATCAGCAGGTATTGGGCCAGCTCTTCCACTGAGGGGAAGTCGTCCACGTGGATGAAGGCCTCGGGGGGCAGGAAACGCTCATAGTTCTGCCTGGACGGACCCAGCACCACGGGGACTGCACCGGCCAGCACGGCGTTCCACAGCTTCTCCGTGATGTAGTCGGTGTGCTGGGAGTTCTCCAGCGCCAGGTAGAACAGGTACCGCTTGGCGAGCGGCACCACGCTGCCTGTCGGTAACGGCGAGCCCGCGCGCCCGAACACATCGATCTGGATGTATTGGCGCAGCTGGTAGTAGAAGGTCACGCGCGCCTGGGACTCCGACCAGTTGCTGATGACCCAGGCCACGAAGCGTGACCGCAGGAGTTTGGAGCTGTAAGATCCGCGAAGCGGCAGCGCAAAGCTCTTCTGGAGAGCCCTCTCTGTGCGCGCGAGGGGGACCAGATACCCATAGGGGAGGAAAATGTCCGAGTCTGTCCGGTAGCTCATCGTGAGGTTAAAAACACCCCCTAAACGCCAGAGTCCACGCGTGTGCGTGGGAGACTCGAAGTTCATCCATATCCACTTTTGCGCAGGTGGCCGCGGTTCTGGTGGGAGATCGGCGTAGCCAGTGGCAATCTCCCGGTGGTGAATTATCACGGCGTCAGCCTGTGGGTACCTGAGCTCGTCGTCCGTGAGCGTGCAGCCGTCTATCTGAAACAGCTCGAGGCAGTCCGGAAGTTCTCGATACTGACCGAATGGATGCGTCCAAATCAGCAGCGTCACCGGGCTGAGAGAAACCAGCGGGTCAGGCGCTAATGCATCCGGCAGGTAGAGCAGGCAGACTCCCACGAGTAACAGGAAAACCACGGTGGCCACGCACACAGAGGAGCAGACCCCTGTGAGAACACACACGCAGCGGTTTTTCCGCCGGAATAACCCTGAGCGCCTGTCTGCTCCGTGAGCTGCAATTGAGGGGCGGCCCTCTGGTCTCCAGAGATCCCCAATTCCCATCGACGCCCTTCACCCTGCGGATTCCCCCAAAACTGCTGTAATATCAGTTTGCGTCTTTGAGACATCCGCACAGCCATTTGAGGCTTTTCGGGGAAAGTAGGTTAAACACCGGAGTCCATTACAGTCGTGCAGTCACACCCAGTGTGCTCTACTTTTAAAGTCATTGTAGTTTCAGGTGCGATAAAGAGAGCAAGGTACAGTTAAGCCAATAAAGCTAATGGCGTCCCACAGCTCCAAAATACTCCTTCTATTGTTGCCTCATTGTTGTCTCACCTGTCCGACTCGTCGAGAAACTTCAAACTACCGTCATGGCTCATGTAAAGTAAATGCAAAAGTTTGTCCCTGTGCTGTAGGATATACTTGACGTGGCAGCGTAGGTTCCAGTTACAGCTGAATGGGGCCTTTGTGAGGCCTGTTGACTGTCGGAGGACTGTTCGGGCACTTTTAGCGTAAACATCTTGACCCAGGGCGCGGCGATCCGCTCATAAAACAAGCAAATGTTTTTTAATTAGAAGGCCCTTTAGAAATCGGCTCGTGAGTCAGTTTGCGAGTATAATCCAAACAAGGTAAGACTGAGGTTTAAATCGAGCGTGCAGAAAGTGTAACACTGAACACTATTGCATGGCTCTAACCCCTGAACTACTGTTTATGATTATTAAGTCGTGTAAACAATCCCTCGCATTTTAAAGGATGACAGACGGGAGCTCTTGTCAGCAGCAGTTCTTTGGCCCCTGAAAACTTGACACGGCCTCTTGTGAGACGCTACACTTGTCACTGACCACTTGGTGTCTCCCTACACAAGCGCAAAGCTTGCCCGTGCGCCGTCCTGTGCCGTTTGCTGTGTGTGTAGTGACATTAAGGATCTTCCTCAAAACGTGCATGTCTAATTTCGCCAATGAATAAACATCCCAGCTGCAAATTAGTCATGCAGCAGCGGTGCTTTGAAAAGGTTTGTCTTGAATGTTTTATTTATTAGATATAACCCAACATTGCAACACCCTCTAACTACGACGTGACTCACTGTTTTCATTTGGTGATTTCAAATTTTTTAAAAAAAAGTTGTTAACACAATGGCGTATTACTCTCCCTGTAAAGGGATCAACTGTCCAGGCTGTTGTCATCATATGAATCCATTCTGATCAAAACTCATAAAAAATGATGAGGCAGCAGGGATGGAAACCGTGCACTGTGTGTTGTGTCTGAGCTCTGGTGGGCAGGAAAAACACGCCGTGACTGGGACGATGTTATTCCTCCCCACAGACACAGAGTATGTCATGAAGTCTGAATGTGAGCGGAAAAAAATGGCAGACGAGGAGTGGGAGGAGATGAAGCAAGAAGCATGTGTGTCTCCGCTGGGTCCTCCTCCTTCCTGTTACATCCATTCACTTTTCTTCACCATGGAAGAAATGTGTGCATGTGCATGCACGACTAGTTATCCCCATAAGAGGTTTTGTATTCTCTGTGCATTATTTATTCTCCCTTTCATCTGAACAGTTCTATTTTCAGCCAATCATTTAATGTCCTGCCTGGGGTTATCTTGTGTTGGGAAGAAATCTACCCAGACATAAGTTATGTAGACAAGTAGTGAGGTTTAACATTATAAACATGTGTGCTTCTTCTCCAAAATAGCAGAGGCTCTTGAGTGCAGGAAATGACACATAGGGATGAGTTTGCTTTTTCCTTTTATTGGTTCAGTTTTATTTATTTTAAGCCTTTTATGCAGCACAAAGCCATGCAAATGTGTCTGTAAATGTACTATAATTAAAGTCGAGCTGATTGGTGATATGGTGACATTTTGCACAGCTCAGATTACAGCCACGACGATACACACAAAGCCTGGCATTTATGTTTGTGTCGTCTCGCCTGCTGGAAGAGAACTTATGTGACATCGTGCTCTTTCACTTGTTGTTGCAGACCTTGAATCTCTCTGGAGAGATCGATATTGCGTCTTTCTTGGTTCAAACATCTCTCCAACAACAGACTTGTGGGCACATGTATGCAATCTAGATAAAAGGACAGAAAAACACACACACACAAAACAGACAGAAGAGCTCTTCATGTCACTCTGTTTTGACCTGGGAAGCCATCAAACTGGATGTTTTGCAGACCCATCCAGTTGTTTGCTACGATTTCCAGACTGCTGTTTACTGCTGCCTTCCTGTCTCTCAAAAGCAATACCGCTGTGTATCTGTATGTGTTTTTGTGGATGTGTGAATCATGCCAGCACACAGAGAAGCATTCAGTTTTTGATGGGACCTCCAGGTCTTCACTCATCTTCCCTATTGATTTTCTCTTGCTCTCCTTTTCACACTCCCAGGGGATTGGATGTCTCAATTGGTCCCGCCGGGGCGAACAGAGAGCGTGAGCGATAAAGAAACAGATAGAAGATGAGGGGAAGAGAAAAGTGAGAGGAGAAAAATGAAGGAGAGAACACAAACAAGGAGAAGAAGAGCCAGGCGGGGCCTGCGGACGCCACGATCGCTGAGGCCCTCGCTGACCCCTGACCTTGATCATGACCTCAGAGGTTGCACCGGAGGTCAGAGGTTGTGTGAAAGTGCCACTGCGGCGATTCACTCCACTGCTGGGTGATGATGATCTTATGCAGCCTCCCCAGCCTGTCTGACATGATCAGTGTTGCACTCTGCCTGCGGCTCCCAAGGGCCACACATCCATCTCTAACCCGGCCACACAAGGCCCGCTAAAAGCACCTTACAGGCAGAGTCAATGAGCAGGAGGAAAAGGGACATAAACAGAGAAAAGTGGGAAAGCTAAAGGACAGAAAGGCTGCTTTTAGCCCGTGGCTCTGGCTCTAGTTGTATAATGGCAGCGACACAGAATCTGTGCCTATTTCTATACATTTAAACTTTAACCAGAAGTACTGATGAGGCTTTTTAGACGTTAAATTTCCAAATCACAACATGTTCCTCCTGTTGTTCGTGTCATGAGCAATTTGAGCTGTTTTTCCTCCCCTCTAATTTTAACCACAGAGTAATAAAAAGGCAAGTTAGAAAAGGAGAAAAAAACCCCACCGAACTCGTGTCATTCATGGCAAACATGCATGAACCTCTGTAGCAGGAACACGATCATTTGTAGGCAGTTTGATAACTCTGACTGTTACTTGTTCCGACTTACACTGTGCACCCCCTGCTGCTTCAAAGTAATCCAGAGCCAAGTGAAGCTTCAGTCAAATCCTCATGGAGATGCTGTGTGTTGAAATGCGGAGTTTGAGAAGAGCACAGCACAAAATCAACTGACTGGTAATGTTCACGGCTTGTAGACTTGTGCGAAAGATCTTTTTTTTTTCTTTTAAAGCTAAATTACATTAGCACATTACACCTTGACAACAATTTGGCATCAACACTTGGAACAATTCATGTAAATAAAAAGCGTAAGACCTCTGTTCTGTTTGGATAAGTGACCATTAGCCACAGCAACATTTAATGGTCTCGCTGATAAGAAAACGCTTTTTATGTGCGTAGATAAGAGTCTAGTCATGGGTTATTGTTAATTATTTTATGGTCTATCCTATTTATACAACTGTCCCTTATTTGTAATGACTGATTTTGAAAGGAAGATTTTAAAAATATTTCACTGTTCCAGAGTTTTGAGTGATTTATTTTTTTGCCTCATGTCTGCCACAGTGTTTCTTTTTTCTTGTACTGAACATGGACTGCATCACGGATAAACAAAGGCACTCCAATCACAATATCTGACTAATTTAGTCATCCCGTGCAAAGCAAAACATCTGCAATAATAAATGAGGCTATCTAAAAGAAAAACCCTGAATAAATGAGTGGAGAGACACAGCCAGTGCAGATGTTTCCACACAGGTGCACTGCATGGTACAATTAAGCAATTAACATCCACTCATGCTCCGTGGCATGTAGATAAATGCTGAGCAGGCCCAGTGGATTCTCATTTTCTACCACAATGGAAGGAGGAAAAGATCCCTTTGAAAGAAGGGGCAGAAGCTTCAGTCACAACGCTCAACTGTTATTTGCTTCATTGACTTAAAGGACATCTGCATTTAGATCCACTGGAAATCATGGTGGATGGTACACAACTGATGACCGTGACGCTCCTTCAAACATTACAGAAGAGCAATCTTAAAGACAGATGTTGTATGAAGGGGAGAAGGTTGCTTTCTGCCACTCAAGGCTTTAGAAGTCAGGTGAGAAACTATAAAGTGTAAAGCAGTCCACAAAGGGGGGAGGTCAAGCTAGGTGTTTGGGTCAAAACAGAAGACTTTCACTCAGGAGTGTCCAACTAGGATCCTTTTTTAGATTTGACTTATTATTGTTATTATATTTATCTATATTTTACAGGTTGGTTAGAGTAAAACATGAATCTGGGTTAAACTCCTCACAACATTAACCAAGTATAAATTGACTCATGTACACCAGCAGTGGCTCTTTTGTACTTTTGGGGGAATTTTTCTTGCACAATTTGGATCGTTTTTCGCTGTTAGACGAAAGGTCAGTGCGAATCAATAAAAACTCACTCTGGTTGTTTGTCACAAAACCGGTTGATGATTGTGAAAATGATGTGAATAATTCAATGTGTGACCTTCGCAGTCACCAGATCTCAACCCGGTGGAACACCTGCAGGAGCTTTTGCACTGGTGTGTTAAACGGCTCTCCCCACCACCACTATCATCAAAACACCAAATGAGGGAATCCGTTTTGGATGAATGGTGTTCATCCCTCCAGTTGATTCCCAGAGACTCGGAAACATTGTGACCCAGCACCTTACTAAGTTTGGTTATTATTGCTTTAATTTGTCCCTTGCATGTACATGTCCCATGTTTTTTATCGATCAGCACACGTAACTTTTCCTTTCTGTTTTACTCCTCATACTAATGCCAGCCGCGTGAAAGCCACGCATCATATTCCTTTCAGTGTTTTCTTTGTGAGATGGGAAGAGATAACTATACAAATACAGCATAATGGACACATTGCAAAGCAACTAAGCTAGTACGGATTATCTCAGACCTGTATTTCTGGTTTGGCTTAATGATAGGTAGCATCATAAGTCAGGGAGGCCAGAACAAGGAGACACTGATTAACAAAGGGAAAGGAATGAGAGGATTAAACACAGGATTTATCCGTTCATATGCAGTTTTATCTTAAAAATAAGCACATCTAAACAGCATTCATTGTTTCCTTTTGTAGATCAATTGCTAATAGTATTTAAAAATGACTAGTGAGCAATTTAATGTGAATCACACTTCTATTATGTCCCAGTGATTAAATTAAAGCAGATGTATCCATTTCTTCGTGTGACTGATTCCTAACTGCAATTCGGTCCATTTTTTATTAAAAGCATGTGACTGGGTGTGATTAGCAAACTGAAGCCAGCCTTTAATTCACTGTATTATGTCTATAAATGAAGTATAAAATAAGGCAAAACTATTAAGGCTACATATCAGCTGAGCACTGAGCACCATTCATACTCTTGGGAGGAGGGAGACACAAACAGCTTCAAATCAAATCAACTAATGGCCTGAAAGTTGAGCGAATTCAAAGCACAAAAATGCCCACCTTTGTATTCACAAAAATGCAGTGAAAGAGGCGTTATTATCTATGGCAAATTCTCATGTTATTTTTAGTCAAAGCAATTAGAGTGCAATGGCTGTAAAGAAATGAAAATGATTGAGGGTGGGGGTGGTGGGGGGGTAAAGCTATGAAATATTTTTGTTAAATGCTCCAAGCGTTCAAGGAAAAAAACAAAAAACAACAAAACCCTCCAAAGTGTGAATGCAGGCGTGGATTTTCCACACTGCCAGGCCTCAAAACACACTCAACAAGTCAAATTTGGGAAGCCACAAAGTGCTAAAAATGAAAACAATGTGCAGAGCAGATGTGTCACCCTGATAAACCTGAGCAGCTCGGCTCTGGTTTGGTGTACCCGAAGCCGAGGCGTGATGCGTTTTAAGGTGAACGAGGCGGTGCAGTTTGACACAGGAATTTAGGGCACCCCATACATACAGGGTAATTAGAAATTCTTTGCATATCCCTCTGCGACACGTCCACACACCGAGAGGGTCAGAGGACATGGTCAGCAGGAGTGACGCCTCAGGAGCAGCCTGGGTTCAGTGCATTGCTCAAGGTCGCATCAACAAACGATATACATGCACAGTGACACTGTGACCACTGGGCTGAATGCTGCAGCGCTGACTTCACTGGATTAACAGCACAACAAGCTTATTTGATTAACTAATCTGATTAATATCTGTGCCGCTGAAGAATTCCTTAAACTTAAGGCTCATGTCCTTAATCAAATTATTGCAAACTGAGAAAACTAAACTAAAAGAAATAACCTGCTCAAAAGCTGGAGGTCACTTCATCTTTTTACCAGTTCTTTACTATTTGTACACTAGATCCAATCTTTTCATAACAAAAACAAAACATTTGCAACAGATCATTTAACTGAGATAATTGTGGCCATATATTTAGAGTTACCCCCCCCCCCCCCCCCGCCCCCACCCACTCTATTCTATGTTTAGTAGCCCTAATGAATTAAATTATGCTTAAATTCACGGTGAGCCATATTTTTGCAGCTGACTTTGGCACATGTTAACTTTTCTAGTACTGCGAAACACAAGTTGTGTGCTACTTGAATAATGAAAGTTTTATTTTTTTGATGTAAAAAAAAATGCATAAACTACTACTGAAAGGACGTTGATTTTTTTTCTAATGCTGGCTGAATTTGCTGGCACACTGACTGTAGGTGTAAAAAAAGAAAATAAAAATGATTTAACTGTGGTTTGAAATGATCTTCCAGCACAGTAAAGTCAGTAGGAACAACACTGGTCCTGGCTGCTTCCCCCGGTGGGATATATATATTTATTTATTTATCTTAGATATGGCTTCCAAGTAGCCTCCTGGCAATATTTTTGTATGATCTTTGCTCTCCGTAACACTCACACACACACACACACGCACACTGATTAAAAACAAGCTACAGCACGAACCACGGGCTCATCTGGCGCTGAACAACTTCGCCTATTTCAGCGCGATAAAATTGGGAGTAATTTAATGCCGATTCGCTTGTTTACCTGTAATATCTGAATGTTGATAAAATGCTATTTAAGCAATTATAATGGCGTTATTAAGGTGACACTCCTGGAAGGTGACTCCGCTCCGTGAGCCAGCTGCTGCAGGGGCGGGTAGCGGATGTGATCCGTTCCGGGTGTTCCGGCCGCCCGGTCCTCTCCACTGAACTCCAACCCCCGCGCTCTCTATCAGCATCTCATTCCTGTCTCAATATGTCTCAAGATGGCGGCCAATGCAGGATCGATGTTTCAATATTGGAAGCGCTTTGACTTACAACAACTACAGGTCAGTTCAGCCTCTGTTTAAATCGCCTCCGCTTCTTTTCGTTTCGGCCCCCTCGCCTCTTTCGGCGGCCGGGTTTCTGGTCTTTTTCCGCGACCGCCTCGGAGGTGTTTCGGAAGAGAATTCAAGACCTCTTCCTCACATTGATGAAAGTGGCTCTCTTGCTGATCAGAAATTGATCCTCTTTGTTCAATTCAACATCGATCGGACACTGCAACTGGGCAAGCCGGGGCGACGCCGCGGGGATGCGCCGAAATAAAAGCCAAACGGCGGCGCTTTAGCGGAAAGCTCACGGCTGGCTATCTTTATTGCGTGTTCTTCAACTTTTACCGGAGCCAGTAGCCGTAGTTAGCCCGACGCTTTAGCCGTTGTAAGGTTGGATAATTTCGGAGGGGGAAAAAATAAGTGCGACTTATTATACGGTGGCGCTGTGGTGACACCAACCGTTGAGACGGGCAGCACAGACACACAACAGTGTTTTTAGTTGTGTTTTCCTCCCTCTGCTTTTAACTGTCACATCTGTAAGTTTAGTTGAAAGCGGACGGGAACATTAGCAACCTTATCGGCTAACGGCTGTGAAACAGTTTATATTAAAGTCGTGTCAGAGATTATGCTTGATGAACTCGGCCGTCTTTTTTTTTCTCGGTTTCCCCTGCACACACAGTGAGGTTTTCACAGACGTTGCCACGTCTGTGGGAAGTGGACAGGACGGGACAGTGTTTGTTGACGCGACGCAATTAAAAACACGAACGTTGGAAATGTGATAGATCATGACCTTGTGATTATGATCAACTCCCAGAAATGTCCCAGCCTCGCACGCTCGAGCTCGCTCGCGCGCGCACGTTCGCTAATCTCGGCGTGCACGGAGGAGATAGATCCGTGGCACAGGAAGGGAAAGAAAGAAGAGGGGGGGGGGGGGGTACGAGGAAAATATTGGGCCTTATTCATTGCGTGAATATAGCCTGTGTATATTAGAGCGTGTTTGACCTATCACAAGACGTGTAGACAATGGCACTGTTGTGTTTTCCCGTGGCATTTTACATGCATTGCTGCATTTTAAATTACAGTTTTATGAATATTAGTAGCCCCAGTTGCTGTCGTCATTAACATAAAGATTGCATTATGTAGGCTTGGCCCAATTGTTCATACATTTATTTTGCAAACCGCATGGGCTTTGGGGTTTAAACTTTTATTTAGGTCATGATGCCCCTATGACTGGGTAGACAAAAGGACAGTGAACAAGTCTTCCCAGCGGGGCTTTGTGTTGCACTTACGCCACATCATCAAGGCTTCACTTCTCCTATTTATTTGATCCTGTTCAGTCCTCCTACTCATGCCCCCTTGTTCATGCATTATGTAAAAAAAAAAAAAAAATTGAGACTGCTTTCTCTTGTCTTTCCTCACTATCTATCTCCCACCCCCTTCCTGCTCCCTTCCAATCTTTCGCTCCTTCTCCTCCCTCCCCCTCCCTTCCTTTTATATTTTTTTCCCTCTCTCCTCTCTCTCTCTTTCTCCTCTGGCCCTTCACCCTGCTTTCACCTATTCTGCCCACTCTGAACTGGTGTGTGTACGCGTGTGTGTGTGTGTGTGTGTGTGTGTGTGAATTTGTCTGAGATCAGTCTTTTTTTCGTAGATTGACTGCCAGCACGGACAGTGAAGGCACTGCCAGCAGCCAGGACATGAAAAATGCATCGCATAAGTTTGTGATAAGGCCCTGGGTAATTATGGCAAAGGCCCCTATCACAAGCGATTAGTCAGGACAGTGAATCTGAGCGTGTGCAAAAAGGCTGGCGGTTGGCAGGCCTGTCTGCAGGATAGGAATCAGTCGGAGCTGGTGTGTGTGTGTGTGAGAGAGAGAGAGAGAGAGAGAGAGAGCAGAACATTCACTGTCTATTATTGATGACATCTTATTTACTCTCCCTCCCACTGAGAGGCTCCTAGAGGAAAGCCTTCAGATAAGGACCTTTTTCTTATCCATTTTATTTCTTCTTTTTGGGAGGATAATGTGGGGGTTAGCATGATATGATCGTGGTCTACACACGGCTCTGTCAGCCACTTGCTTTCGAATTTGCTTCCCTCTCCTTGTAATCGACGGGCAGTTCGCGCCGTACTTAGACTCGCAGCCTGATTCGTCTGTGCGAGAAGCACCAGCAAAGGAATGTTTTCTTTTCTTGTTTCTTTTGATGATGAAAATCCAACTCAAGCTAGATGTCAGTAGCTTTAAGCCATCATAGCGTGTATTCCTCAGGCTCCGACTGCTGATGTTCATTAAAATCCTATTTGATCAGTGTGTCCCATTCCCTGTGTGAGAAACTAGCTAGGTGGTTGTTACAGGACAGAGAGTGCTTTGAAACAGCACAGCGAGCTGTTAACTTGTCTTCTCTGCATGCCTTTTTCTCTCTCTCTCTCTCTCTCTCTCTCTCCCCCCCCCCCCCCCCCCCCCCACCAGCACCACCACCACTACGAACACAAATGGGTGCAACAGTGATGCTTTTAGCAAGGTCTTGCACACTTGCAAAGTGGATCAGTGATTCAGAGATGATGGCAGGGTGACAGTGAATTACAGATGGAGAAGGCTTTAACGTCTGTAATCCCTGTCCGTCCATTACAGAGTTGAGTTTCTTTAGAGGGGATCATCACTCTTCTCTCCTGTTGTTTTTTCCTTTTCCTTTTTTTTTTTTTCTTCCTTTTTTTTGACCCAGTCAAGCAGTTTGCTGGAACATTGCGTTTCTGCTTGAGAGTGGTGAGAGATTGCGCTTCATTACAGGCGAGCCTTAATAAGATATGAGTGAATAGCTGGGCCTTTATACCTATGGTTTGCGTATTTTCTGTGAAAGCGAGGAAAATTAGGAACAGACCATTCTGTTATACATAATTCCCAATTTAGGCCTAATAGCCTACATCTCACCTCATAACATTTCCTGGAACAACGCACCCCCAGAGCCATTTTGAAAAATAGTTCGCTATGTTAGTGGACAGCTAAATAGTGACTTGGATGAAAGCTGATATAGACCCCAGTTCTTATTCACCACCTCCTAATGGGTAAATTTTGGAAAAGGGTTTTGTAAGTTGATCCCAGAGCCATGGTCAGTGGCAACCTGAGTGGTTTAAATCTCTCAGCGACTGGCTCGCTGTTGTCTGCAGGAGTTTTAGTGTTAATTTATGAGCTGGTTGTCTGAACTCACTGGTGGGATATTTTTACCCCTCTGTTGCTGCACAGGCTGGGGGAGCATAGAGGAAGGGGGGCATCACGTCATGCTTTTACTGTAGCCAACCGCTTCTCTGCCCAGTGACAAAACCTGGCATTGGGACTGAGGTTTCACTGTGTGTCGGTGGGTGGTGAGCGACTAAGCATGAGTCAGACAGAAGGACGAGTGCATGTCAGGTCTTTGGGCTGTCCTCCGTCTACTCTGGTGGGAAGCTTTGTCATCTTACTTTCTGAGAGGTTATAGTGTAAACGTGTGGAGACAACAAGGTGCAGCTCTCAGAAAAGTCAGGGGGGAGGAAATAAAACTCAAACTTCTCATGGACCTTATCACTGGTTAATTCTCAGCAGAGGCCCATACTCCCCAACTCCTCAGCGATTACGCGTACGTCACTCTCGGGCTCGGTTTTCTTCACCCTCCCTCTGAATCGAAGAGACGAGTGTCTAGTTTAGATTCACTTCATCCGATTTATTATAAATATTAAATGTATTCCTGCATGAGAGGCATAATCTGACTTTTTTTTCTTTTTGTTTGTTTGTTATTTTAACTTTGGCAGGGTAAATGAAATTTGGACCAGTGTCATCTGATGTTTGAACAAAAGATACAAAGCACTTAACAGGAGTCTAAAAATAGGGGCAGCCAAACAGATGGAGTCAGCAGCTCTCAATTCAGGCTTTATGCAAAAGTGCGCACCAAACAGATTTTTTACCTTTTTGAAAAAGTCTCTGCTATATAAAAATATAACCTCATGTTTTTGTGTTCATCTTTGTCATTTTTTCCCCTCTTTCGATCAGAAAACCAAATGAAATAATTGTCTCCTTTATAGTAATTCCATTGTGGTACTACGGTTTAATTACATTAAAGTTCAGTTTTGTTTAACCCAAGACAACATTTATTATGTTGAAAACGTGAGGTAAAACGGAAAATCTGCTATGATTTGAACGCAGGGCGTGGATACGACATGAAGATGTTCACATTTCCTCACATTTTTTCTTGTTTTTCTTACAACAGTTATGCCTTTGGGGCTTAATATACTCCCTGGTTTTTATAGTGTTAGTTTATGAGTGTGTGAGGTATAATTTCTGAACATTAGGGAATGCATTTTTACCAATCTCCGTTTTTATCAGTGTGTATTCAGCTCAAACACTAAACTACTTAAACCATGCGAATAAATCACAAAAATAAGGGTGTCAATATATTTAAAAAGTGTTTTCAAACATCAGCAATAAATAAAATCTCTGTTATAACTCTTTGTAGGCAATATGTTTACCAGCTCAGATCAGTAGCTTGCACCCTTAACAGTATCACTGTAAAGTTTGGAAGCTGTGATAATATTTAGAGAAACTTTATCCAGGATCAAAATGTGGGCCCATGTAAAAATCGTCCGCCTTCCTGCTTTTTCTTTTTTTTCCACTGCATAATACAAAAACTTACACCCAACAACCAGCAGCAAGAGCATAAGGGGGCAGTTTGCAGAGACCTATTTTCAAGTGGCAGGCATTATTTACAGACCCACTTGGAGTCTCTCTCACCTACAGCATCATAGAGTTTCACCGTATCTCATGACAGAAGCATCCATTATCACGCTGCTCTGTATTCCAGCAGAGAGAGCAAGGGGCTACTGTGAGCGGACACTTCTCTTTAGGCTCGCTGTGGAATATACTGGCTCTTTCCACTTGTTCCAGGATGATGCCCACTTTATTTAAAAATCAAGCGCGCACTTGAAACGGCGCCTCAGAGGCTGATGTATTCCTGCAGAGTCTGGTGTTCATCTTGTAATATTAAGCCTAAGGTTTTCAGTAAACAGAAATCCTGCATTCCCGAGAGGGAAATGCGTCTTGTCTTGAGTTTGCTGCGAAAGTCAAAATGCAGAGAGAGAGGTGAACGCCGACTGGAGGCTTAGATCCACTTTTATAACAAAGCAGTCCACTCATACCCCTTTTTTATATGTACTTACATATGTTTTACATGCCTCCCATGTTTTTACATGTATGTGACCTACAGATTGAACCTCATATTTTTAATGTGTACCTGTCAAACAACATTTAGGGGCGCTACTGTAAAATTATTTAAATCTCCTCCATTCCCATATCTTCTATCATTCAAGTAATTAATTGTGTTTTTTAGTCTTTGCCTTACTTTACAATCTCCAGAGTCATTTTCCACTCCACATGCAATAAATGAAGATTACAATTAAGCGTGGTAACCTCAGAAATGTGTGGTGAGAACCCACCCCCCGTGAATAATGCTTTTGTGAAAAAACTGACTTAAAGCAGCTGAGGAAATCTGAGCTTTTAGAAGCTGTTTGATTGGCTGTTAAGTAGCAGATTTCTGATGACCCAGCAAGAAGCGTCTGGGTGAGATTTGAGGCATTTCGAAGAGTTTAAACAAGATGTTAACATGGAAACATAAACAGAGGCAGCAGACCAGAAAACGAAATGGAGTCTCATTTCCACAAGGTACCACAATGTGATAATTTAGCCCAACTGCAGATGGTCACACACTGGGGGCCATGTTTTTTAACGGTTTGACTAATGTAGTTCTACACGAGTGTGTCAAAATCAGTTTCTGCAGCAGAGACTCCAGGGTTTTTCCTGCCTCAAAGTGGGCCTTTTGGGGGGGGGGGTGACTCCACACAGAAGCACGGCTGGTGTACATATATTTAATGCAAAGAGTCTATGTTGCCTTAATCTAGAACAGACTGCATTTTCCTCTTATTTTTTTTTTGGTGTTTTAATAAATAAAAACCTACTTTCATCTTGAGTAAATAAATCCCCACTTAAAAACCTAAAAACCTGTCACGGCCCTGGTGATTTTCTTTTTCTTCTTTCTTTTGGATTAAGGCCAAAACCCTGTTACTCTGTGGCCTTCGCTTGACTGCTGTATCCAAGCTATTGGTGAACCACTTGTCCTACCTAATTTTAGTGCTGTTTATCTCACTGTTATCAAGGCGTCTCGGCTAAATAGGTTCTGAGGAGCCTTATGCAGACCTTATCCCATGTCAACCCATGACACCAGTATCAGTGTCCTGTTAGATCATTGACCATAGGTATTGAATTCTAATAGGCCTATTGGTGTGTCCTAATGGTCCAAGTATTGAATTATGATATTGGCAAGGGCTGATGGCCTCTAGATTGAATTATGATATTGGTATGCTGCGGGCTAATGGTTCTCAGTATTGAATTATGATATTGGTGCACTTTGATGGTGAAGGGATTGAATTATGATATGGGCAGCTATCTGCTAATAGCTCACTCTGTGTAATTTTCAATGTCAATCATGGCTTCAGTTGCTAGATCCATAGCCGGCCCTAAGGCTCAATACATCAGTGGAGTCAGGTGGGAAAAGCCTTCACCCTTTAGACTCGGCTCTCACTCCAATTTACTTTCCGTTACAGTCTCCTTTTTCACTTTCTTATTCAGTCCATCAGGGGTTTTGTTGCTGGACTCATTGCATCAATCTAAGAATAGGTGTAGAAATTTATTGTTTTTCTTTTCTGTACACTTTCTAGCCTTTATTCTCCCAGAATATGAGGGCTAGAAATGGCATGTTTTAATAAGGAGCCGGTTATAGATGTTAGATTAGGTAAAGAGTTTTATTGATTGCCTGTCCCTCAGTAGCTGTGTGTGGATTTAGGCTCTCTTGTTTTTTCCATGCACAGTTTTATGTTATAAGGCTCCTAATGTTTAAGTAATGGCTCTGAATATGAGCTAACTTAATTTCAGTAAGTGTCCACACCTTTGCCGTGTTTGTGTTGAGCTCATTCCCATTTTGGTAGTTTAAAAGCAACCAGAGCTGCAATAGTCCTGCTGCCAGCTCACGGAGTAAATGGACGGCCTGCTTCTGTGTCAGCCCTCTAAAAATAACACAGACTGCTGGCTGGGCTCAGCAGAAAACTACCACCGATTATGATGATTCAACTACCCTGTATTCACAGGTGCGTGTGTATATATGTGTGTGTGTGTGTGTTACATGGGGGTGGGTTGTGCTTAACAAATAGTTTTCTGCATTTGGTACAGTGTTCACTGGTTTACTTTTAGTTCTTTCTTAGGTTGGCAAAACTTTTGTTCAAGTCAGGAGAATTTGTGTGCTGTTGAGGTGAACCACAAAAGAAATCTTTCTAATTTGAGTCATGTTAATGAAGTGAAAACTTTATTTATAGTGGACATCAGTGGATGCAGTGGGTCCTTGCTACTTTAACCCTAGTTAAAGGCCGGTCCATGGCTTTGGGAAATTGTATACGAAGAACGTCCTGTATCTGCTAAATTCATTGAGCGTCCTCAGACGGTACGTTAACCTCTTTCTGACCTTTGACCCGAGCAGCTGTCTGACTGGAGTCAGGGTTTGGATGAACTCTGACCCTGAAGACCCCAGTATGACCTGGGCTGTCTGACTGGCCTAACCTTTAGAGCTAACAGATGATGACTTCACCATCTGTCTAGCCTCCTTGAACTTGAACTTGTGTGAAAATGGGGGTGAAAAAGAGAAGAGGAGAGAAAACGGTGTCACAGTTTATGCAGGCGGTTTTCCTGCCGCGTATCTGTTTTAGTTTTAAAGCTAAATTACCGAGGTGAGAGGTTTGAAACGTTAGGTGTTGTTTAGCTCTTTGCGTATAATTTGTGAGCTCCTGCTCGAGTTGGAGGAGTCTGTGTGCCCCAGTTAAAAAGCATAAAATTGGCTGTACATTGCTGAGCTTTTAAAAACGGGGGTGGGAAAAAATAAAAGTGAGAGTTGCCTCTTGAGGAAGGGGGAAGGGACTGTGTTTAGTAGACACAGGCTCATCCGCTGACTGCTGTCTGACCCTGAGTTCAGTGGTATGGTTATTAATAGGCCCAGAGGCCTCAACTTCCAGGAGGCCCTCTGATCAGCTCCAGATGTGGAATGAGTGAGGACAAATCTACGCTAGCCTATCCATGTTTCACATGAAGCAGAAAGTAGGAGAGATAGGCATTTGGTGCGACTGATAAAGAGTGAGGGAGGGAGGAAGGGAGGGACGGGAGACCTTTCCACAGCAGGAGTGTGTTTTGTGAGTCTTTGTTTTCGCGTGTGTGTGTGTTTTTTCGTTTATTACACTCTCTGCCCTCAGACCAAAAGACCATAAAAACGTATGGCATCACCATGGCGACCATAATAACTACCTATAAAACAGCGTGTAAACTGTGAAATAAGACAAACAGACCAGAACAGCCCTGGCTGGCTGACTGAATGGCTGCCTTCCGCCATAAAACTATTTGAGAGCCAGACTGAAGGAATGCCTCGGAGGCTGCTGTGGCTGTCACGACACATGAAAGGATTAGGCTCTGTGTTTTATCTCCTCTTTATCTGATGGTAATGGATAAGCTGAGTGTAGCCTATCATCTGACGCTTGGGCCGGGGGTTTGATGTTTTAGTAGGGTGACGGTTTGTTGAGTTGACCGCTTTGGTCTATTGATTGCTGTTTGATGGTTTTGATATGTAGGCTGTGTGGAACAGGTCAAGTCTTTTATGCAGTGAAGGCTCCAAATAGCTTTTAGCTGTCCTTCACTCCCCCCATTACTCTAGTGGTTCGTTTGATGTTTGGATCAATCAATAGAAAGAGCCTGCGCTCTTACACATGCTCCATCCTACTTCCCACTGAGCTCAATTCCTCTTCCTTCATTGTGCAGGCTTTATATCACATTCTCTCAACACAGAATAAATGATATAATTACAACCCATTACTTAGCCTAACGCAAGCTAATTATTCTGTCATTACTGTAAGGATTAGCTATGCTTATTCTCTCTTTCGCACTGTGTTCCTCTGCCTTTTCCTCTCAAAAGTCATGCAAGCAGAACAGAGCAAACTCTTACTCATAAAGGCTGAGTAAGACTAAGCCCTGGGACATGTTCTGTTGATGTTGATTGTATAGACCATGGGTGTCAAACTCAGTCAGGACGCAAGGCCACACTAGAAAGTAGTGACAGCACAGACTGGACACATTAAAGAGTCTCGACATACAGATATGTCTAAACTAATGAGGCATTTTGATGTATGCTTTTAATTTATGCGAAGAAATCAACATGCTGCGTTTATAGGCTGTGGCACAGCTCACGCTGATGTGTCATCAGGCGTCTAGAAAATTACTGGATACAACAGATAGACGAGGCTAAATTAAAATGTGGAAAAAGGGCATCACGCAGAGCAGGGATTTAATGTACCAGAGGCACATGAGAGTGATGCACACCTTTTTTTTTTCTTTCTCTCTTTTCTCTTTTTTTTTCTTCACTGTCTTGTAACTGTGCCAACAGTGCGAAGCAGCTCCTCGTCCTTATATGGAAGTCAAAGTGAATTACAACAAATCAAATAGGCTAACGAATTGAGAACAGATCAAATCTTAACTGAATTAGAGGAACTTTGAACACTGCTCCATTGTCAGAGCTCACAGACTTTGAAAGCTAAAAAGGTGTGGACGTTTGCACCGTTACACTGCTATCTTGCACCTGTGATTTTCTTTTTTTTTTTTTTTTTCTTTCTTTTTGGTCATTATCAGGGTTTGTTTTTTTTTTTAACCTTGCATATAAAACATTCTGGCTTCCACTGAAGAGGTTTGGGCCTTCCACCAAAAGAAATTCACTGGGACTGTGATAAAAATATTTTAAGTGGGGGTTTAATCTTTCCAAGCTTAAAATACATTTTTATTTATCAAATTGCCAAAAATATCAGGGAAATGAACAGACTTGTTTTTAATTCAAGTAGCACAGGCTGTTTGCCTTAACTTTATGAAACAATTTAGGCGCAACCTGTGCCACCGGCCGTGCTTGGGTGTGTACTCACCCCTCCCAAATGGCCAGGTCCGAGCCAGGAAAAAACGCGATTATCCGCCAATTGTTGCTCGTACCTGCATTTGAAGTCATTTAAAGTAATGGCGGCACTCTAAAATTGTCGGGCCCCGGGCTCGTGTGTGTGTGTGTGTGCTACCGGGCCTGAAGAGCCACACTCTTCTTCCAGACTTGATTAATCCCTATCGCCCCTTTCCATGATCGCAGTTTCCATTTTTTAGTCCGTATCTGTGCACTCATCCCCTCCCCAATCTCCTCTCACTGGCACAGAATGGCTTCCTGGCAGAGTGGAGGCATTAATTCAGGGATGAGAGGTGCGATACTCTCACCCTCTCTCTCTTTCTATGTCTCTCTGGTTCTCTCGCTCTCTCTCTATCAGCGCTGTGTTTGTAATGCGTGGCCTTTATCGTAGCTGAAACAGCTCACTACCCTCTGATCCTATCTCAGATCTCAATATCCTAGCCGTTCCACCCTGTAAACGCAGGGATGAAAAATCTTGCCCTTTCACCAATGCATTACACCCTAGCATATCGCCATACCCCTCTCCTCCCATTGCACACTCCACACCACTCACCCTTTGTGACACAGGCCTCCAGCTAAATTCAAACTCTGCAAAATGAGACCAAGTGAGCTGCACTTCTTCCATGCCAGAAACCATCTTAGTCTCATTATATTTGTATTTAGGCTCAGGCCGGGCTTCTGAATCCCCTTGTCAGATGATAGGTCAGGCAAAATAATGACTAGCTCTCAGTAAGCTTCAGGAGAGTTAAGGCTTGGATGTTGGGGAGATAAAACAACAACCAGTCTCTCAGCAGAGAAACATGGATCAATACAAACGAAGCTGCGGTGTAAAAAGGCTGTTTTTGATCCAGGCTTGCGTCAGCATCGCTGAGGTGAGTCTTGACAGCTCCTGTGCTGTTGGTAGATATGGATCTGTGTTCAAAAAAAGGAGCAAAACGCTCAGGGACCACAAGCGTCTTGTTAGACTATGGAGAGTGTTAGGCTGACCCCCGCCCCCAGCCGCTCTGCACGTAAACACAAGAGACGTGCACACCATTTCACAAAAGCACACACCAAAAAAAAAAAAAAAAAGTGCTCCTCAGTTGTCAGTAAAACTCTTGTAGCGAGGAAAACTTTGTGGCTTTCACTCCAATGGGTGAGAGGAAAAGCACCCCCCCCCCCCCCCCCCCCCCCCCAAAAAAAAAAAAGAAATCAACAAAAAAAAAACAGAGATTCAGGTAGATACAACTTGCGTCTTCAAACTCTGTGTGGTTTTGTGAACACAGTATCTGCTGGCACATTTAAAGTTGTGCACCCCGCTATGTCAAAGGTAGAAAGGCAGACAGGCAGCCAGGATTGTAAGTCTCTTATCTGTGCTGCTGTTGTGCTGTGTTTTGAGGGGGCGTGCCTGTGATCTGTGATCATGTACCGTGTCGTTGTAGCGAGCGTGGCTGTCGCTCCTGACTGAGCTGCCACCCCGCGACTCCACCCCCACACACAGTGGGTTTGGCATACAAAACAGTCAGCCGCATAGGGGGTGGAAAGCTGTGCTGGGAGTTTGAAAGGTAGGCCTCGTAGATTTCAGATAAGACATCTTTCCAGACGCCTTTACTGTTTACTATCATAACCACATAACAGCCTCAGACATGTCGGAGATAAAAGGAAAGATTAGCAACTGCACTGGCAAGACAGAAAACTTCATCTCTTAAACATCTGTGTCATGTTGCCAAGCACAGAGGCAGGAAAAGGCTTCTCACGTTGTAATGAACACAAGAAAGCTAATATGTTTTTGTTTTTTAACAGTACCCTCCTCTGTAGTCTGACTAATATGGTGTTAATATTACTGAGAAGAAGCGGATGTATTTTTGTCTGTCCCTTTCTACGCCTGGCTCGAATTCAAGGGTGGTACTCCGTTAGATTAATGTGTAAAACATGCACCGAATGTGGCGCAGTTAACCTACATGGTGTTTGGACTAAAGGAGTAGTGGCAGTCTACTTGGCATGTGTGACTGCAGACGGGGTGTAAACAAAGTGTTTCTAGCAGTTACAGTCCCAATTATTCTACAGAGAAGGAGCTGAAGCAAATCCTTGTGCGCTGTTCTCTCCTCGGCGTGCACTCCTGGTCACCGTACGCTCCTGGCAGCACAGACGGCAGCTGCAGATCGACTTCACACTGTGTACATAACAATAACTTTGTTGTCATTCCACCAGCCTATCTGTCTCGTCATCGTCGGAGCGTGAGGGCAAAAGAAATTCCACAAAGTTTTGATACCTCAATTAAAGTGCGTCTGTCTCCTGTTATCTCATTTAGGCTGTAGTCAATATGATTGGCATAATAAGACATGCCTGATTGGGGCCTCCCATTTAATTAATCAGTCTCACTGTATCATCACCTGTGGCTCATTAGAGTAATTAGAGTGAATTAGTCAGATAGAAGGCCTCTCTCTGCCTGCAGACGAGTGTAAGGAATTTCATTAGGAGTGATGAACACACATACATACACCTTGGGTCTGATGGCCATTGGTAATGGGATTTGTTTACCCGTGACTCTTATCAGCGATTACTAATATTACCGCAGCGGTAGGATGGAGAGACGCTCATTTCATGTCGAGCGCAGCCTCTTCCTCCTCGCTGCGAACGTGGCTACCCGTGCCAAATTCCGCCGGGCGAACATGTTAGCAGACTTCCTCTTTTGAAACGGGAGTTCAAAAGAATGTGGAAAGACTGGGCTCCCCAAGTTACTGCAGCGGCCTGTCTGTGCATTCATGTGAGAGCACACGCGTGTGGAGCAGTGTGCAAGAGGCTTCTTGGCCAAGTCGGTGTTGAAGTCTCTCTAGGGAGTGTTGGCAATCTGTTCCAATCGTCTTTACAGCTGACCAGACGACCAAATGAACCAGGACAGGGACTGCTGCTGTGGGCCAGTCCAGCCAAGCCAAGCAGGGCTGTTACAGCAATCACACAGACATTACAGCCCACTTAATGCTCCCCTGCACAGACCACGTTCCTTCCTCGACTAAAAACTAGACAGTGCAGATTCAAAAATAGCGCTGGTGTTGTAATGAGCAGTTATAGAATATATTAAGTAGTTTTTTTCCCTCTTAAATGAAAAGTAAAATCTTTCAAAGTCGAGCCAAGGAGAGCCAGAGAGTGTTGACCTCAGAGGCTGAGCCTGAAGGCCCCAAACCCAGCAGTTTTTCATGCTTGATGGTTGTCTGCAGGCTGTTCACTGAAGTATTTACATTATCTAAAGGAAATGCATTTTCTTCTTGAGTCTTGTAATGCAAAATGTGGATTGTGTTCATTTACCCGGTTTTCTATCTTCACTTTTAGGGTTTTGTCTCCTTGTCAGACTAATTTGTAAGGTTTGTGTGTGCGTCTTATGTCTGTTACTGATGTCAAACAAGATAGAAGGAAAATCCCAGTTGAATGCCAGATGGCTTAAACCCCTGTAGAGAAGCCTTTTTTTAAATTTGAAAAAAAATTTTTTTTTAAACAGTAATCAAAGTTTTGAGCCTAATAAACTTTATCAAAGTCATTAAAATAACATGTAGCGAAGCATTTTTTAAAACCCTGTGATAATAAATAGAAAACAGGAAATTTAGTTAAAAATATGCAGCATAAGTAACTGCAAGGATAAGACTTTTTAGATTTCTTTTATTTAGGATTTTTTTTTCTGCCATGTTTGTCCTTTCTGACTTCTTTGTTCAGCTCTGAAACTTGCCAAGGCACTGCCCACTCCTTTCTGCCAGTCTGCACACGCTGTTGCTGTTTGTGATCGCTGTGGTGACTCGGATAGATAGTGACACATGTCACCATGCTTTTCATTATGAAAATGAAGGGTCTTCGTGGTTCTATTTAGCCATCTATTAATCTAGCTATCTGCTATCTTTAGTCAGGACGGTAACATAAACTCCAGAGTACATGCTAGCAAGTATCACGTAGCTGGACTGGTTAAGCACTGACAGTCCTAACTGCAAATAATTCAGGCAGCTCGGATGGTTAGAGTTTATACATTAACATTCATATTGTGGAAAAAGTGTCCGCCTCTTTTAACCCTTGGTCAACAAGCTAACTTCCCAGGAAACCTGGAGATATGGCGAAGAGAGCGGCAGCATTTTACAGCTATGAATATATTTGCCCTATGGAAATGTGGCATGACAGTTTGACTCCTGTAGTCCACACCATCCAATGCGAGAAACTTAACAAGTTTGAATTTGATTTAGAAACAAAAATGAAAGAAAGAAGTGAGCACTGGAAGCATTTTTTTATATATATTTTAAGGAGGATGAGGGAATCAAAGACCTCACCAGTGTTCAGTATAATTTTTTTTAATTTTCCACTTCATACAAAAACAGCATCCAGCCGAGAAAACACAGAACTGTTTGTTCAGTGTTTCACTAACGTGCTTAAACATGACAACTTCATGTGCAGTAAAATTGAGCTTAATATAGAAATGTTAATGGTTTTCTAATGGTCGTGTGTGTGTGTGTGTGTGTGTGTGTGTGTGTGTGTGTGTGTGTGTAACGAGCAGGCAGCGGGGATTGTGCACTTTCCGATGTTACGCTCTATCAGCAAGATGAGTGTAAAGTCTGCCTGTGTCTGCTGATGTGGGCAGAGGGGTTTGCTGCATAGTCAAAACCTGACTGAGTGTGAGGGTCCTTTTTTTTATGTCCCCCCCCCCCCCCCCTCTCTCCCCCCAAACTAAGACCATGCCCATAATTACTTGCCCACTTGGCCATGAATCAATCCTCTTTCATGTGTGATGTGTTTATTTAGCTTAGCAGTGAGAATTTTTCTTTTTTTGGAGCGAGGATTTGGTAACACATTGGGATATATGCAGGGTATTGGAAAGGGATTGGACAGAATCAAGGGCATTGGAGATTGGCACATGACCTCTTAAAGCAGAGCCCTAGTGGAGGATTGTGGATATTTCACTTTTATGAGCACAAAGACGGATCTTATTGATCAGCTTAAATGAATTGATTTACCTGCTTTGTTGAATTCCTTCAACACCGTTTTGCATAAAATTCGTGGACTAATGTGCATATCGGAATGCATCCTGAGAGCTCCTGTCAATAAAAAGACAATGTTGTTGCAGGATTTTTCTTCATCTGAGTAAGCAATACTATAAGCCCTGCGTTTACAGTGACTGTGAAAGGCTACAAATGAACAGCAGTGTATAACAAAGGAGCCATGCAGTGTGAAAGTTATGATCTCTGTAAACCCACAGTTGAAATAAGAGTGGAGAAATGAAAGCAGTTGTAATGGGCTTATTCAGACGTTACCTACGCTCTATCGGCCATCCATACTATTTCACATTTGCAGAATTCGCATCACATCATTGCAGAGGGAGTATTTCTGTTTTCCAAATGTATTCCATGTGCCTAATCACACAGCTGGGATGATTAACAGCAACCACACTTCAGGGATACACTGAAATTTACCCTCGTTGCTGCCAATTCCAGCTGAATTCACATCAGGCTTTAAAATAAAATTTCAGCGAGTGATTATAGTCCACGCTGATCAGAAAAACAAGGCTTCATGCATCATATCGTCGTCATATCAATTTGATCCTTGTATCTTGAACATACTGGGCCCTGTATTCTTGTTCCTGTAGCTAATCTTTACCAATGCAATAATTACACCACTGTTCATGAACTAGAACATTCAGTTTTTGACAATTAATTTAACATGATTAAAATTTATCAGGTTCCTCCTTTCATCAAGCGATGCACAAGCCTCTGCGCACGCTCGAGTTCACTAACAGATAGTGCAGCTGCTCCATGGCCATGGGCAGACAGGCTGCTACATCAACTGCTCCATGGGCAGTGAGAACAAGATGGCATGTAAGCAAGTGAGCAGTTTTTTGTTTTTTTTTTCTCTCTCCCCAAACATCCTGTTTCTCCTGCATAAAATCCATTGCAGGGGACAGTCGACCGAATCCATTTGTTATACTTTTTCATGGTTTGTGGTTAAAACGAGATCACGGCTGGTCAGGGAATTAAACGTAATGCTGATGGAGGGGGGAAAAAAATCTCCTAATTAGTTCTTGATCACACTGTTTCTTCAGAGGGTTGAAATTTCTTGTGTGTTTTTGGGGGTGGGGTGTATAGGCAAAGTGGGGAGGTGGGCATGTGTGCGTGAGTGTGTTTTGGGACCTTGTCAGCAGACTGAGCCACAAGGGCCCCTGTGGTAATGTGTGTATTAAATGATTAGTGCGTTAGTTAGCATAACGGCCCTTCAGCAGCGTTTAATCACTCTCAAGGGTGGGCGGCCTCACAGGAGGTGAATGGGGGGAGGGGGGAGAGAGAGGGGGAGGCGGGGCAAAGGCAGAAGAGAGATTTAAACTGAAGAGAAGGAACTGCTGGTTGAATGAGTGAGTAGATGATCTGTAGAGAGTATGGAAAAATGAGGGAGCGAGCATGACGGAGAGCAAGAATCCAGCCGAAACATAATCCAGCAGCACTCTCACACACTCAGCGGAGAGCGGAGATACAATCTTTACAAGGCCTGAACGGCTTGTTAATGTCAGCACACGGCCCATCAGCTGGAACAAGTCCCATAAATAGCTATTAATAACAGTGCAAAATGGATGTGGACGAAGGTGGGACCTCCGTTCAGCCTTGACAACTGCTGCTGTTGATAATTGTGTTTTTGTTGTTATGTGGTGAGGAGTCACCTGGTAGTCAATAATTGGTTTGAAATGCCTGGGCATTTACTAGTAGTGGTTAGAGCGGTAACTGATTGACTGCCAGGGTGAAAGGCCGTCAGGTTTTTCCTTGGTGGGCCGTTGGTGTTGTGGTTCTGCTTTCTGAACAGGTTAATGCTCCAGCAAAACCAGTGGAACTTTATGATTTGATAGGCCTGTGCCAGAGTGGTCACAGACATATTATAGGTCAAAAATAATAATTTAAAATACAAAGCAACCAATCATATGTGTGTGTTTGTTTGTTTGTTTGTTCTTTACTTTATGCCTCAAATTTTTAAAACTGGCTGTAATATGTTTTGTGTAGACCCCAATGAAGGCCACAAGCTGAAGCACATCAAAGGTTTAGTTTTTAGAAACCTCTACTCTGTGGCCGTGTTTTCGGCCTACTGCAGCATTCTGAATAATATCAGCAAAGCAAATAGGTCCAACAGTTTGCAGTCTAGTCATAAAACAGCTCCCATCTTTTAATCGTAATTGATAACAATGATTACGATTATAATGACCATTACAGTAGTGATAAGTGTAATAAAATGTTGAATGCAACTAACAAAAACAACAACCTGTCTGTTTGTCTTGCAGAAAGAACTAGACGTCACCGCCACGCAGCTTGCCAACAGACAGGACGAGAGCGAACAGTCCAGGAAGAAACTCATCGACCTGAGCCGCGAGTTCAAGAAGAACACTCCAGAGGTGAGAAAATCAGATATTCACAGGCGAGCACCAACACACAGCCACGCGTACAGTGCGCCCCGCAATTCTTTTGACAATCACGCTTGGCCTCGGCGTTTCTCGGTGTCTGCTCTCCTCTTCATAAATGTAGCCGTGATTATTTACTGAGAGGAGTAGACGGAACAGAGATGCGGGCTTGGCTCCCAAAAATAGTCTCTCCATTAGTTTCCCTGAAATCCTAAAGAGACAAAACAGAAAACCCCTCAGGAGTTTGTATTATCTGACCTAGTTTTTTATGCGAGCAGAAAGTGTGGTCGGTGAGTGTGTGTGCGCGCGAGAGAGGGAGGCAAGGAGAGAGTGACAGAGCAGAGCAGGAGAGAGAGAGAGAGAGAGAGAGATCAGGAGGGAATTCTGTCCTGTTCCTGTGTTCCCATCACTCCTCCAGGGAATATTTGTTTCATCTCTGTAACCAAGGCAACATATTTCAAACCTCACAGCAAAAACAAAGTATTGTTGTGTTATTATTGGTAATGTCACCATGGTGAATTATTGATGGCAGCATGAATTATGTATGAACGGAGTAGACAGTGGATAGAAAATTGTCAACTCTCCGCGGAGTTGACAGTAGGCCTATTATAGTTACCACAGGATGGGGATTGTGACTATTGACTTCAGCATGTAGCCCACCCGCTGTAGAGGAGTATACACGGGAGGAAACTGTACCTGCATACAAAGGATGCTAATTTCACTTCACCCTACACATTCATCTCTAATCTCATTTCCAAGTATAACCGCACAGCTAACAACACACACAGGGAGGCAAGACAGACACAAAGGGAGAGAAACACACATGCAGAGGCAGCGGGAGCCATGCACAAAGAGAACATGCAGAGAAGGCAGAGGCACAAACACACAGAGGCAGATAGCCTAGATCACAGAACAGGACACACACATTCATCAGTGTAACAAGGCTGTGATTTAGGAAGGCTCCTCTGGCGTCTGTGTGGCCCCTGGCATCTCCCTGGTATGTGGAGGAGGAATCTGAGCCAGGCCAGACGAGCGACAGGATTCATTACAGGGCTGTAACAGCCTCAATAGGAATCAGCACTAAAACTCCGGGCGTTTGGAAATACAGAAGCATCAAGGCTGCCTACCAAACAGGCTGGTTCATAACGTGTGATGGCCCGCGCTTGATTAAAAATGCCCCGATCGTCTTGTGTGCATTTGAGGAGCCGCGTTTTTTTTTTTTTTTTTTTTTTTTTTTTCCATCGCTTGCGTGGCTGCATGTGTATGTGTGTGGTTGACCAGCTTATAAAGCGGGCTGTCAGCTCTCTGTGGTCCGCACCAGTCAACGGAGATCACAGTCACATCAGATCAGACTGCATTAGGCTGAGCGGGAGTCCGTCTCTGATCCATTATTCAACAACCAGGAGACCGGCCCACGTTGACTGTGTCTAGTCTGCTGAGCTGTACTCGGTGTGAACTGCACTCATGGTCTGCATAATAACGCACACATGCACGCACGCACACAAACACACACACACACACTCACGCAGGCTTTTGTAGCATTTTGAAAGTAGTGCAAAGAAATGCAGCGTGAAAACAAAGTTTTTATAATTCATTAGGACTGACACGCTGTTGAATTTTTTTTTTTTTTTTTTTTAGAGACTACATCTTGCTGCGCTTCCTAAGTCACCTAAATTATTCATCCACTTCTTAATTTCCTTTTAGTTAGTCAAGACTTCCCTACTACACTGTTATAAAGGCAAGGGTGGGAATGGTTGTAAAATGTCCCAAAGATTGCTAGCCAGAGGCAGTGGTAGTAAAACAACTGTGTGTGTGTGTGTGTGTGTGTGTGTGTGTGTGTGTGTGCGTGCACACACACACACATGTTAGTGTTTAGCTGCAGGCCAGACAGACAGCGAATGGGAGTTCCATACTCCCTGGAGGATTCCTCGGGCTGGCCTGTCTGCTGTCTGCCGGCAGCTTACACACCAGCCATCCATCTCTTGCTGCCTGGGCCCCTCCACTCCCCTCACTACACACACACACACACACACACACACACACACACACACACACACACACACACACACACACACACATTGACCATGGTGTCTGTGTGCATTGTTGTTATATGGTCATAAATCTTTGGAAGTGGAGGGGGCAGGGGGTGGAGCACCGCAGAGTGGACCAGAGGGGTTTAAAACTCCGGTGTTCAGCAGAAGGAGTCGCTTGGTGCCGTGTGGTATTTGCGTGTGTTTGTTTGAGTCTACACTAGGTTATTATAATTAACTAAAAGCTAAAAGTAGGTGTAAATGAAGCATTTTAGTTAAGCTCAATACAAACAAAAGCTAAACTTAAATCGAACTAAAATAGAGTAAAAAAAATACTGAAATCTTCAGTTTTAGGTTTTGTCACTTTGGTCTGATTTGCTTTTATTACCTGCCATGTGTTTATCGAGACTTGAGATGTCTACATGTGTGAATGAACATCCTTTAGAAAATCTTGTTTATGTTCGTATTTCTATTCTGAACCTCTGAAAAATGTGACTAAAGCACTCCAGACTAAAGTAATTAAAGACTAAAAGTAACACTGAAAAGAACGAAACGTTTTTCTCTCCCCCAAACAATCAATCCGCATCTGGAAACTGTCTGAAAATAAACCAAATCGAAAACAAAAACACAAAAACGAAAGAAGAAAAATGCAAAAGTATAATAATTGTAAGTAATCATTGAGGTTGCTGCAGCATTTATGAAAGCTTACAGCTACTAAAACCTAAAAACTCAAAGTTAATGAGATTGTTAGAGCGACTTCATATGATTTGGTTTTCTTAAAAAAAAATTTATGGTTGCCTCGAGTTGACTCATCGCGCAGACTCCTTCAAAAAAAGCTGAAGATTATAATTTCAACAAAGGCGGCAATTATTGCTGGACTACTTTTTTTGGTTACTGTATTTTCATAAGAGGTTCTGTGAATCAGCGCTGAGTTGATGATAACACAAAGTGTGAGATACTGAAGTGAAAAGTGCCTTAAATGTTGCATTTTCATTGCCTTGCAGCAAAACGGGGGCATAGATGTTCCAAACAAGTGAACTTTTGTTTATATTTTGTATTTTCATGAATCCAAATATGCTGTAGTGCAGGTCATCGAAAAACTAAAAGGAAACTGAAATGTAAAATTAGAATATTATCAGAATGCAAACGATGAAGCTGACACTTATCTGGTGTTTTGTGTGGGTGGGTCTTTTTTTTTTTTTTCCCTCCATGCTCTTCATCTCCTCTGTGTTAGAGGGAGAAAAAAGAGGGAAGGAGGGTTTTTTTGAGGGGGGGGGCAGGGTGCAGGTCATTACCCCTCAGCGGGGGGATATTGAATTGGCCCAGACAAACAGCCGCAACGACCCCTGATGAGGTAACAATGAAGCGGGGTCACCAAGGTCACGACCTGTCCTCAGCCCCAGACAAGCGGCCTGTCTGGACCAACCTGGGATTAGGCCTGGCCCCAGACACTGGTCCCAGGTCAGTTTGGGATGCACGTTCCCCTGCAGCCTCAGCTAGGCTTTTAAAGGCAGAGGGTTTCTAAAAGGCGCCGAGTCTCCCGAGCACACATCTGTCGTTGCCCTACTTCACATCTTCATTAGGCAGTTTTGAGAGTGCGCGTGCATTCACAAACTGTGAGAATCAAGTGTTCCTGTACAGAATGTCCTATTCTGCCGCGCTTTTTACCATACGCTCCAGTTCAGTTTGTCAGGATGTGGGCTCAGCTAACAGCACGGTGATTTGCATGTTCCCCTGATACGTGCTCGACCGGGTATCTAATCTGAAACTGCTGACTTGTACTGGAAAGTCATGCAATGGGACTTGGGAGGATAAGGAGCGTTTCCGTTATAGTAAAAAAATAAAATAAAATTTGGTGCGCGGACATGATTTGCATTAACGGTAGGCCTTCTCCTCGGCTCATTCACTCTCACGTGCGCTAGCGCTGCCCCTGGGTGGCCCAGGTGGTGCTGCACCTGTTCTTGTGAGAAACGCTGTCCGCCGGAACACCTCCGGGTACAAACCTGGCATCCTCCCTAACATCATGTTCATCACTCACGCACCGCAGTGTTTTTTTTTTTTTGTTTGTTTTTTTTCTTTTGTTTTTCATTGAGGTTGACAGCAGCAGGAACGGTCACTGCTTGAGCAGCTTATTCGATTGCTACATAGTCATTATACAACTTGTGCATCTCTGCCACTTGTCCCTGTGTTATTTAGTGCTATTTAAGGATTAAAATATTCAGTTGATTCTTCTGTTTTTGATACTCACTAATCTCCTCTTTATTTTTTTTTTAGGATTTACGGAAACAGGTTGCACCTTTGCTTAAGAGCTTCCAAGGAGAGGTGAGTGGATTATTTTTGGAAATTATTATTGACACAGCGATATCCATAACATGCTCCAAGCAAAGTAATCAAATAATGCATTTTATGAAGCCTGTTTGACATTCATTAACTGGTAACTTGCTTCCTCTCGCAGTGCCTTTTTTTCTTTTTCTTTTTTTAACTTTTGTCTTCAATCATCATCTCTTCTCTCTCACTTCTCTCTTTCCCCTCTTCACTTCGCCATCTCCTGTTCTCTTTCTTGCCACTATCTCATTTCCCCTTCTTTCCTCTCCCTCTTTTCTTTGCTCTGCTCTGCTCTTGATTTTCTGTCCTATTCATGAAGTCCTGTTGCCCGAGGGTGTGTTTAAATTGCATCCTGCAAAAAAAAAAAAAAAGGCACCACAAAACCCTAGCTCTAGCCAGTCACAACTCACCGAGTGCTATTTCCTCAGACTTTGTCTGCATGATTCTGTGGGGGGATATTTGTTGTTGTTTTTTCTTTTTTTTTTCTTCAGTTGATTTGGTGAATCATGAGCCATTTTTGCTCATTGTGGCACATGCATGTTTACTTTAAGTTTGCCCAAGGTTTTTGTGTACCTTGACCAATCAAAGGTGACTTTTGTGTGTGCTATATCATACCCCTGCTGTTCCCCCCCCCCCCCTCTATCCTCCTCCTCCGTCATTTTGGCCCATTTCCATCGTGGCTCCTCCTCACTGGCAGCCATGCATTTCCAGTTCGCTCCCATATGTGAAAGTCAGTGGGTAGGAGTGGAAGCGGCTGGTTTAGACTGGGGCGTTATTTGGGGTTGGAGTGGGTGGACATTCAGCAGAATCTTTTCTCTAACACACACACATACACACACACTCTCACACACAGAGAAAGAAAATCATCTCAATAGATAGTGACAGGGCTGCTTTGCTACTGGCCATAGAGTGCTACAGTTTAACACTGGGTTAGTTTCCATATTCTTGTGTTAGAGCAACAACCACAGCCAGTGGTTATGTAAAAATGCTGTAATTTATAGTGGTTCTTCCATGTTCTGCTGATGATCCACAGTCTATTTAGAGAATAGAAACAGCAGCGGTATAATTGGGGCTTTGTCAGCTGTTTCCACAATCCTCATGTTGACACACCTCGACGGCGTGCACACCAGAACACGCTGAGACGCGTAGTGGGTGGTCGCGGAACTGAGAAGGACATTATCTTATGATTATTGAGATAATACTGTACACCCGCGCCAGTCTTAGAGCAGCCCATCAATCAGTCGCCTATTCTGCACGCTTGCATGCCACGACATGAGTTGCTCTGAGAATGTGTAATTTTAGCCCGTCTTTGTTTGCTTACCCCTCAATGCTTTGATCAAGGACAAGACAGCACCAGAAGCCAGAAGGTCTTGTCGAAATCCCACAGTAACTCATCCTTAAGCATTTTACCCAGGAGGGTGAATCTTTACTAAGTGAATGTAGAACTCAGACAGAACAATAAAAAGTTTTAGCCCAGGAACTTGGAGGTCTTGATACTCTGTTTAATCTTTGTCATTGAAAGGTGGATGCCCTCGGGTCATAATTATTACCAATAACAGTAGTGTTTCCACAAGGCCTCAGTTTGGTAAACGGGTTATGTGTGTTTGTGTGTGTATGTTGCATACTCAGTGTTCCTTGTTGGTCCATCGATCAGATAAGCTTTTCCATTATCCAAGGCTTCAGTCTCTGCTTCCCATAGCCTCCCCTTATCAGACTCCACTGGGGCCACACACACACACACACACACACACACACACACACACACACACACACACACACACACACACACACACACACACACACACACACACAGATATATATGTATACACACACAGGTCAGCCCGATGCCCTTCACACACTACGGGTTAGATAGGGGAGCAAGGTGGTGCTGAGTGATGGTGGCACAAGGTGCTGACGTATGTACGTATGTGTTTGTGTGCGTGGACTTGTCAGGGATACCTTTTTGCAATTGCAAGCACTTCTCATCAGTAACCTACTGATACTGGTGAGGTATCATTTGTGTCACTTCATTTGTTTTGCTTGGTGTGTGTGTGTGTGGGATGGGGGCAGGGGAGCATGTAATAGCAGATGTCATTGGGATTGGTTGAAAGAGCTGCAGTTTGGAACAGCAGGGTTGTATTTGCAAATCCTGGGTGGTCTTCTAATGGCTCTGGTCCTGCAGTTAACCTGCCTCTAACTGTAGGGTGTGTCCTACATTAAATGTCTATTTCCTGCCTCCCATGTTGGGCTATATAAAGCTAGTGTACCACTGACCTTGGCCCAGTCATTGTACAGTCACGCAGCTGGCTTCCTTCGGTGCCATTGGCAGATAATTTATTTTTTTCTGTGTGTGTGTGATGGTTTTTGTATGTTTCTTTTTTATGATGAGATTGTGTGGCATGACTTTAAGTCTCTGATCACATTCCCTTATATATACAAACACACACACAGACGTGTGCACGGACATTTCGACAGGTTTGATGTTGGTGTGTGTGAGAAAGGTATTAGTGCTCTGTATCTGTAATCTCCCATTAGCGGCCATGCATTTGAGGATTCTGATCGCTCAGTGTCACACAGCACACGAAGAAGGGTAAAGTACACGATGCAGCATGATGTGAGAACGAGAGATATTAGTATTGGAGAGAGAGGGAGGAGGGAGATTGCAGGAGCATGCAAGAGAGACTCAAGTGTGACAGAGAAACATGTGAGAAAGGCTAACAGTGGAAAAAACAAATTGAGGAAAAGAAAAGACTGAGTCAGAGAACATGGAAGTGACAAGAGAGAGAATTTGTGAGAGAGACGGGGAGAAAGACACAGAGAAATGAAAAAAAGAGGGAGGGGTGGTGTGCTGGCACCAGCCTACTCAGGGCCAGATGTTTTGCGGCTAAAAAACTAGAGATGAATCAAAGCCATGTGAAGAGATTTATTAGGTTCCCATAGGAGCCCAGGCAGTATTACATGTAGCCCGCTCTGTTTACAGTGGCAAGAACCCCTAAACCACCCATCAACTACACTACTGGCTTGGCTGGGAATGTGAAGACTTTATATTTGGACTTATATAGGCTTTTGTCTTTATTCCTTTTCTCTCAGTGAATGTGCTGGAGGAGTTGGAAGAGAAACACAGGCTGTTTAGTCTGAGTGCGTGAGCCAGAGTAGTCAGCTGTAGCTCTGCCCAGTACAGTAGCACCATCTGAATGTCTTTATTTGGCATCTGTTTCCCTCGATTTAGACTTGATTTCAGATGCATTTCGCCTACTCTGTCTGCTTCTCATATTGAAGTGTGACACAGAGACTATGGCAGAGCTCGTTGCCTCATGTTTCAGCATTGACAACAGCGTAAAAGTTCCCCTCTCCAGTATGATTTTAGAATTAATCTCTTATAGATCCAATCTAATGCTGTCCGTTTCAATAATATCGGTGATGGAATGCATGCCGTGCCCTCTTGTGTTAATGGCTGCATCAGTAATGGATCCACACTGTATTGCTGCTAAGAGCTGACTGAATAATCTGCCCCTGCTGTGGCTGGAAAGACTGAGCCAGCTGTTTAATGATGTCAGTGTGCTGGAGGGGAAACAAACACACACATTTGCACACAGGCTCGCCATCTCTCACACACACACACACACACACACACACACACACACACACACACACACACACACACACACACACACACACACACACACACAACAGACTGAAGGACTTAGGCACACTCACTCGAGGACAGACGGATAGACGAACACACGTACACAGCAAACGAAACGCATCCGTCATCGGCTGAACAGCTGAACTGACTTCACGGGAAGGAAACACCAACGTGGCCGCTGTCATGACGGCCCCGATCTCATGCAACATACCAAGGCATAGTGAGGATAGACAGATATGTAGACGGCTCTCACCGTTAAATTAATGTGCCTGCTTTTGGAGTGTATGGTAACTGACGTTTAACAATTACGTTTTATTTTTCCTCCTTGCAGATCGATGCCTTGAGTAAGAGGAGTAAAGAAGCAGAGGCCGCCTTCTTGAACGTGTACAAAAAAATAATCGATGTCCCAGGTAAGACTGCTCTTAGTGATGATACAAGTGTGTTTGTGTAGACTCCTCCCTAGTCCGGAATTGCAATCAGGGAGACCTTCCCTCATCCGTGCAGACAGCAGCAACAGGGAAAAACGCAGAAAACGTGTGACACCGTCCCTCTGGTGCTGCTTCACTGTTCATCCAGGCGTGTGCGACGCCTTAATATGTCCCCAGGAGACCTCATCCCCATTGGTATAGCCATTATAGGGTCTTAACAGAAGGTGCGTCCTGATACGGATGACAAGCGTGCCCACAATTGGCCGCGGCAAAGTGTGCACATACACGAGCGGTCGCATCCAGCAGCACTGAGGCTGAGGGAGGGCCGCGCGGCACCGAGAGCTGCAGAACACACAGCCACAGTGCTGCTGGTAGGAGACTTTCAGCTGCTCGGGAGCCCTGAAGGGGCCGCGTATGCAGGAATGAAAGAGTTGAGTTCATCTATAGCGTAAGGAGGTCATCATATTCCCACATGGATAGACCTACAGTAATATCTTTGGATTGTACTGCTCCCAATAAGTCAGCGCCAGCTCTGACGGGGCTATTCTTAACTTGCAGCGAGACAATGATGTAATGCCTGATGCATACACGCACACAGACACAGACCGGCCTGACTAATGCAGCAGTCTTGAAAGAGGAAACAGTGTGTTTTGTTCTGTCTTCTATCAGCTGAAGGCCTGGTTAGTCAGCCCAGTGTGCTCTGGTTTAGATTAAAGGTGTCTGGCGAGAGCGTTCAGCACCAGTGGCCCGCCAGTCAAACTGCTTTTAACAGGCTGTACAGTTGATTTGAAGCGGGGGGGTCCAAGTGAAGGACACAGGTTTGATAAGAGGGAGAGAAAGTTGATTTTTCAAGGGCACAGAGGCAGATAGGAGTCCAAATTCAGGGCGTACAGTTATGTTAGTGAGTGTTTGTACTTGTGTGTATTTTTTTTTGTGAGACTTTGGAAGCAAACGCATGTGTTTATGTGAAGAGGTGTGTGCGTGCGTGTGTGTGTCAGAGCCAAGCCCTGCATGGTGTGTCACCTTGACAGCACAAAATCAGCATGAAATTCCCCAATCGTTCTCTGCTGATCTCTCATTAGCATAGTTAAGATATCTAACTGCGTCAGACATGAGACACACACACAAACGCGCGCGCACACACACAGCCCTTACCCCCAGCTGTAAGCTGTCAGTTCCTCTTATCTGTACAACACACACACACACACACTCATAAACACGCACACACAAACACACACACATAAACTGCTCTTTTAGCTGGCATGCTGATGAGCGTCGCCTGCGTCTCTTGGCTGCCTGTCACCAGTCTGCCACCCATGAGCACCAATCAGATGTGATTGGCCTGACTGACAGGCCTCTCTTCATCACACTGACAGTTAACCCTGCTGTGTGTTCAGAGATGTTGGTAAAATGCCTCCAGAAAGTTGCCTTTCTTCCTTCTGTCTCTGTTTCTTTAATCTCGTATTTACCTTTTCTCATTGCCTGTTTTTACAGCTCCGCTTTGCCCATCTGTCTGCTCCCATGTTTTTCTTCTTTCTCGCTTTCAAGCGGCATCATAGCGAAACATTTTAACTGATCATAGCCCAGTAATCTCTCCTGTTAATTTGTCTCTTCTATGTTACTGTGTGCCTCTACTTATCCGGTTCTCCCGCTGCGCCAACAGTTGACGCATTATGTTTTTTTCCCGCATACAGAAACCAAAGTTAATCTCCTAACTCAACAATGGTCGCTTGATACAAAGACTGATAGTCTATCGTTCAATAGACTTTATGGATAAAGTTTTGTTAGGAAAGAATGGGTAAACCAACAGTGACTTATAAGTACGAAGTTTGATCTGTTCTTTTCTAATCACCGAAGTGCTCTGATGTTATAAGAGCCTGATGACTTTCTTTTTAGGTCATTATCAGTAAGTGAGAATAATGTATTTAAGTGTGGCCGTGAGAAGCCAGTGATGAAGACGCATCAAGGTTAAGTTGCTTTACTCTATAGCAGGAGCATTAAACATAAGGCCCGGGGGCTTGAATCGGCCCGACGAACACTTGAATCCGGCCTTTAAACTGTATTTTCACAAGTTTTTAAGATTTTCCTGTTGATAAAGACTGCCTACCCCCAGTGCAATTCATACTACACCAAAGTAATTGAATGACAGGAAAGCACTTGCTTTTCAGCCACTAGTGAGTCTACAGTAAATTAACAAAAACTTTATATTTTATAATTACAGGACAATCTGTGCAATGAACTATCATGACTCTTTCTGTAATTTTACACATTTATCATGCAGTTCCACCTAAGATCAAACTGGGCTGTGTGTGACCCACGATGTTAAATGAGTTGGACATCCCTACTCTAAAGTATTGAACCTTCTATCATGGAGAGTAGTTTGAAAACAGGTTTATTATAAATAACTAACATTAAATAGAATTTACTGCCACATTATTATTTCTAAAAGTAAAGCCAAGCTCTGATTTGAAGATGTCAGACTGTTCTCCCCTCATCGCAGTATGACTGGTAATTGCGATATGTTTTGGTTTCTGCTCTAACCACTAATCCTCCAAAGGGGGATCAGAGGTCAGGGTCGGCTCCAGAACAGTTGTCCTGGAGCTGCTAGAGATTCATTGCCTTGCCCAAGGACTCTTCACCAGGGCAAGCTCTCCCTCTCTCTCACAGGGCCATGAATGTAGTTATTCCTAGCTCACTACACCACCTTGCCGCCCTTGCTTGTCTGATCTGCTTTACAGTGTGTTAACATGGTGTGTGTTTTCTCTACCAGATCCTGTACCTGTGTTGGAGCTGGCTCAGCAGCTGCAGCTGAAGCTCCAGAGGATGCACGACATTGAGACAGAGAACACCAAACTTCGAGAGACACTGGAGGACTACAACAAAGAGTTTGCAGAGGTTAAAAACCAAGGTTAGAGACGGATGCGTGCGCAGGCACACATTATGGGATTTTCCCGACTTTGACAGAAGTAGATGTAGACCATACAATTAACTAGTTAATACTTATCAAAATTTCACATTCCGGTGTTTTATGTTGACGCTTGTTTGTGAAAAAAACAGACACTAATGCCAGTGAGTCCAGATCTTCACTCCATGTCATTTCCTTTTCCCTACACTTCTGGTCTCTTTACACTTGTGCTATCCATCCCTCTTCCCAGCAACCTAAAAATAAACTTTAAAAAAATTAAATGAGAAGAGAACTTGTGTAACCTGGGTTTTAGTGAAAAGCTTTTGTAAAGCTGTTGTAGAGCGATTCTTTTCTTCTTCTTCTTCTTCTTCTTCTTCTTCTTCTTCTTCTTCTTCTTCTTCTTCTTCTTCTTCTTCTTCTTCTTCTTCTTCTTCTTCTTCTTCTTCTTCTTCTTCTTCCAAAAGGAAAAAAAAAAAAAAAAAAGGATGTTAACTAAATTAAAAACAATATGCCCAGCTGGACCTACAGTGGACCAGTCATCCTGTCCTGGATTGCATCTAATTGCAGTAACAGGAGGGTCTGGTTGGAGCAGAATACGGACTCACTGAGTCACCTGCTGCAGATTTGCTGTGGTAGTTGAAGTCTAGGAGAGACTTGTTGGAGTAGCAGCTAAAGTGATATCCAGGAGGGCCACTACAGCAGCCCTGTAGATAGGAAGTGTTGGAGTACAGCTGGTTAGCAGCAACTGAACATTGAAAATATAACTGAGGAGACTATCCACTGAGTTGTTTTCTTTCTCTAATGGATTAAAAAAGAAAACATTGCTAAATTGAATCGGCAGATACACTTTGGTGGCCTTGTTGTCAAGTCTGTGTGTGAAAAGTGTAGTGGAAAATTTTGTCCTGCTTGTGTATGAAAAGGTAGTTTTAGTTCATTAAAAAAACGAGCAGTATGTGAAGCAAGATGAACACAACATTTTCAGTTTCTGGACATATTTTCGGTTTAGCTTATAGCTCTCTCGAAAGTGGAAATGTCTTAAAGTTCAGGGGACTAAAGGTGAGAAAGTCTCTACTCTTGCTTCAGAATTCTTTCCTGCGTGTGTGCGTGGACTGCCTTGTTTGTGCAGCTTTACTTGAAATCTGTCCTCATCATTGCGGGTTTATACCTCTTTGACATACATTGAGATATGTGGGAAAAAAAATCCTAAACACTAAAATGTCCACAGGTTTACGTTTAAAAAGTTTCCCGTGAGGATGAAAAAGACGTGACAGAGTTGGAGGAATGTAAAAAAAATAAATAAAAATGCAATGATCTACATCCGCTTAAAGATGGAGAAACTGACAACAGCGGGGAGAGATGAGTGAGAAGCGGTAATAAAAAGTGGTGTAATTTCAGTCGAAAAGGAGGAGTGAGCGAGCGAACGGGGGAATGTTTTGGAATCCCCCTTTCCTCAGTGAGAGTTAATTGGAACAGCTCGATAGCGGCAGGGTTCCATTCTGCCATTGATTTTCCTGTTCCCTCATCCTTTATCCCTCCTTCCCGCCTCAATAGATGGGGGATATTTAAACCCCAAAACACACTGTGGAACTCCCACTCCTGTTAAACACACACGCGGATCCGCCCGCACACTCTCTCTCACACACACACACACCACACACATTCACACACATACACACACACAGAGTGCAGGGGCCATTGATCCCCGCAACCTAAATGTTTAAAGTTCAGTTAAGCAGTTAAGGGGTAAGAGGGCTCTGAGGGGACTCTCCTCTATTGATTATGTGTCAGAGCAGTGAGACTGGAGTTTAAATCACACGCACACACACACAAAGTGCTAAGAGCCCTCAGTCAAAGGTAGCGAGCAGCAATGCGTTATATCATTGTCTCACTCACTTATATCTTTCTCTGAGAAACACACACACACACACACATAGGGAGGACTATTTATTACTCCAGTTATGTGTTAGATTTATTTCAGGCTGCCCCATACAGCGCTCAGCCGGCAGCAGGTTATGGGGTTTCGGTACTAATGCAGTCCTAATGAATGCAGCATATCTGCTCTTAGTGATAGTTGAATATTCTACGGCAGCTGCGGATTCAAAGATTGATTGATTGGTAATTTATTTCAACATGTGAACAATATACAAGTACATTTAGAAAAGAAATGAGAGAAAAAAAATATACTATACAAATTACATACAAACCGGGGCCATGGGGGCCAAGGTCTTCATCTGTGCTCACAGAGGAAGAATGCAGGATGTGAAATGCTGCTTCTTAGGCAAAGGTCAAACACCTCGCTAAAAACATCGTCACTGCTATTTTATATCAGATATATAGAAAAGTGCCATAGTTTGCTGTCTGTGTTTTCTATCTAGATCACTCACGTTTCTGACTTCTTTTCTCTCGGTGCTCGCCTCTTTGCTCTAATCTCTTCCACAGAGGTGACCATTAAGGCCTTGAAGGAGAAGATTCGCGAGTACGAGCAGTCTCTGAAGAATCAAGCTGAGAACCTGGCCCAAGAGAAGCAGCTCCAGCTACACAACGACTATGCAGAGAAGGAGAGGTAAAAGTTGCGCATGTTTATGTGCGTATGTGCGCTGCTGCAGCTGTGTTTAAAGTAATAACCTCTGCATTATTTTGCAGTTTGAATGCTTTGGGTCATTGTGCCCTCAGGCAGAACTGCTGATTCTTATCTTTGAATGATAGGTTTAAGATTTCAGACTTTATTTAGCAGGGCTCTCTGTTCACAACTTACTAATTCCTACTTAAGCAAATCTCCAAGGGCTCTTTTCTTTTTTTTTCTTTTCTCTTTTTTCAGTAGTTATCAGTCTAATCGACAAATTGTTGCTTATTGCTTTCCTCCTGCGCACAAATGTAGGAATGGAGATAACTTGCATAAAAGACAATGCCAGCATTTTTGTCATGTGGGCGCTTGCCATTCTCGCTTTGATGGGAATCGACACCATCCACTCCCATTTTCTGTTTACCAAGATACTTTTCAGCCGTTATGTTGGATATTTTGCTGCCATGGGCCTCTGCTGTGCAAAAATATGCTTTGCTGATAAAGACTACTTTATTTCAATACAATGGTTTGGTTTTTTTTGTTAAAGTGTGTAATTTTCAGGTGTACAGGAAGACGGGGGCAGTAATAAGCTCAAAAAATGCTTCCGGATGCTTTAGGGACATTTAAAAAAAACTGCTTAGTGAGGCTAAAATGCTTTAATACTGCCATTTTCCAGAAAAGGGCCAATTTGGCCTAAAGTATAATGGACTTGAGGCAGGAATATTGTTTCACGTAACAACTAACTCAGGCTCCTTTGCTTCTACATTGGATCCCAAAAAACAGTAACTAGTTTAAGCTATCTTGTGATCCCATATTAACTTGGATAATGTGTGCTCTTATTTTGAAGTAATCAAATCAAATAAAAAAGAGATGTGCAGACATCTGAGTGATGAGGCTTCATGTGATTAGCCGCTGCAGCCTCGGGGCTTAAAGACGCAGCATATTTTCACTGAGGGAGAACAAGAGCTAAAAAAGCTCTGATGGATGCGTCAGACCTGAACGTTTTTATCAGCAATGAAATGAAAGTTTGAGACCGACAGAATTAACAGATTAAATTCAGCGTGTCACAAGTGCTCAGCTGCACAGTATGGAGTTCCTCTTCAAGCATGTTAATATGCAGTTTTACTACTAAATCGCACTCTCACCATGCAGATTTAGTAATGATATACTGACTCCAAACAGTCTCCGCTGTAATTCTAAGCGAATGAGACCCGATGCACTGAACGCTATGGATTTTCTCCAAGCTACAAGCTGCTTGCAGTCTTTAAAACACCATCCCTCTGATGAAAGTCCTCATTTCAAGTTGACGTATACAGTTTACTAATATGAAATGGACTTTACAAAGCACGTTTTCCTCCTGTCAGTCATCTCGTTTGTTTGACGAAGCTGTATTAAAGCTCACTGTCCCTTTCATACGTACAGTAGAAGATCAATTGTCCAATTGTATTTCCTGTACGTCAGTGTTTTATGGGCCCCTTCCTGTCTGCAGTGAGCTGACTTCCTGTGTCTGAGAGAGAAGGGGGGGGGGGAGTAAATGGATGGCACCTCCGATGCATTTCATCCTGCAAGGAATGAGCGAAGGGTAGAGAGAGTGAGGGAGATGAAAGGATGAAGTAGAGGGCAGAAAAATAGAGATGACAGGAGAGACAGATTGGCGGGGAAGGGGGGCATCAAAGAGTGCCATAAAGACCATCTTTGTGCTAGATTATTGATGTTTTTACACGCAGTGGCAATTTCTCAGCAGAGCCCAACTTTTTATATGCTAAGAATGAATCTATTTTATCCTTGTGGTTTCTGTCGCCCCCTCCCCCCTCTCCCTTAGTCAAGCCTCGCGCACTCTCTCTCTCTCTCTCCCCCCTGGGTGCAGTGTGCCCCAGTGGCCAGACATTCCTGCCTAATAGGGCTGCTTAATGAGGAGTGAGTTGTGTTGGGAGGATTTTAGGGTGGAAAACACTTCAGAAATGGTGGGAAAATAGAGAATAGTCGCAGTTGCCACAAAGTGTGAGCTCAGAATTTACTGACTCAGTATCTCTTGACTGACTGTGACTTTCTGCTACCTGGTCTCTTGTAGGAAACTCCAGGAGAGCCAGGACTCCATGTCCTCAAGGTTGGAGGAGGCCGAACAGAAAGCCCGGTCCCTACAGACAGGTACCAGCCTACGCAGCCTGTACACACCTGGGGATTGTTTACCCACCTTTAGATAAAGTGCTCTTATCACTGAAAGTGTAGTTGGGCTGGCTATTAAGCCTTTGAAAACTTCTTAAAGGGGACTTATTATATTAATCTCCAGTTCCATATTTTTATCCCTGTACTTTTGTAGAGTAGCTTTGTATGATTTAAAAGTTCAGCGTCATCTTTGTTTACCTTAAACCCGTGAAGCCCTGTATTCTGCTGTCCTGAAACAAGCTGTTTTAGCTCCCTTCCACCTCCCTTTAATCCAGCTTTCTTCAGACTGACAAATAGAAGGGTTGAAACATCAGGTGGGTGGAGCGTCTGTGCTCCCAGGCAAAGCTGCGTTCCCGAGATGACCATATAAGGATATCCCCTCTCAGTGATATCATGCAGATCCCAAAGTAGAAAAAAAGAATATATTTAACCGGAGCTTTGGGCTCATAGGGGTTACATCCACATACACCGACCATATTACTTAAAACTTGTCATTTGTAATGTGATCATCCACCTTTGTGTGACAGAAAAAAGGAAATCATAATAGATTCCCTCTATTCCTCTCTATTTCTCAATAAATGTTCACCCATCGTGAAAATGAGTTTAAAAAAAAAAAACAGCTACTGGTGATTATTATGTTTAACACTCATAGTTAATCTGACACATCTGGACTAGGTGTCTGCGAGGCCTGGAGATCTAAGAAAATCTCAGCTGTCATCACTGAGAAACAGAAATGCCAAAGTTTCTCGTGTGAAATAAGACTTTAGTAGTAAGAAGCTGTCAAAGATAATGTTTACACCTTTAATGCTCTTTTAAAAAGTATCGCTCATGTCTGGATCTGCTTCTTCAGCTCACTTTGCACCAGGAAAACCCTTAACTGTCTCTCACCGTCTTTTGCAGCACTTGAAACAACTCAGGCCGAGCTCTTTGATTTGAAGACAAAGTATGACGAGGAATCCACAGCAAAGTACGTGCCTCACTGATCTATGTGTGTTTGCGGGTGACTTCTCCCCTCTGGCTCCTCCATACTCTCCTCCTGACATAATCATCCTGTTTAGTGAATCTCCTTGCATGGAAACTCCCCCTTCTCTCCCTAACAGCTGGATTTTCTCCCACAACAGCCAGCAGCCTCCAAATCCCGGCATTACCCATGCACTGTAAATACTGAAAGGGATTGTAATGTATTCTGCAGCCAAACTAAAACATCAAAATAGAGTTTGTTTTGTGCGCGCGGATGTGTGTGTGGTTTTGTTTAATCCATTAAGACCTGATATGTACGTATAAGTCTTATATAGGCGCCTGATGTCTTAATGGGGTAAAGAGCTTTCAGATTTCATCAGAGACTTGATAGAGAGGTGCCAGATTGAAAGCTACATATGTTTTCTAATAGGACCTGTAAGATGAGATGGCTTCAGTCGAGCTTTGGGCATCTATCATTATTGATCTTATAGTAGTGTTGAGGATGAGAACAGAAGCTTTTCCATGTCAGCACTCCGCACTGTGAAGTGGCACTTTATGACATTCACACTCCTCGTTCCCTCTGGGTTAGCAGCAGGACCCAGAACCTCGTGAGCACCAGAATCGCATACGCAAAGCTGAAAAATTACATTTCCGGGGAAGGGGGGGATCACCCTGCCTTGGCTGAAATATGAGCTCTTTTGGCTAAATCCAGGGACTGATAATAAAATGGTCAAGGGCATCCTGTGTTCATACACAAAGTACGGGAGAGTATCAACTTGGCTTTTAAGGCCACCCCACCACCACCACCATCGCCACCCCATCCCATTTACCTGGCCCCAAACTCACTGTGCCTCTCCATTAACAGAGTTGTTAAATTGATTGGCTGTTAAAAACAAATCGATCCCTCTTCTGTCTTCCTCACAATTTTTTTTTTTCTCCCTGTTTTTTTCCTTTTTTCCCTCTTACCTCGCTCACTCGCACACTTTGTCGTTTGTCTCCTGCATTAGGTGTTTGGGGTTTTTTTTAGTGTGAGAGGAAAGACCACAGGACGAAATTGCACACGGTGTAATAGCACTAATCAATATGTTTCATAGTCTATCAGAAGGCCCTCCCTCCCCCCGTCCCCTTTCCTGCACTTCTTCTTTTTTTTTTTTTTCTTCCTACATTTCTTTACGCTTTCTTTTGGCGTCCTTGTCTCTTCGTTTTATGTCAGAAGAAAACACTTTTTGAAAAGACACTTATAGTAGGTCCCATTTGCTTACAGAAGCTAATAAACACATGCCCACCCACATAAATACACACACACACACACACACGTACAAGTATACACTCACTCATTCGCTCACTCACTCGTGAGCCCGAGGCAGTCAGGGTCCTTGACTATGTGGCGTGCTGTGATCTGAAATTTTAATGCAACGCTTTAAAGCACACACAAACCCTCTCTAACCCTGCACCCTCCCAGTCCTTGGAGTCCTTCCCCCGTTTACTGCTTGGCTGAGCAAATCGCCAGTGTTTGGCTGAACACAACTTTTAACCCTTTAACTGCATACATTTTGGCACTGCGAAACACAAACGCATACATACATATCATGCGCTTCTCTCCTCACAAGCGCACAGACACGTGCGGGTACACACACACAAACGCGCACACACGCACACACTCGCTCTGAACTTTTCACTAAGGAGGACATTGCGTGACAAATCCCCCCCATCCTCTCGCTGCATTTGGGTAATCTGCCTTTTAAAATAAGCACTAACACACTCTCACAAACACCCGTGGACGTACACAAACACACTCCCTGAGAATTTGGTCGATGTTTGCAGCGCCCGGAGAGTCTCAGCTTCAGCGGGAGGCGGGCCTGCAGATGTAGCGTAGCCCCCCCCCCCCCTTCTCTGTGTCGACGCTGTGAGGGTCTGGCTTGGCCGCATTTTACCCGTTTAGTCCCTGTTAAAGATTAATGATATATTGATCTCCAGCCCCACAGGATGCTTTGTGTGTGTATGTGTGTGTGAGTGTGTGAGCTGAGTGTGCGGAGACTCCTCTGTATGTTTGCGCATAGCTTTATCTGCATGTAGGAGGCTTTGATAACATTTTGGTTAAAATCCGTTTAATTGCCGATAATTAGGCACCGGTCAATAGGGCTTTCTTTCCGGTGTCCAGCCCAAGCACACAACAACACAAAATGGCGCACAACATACACACAGACACGGTCTCACAGCTAGCTTCTTTTTAAGCCTCCTTGAAATCCCCAAGGTAACACGCTGTGAAAACGCAATGTGGAGAAAGCCAAGGAAAGAAAAGGAATGGAGTGATGAAAGCTGGAGGGCAAAAAGCGAGCCAGGGGCCGGAGGCATCAGCGAGGAAGAGGGGATAAGAGAGCGATAGAGGAGGGAAATGAAAATCTAAATCAGGGGAATATCCTGCTGGCACCGAGGACAGAGGCCGAGGAAGAGAGGGCGAAAGATGAGAGAGGGGAGGTGGAAGGAAGAAAAAGATGAAAGGAGGGGGTGAAAAAAGTGGAGGGCGATGGGAAGGCAACGGTTGAGGGGGAAAGGATGGAGGCAGGCAAAGGGTGGAAAAGAAAAGGAGCGCTTGAGTGAGGAGCAAGAGAGAAGATGATAGGAGATGAAAAGGCCTGTCTGAGATGGAGGAAGTACAGTAGGGCCTCAGAGGCTCTGGGCTTGTTTCAGAAGTCCTATAGTACTCACTGATGTCACTGGGTGCACCCATTGGCTTTCATGGTACAAAAGAGTGTGTGCAAGTGTGTTTGAGTGTGCGCTGATTGTGTGCGTTTTCCATTTTGGCTGTGTATCTACTCTATAGCTCCTCCCTGTGGCTGCTGTATGGTGTTTTATAGATAAGTTTGGGTGCTATAAAATCAGACTTTATCATCACGAAGGACCCACCCCCCCTTTTACTCTCCAGTGTTTGATGAAGTCATTCCAGCGGGTGCATTGGCGGGCCACGGACAGTTCCTGCCCAGCGACTGACTGACTGACTGACTGTATCAGGATATGCAGAAAATCCCTTCCCTGTGCTCTGCTTTGGCCCTCAGCCTCTAGCTTTGCCTTTTATAATTCCCAAATACAGCCAAATCCAAAGGTTATTTAAGAAGACTTTGTGCATCTGTACTTTGATTAAATGATCACATTTGGAGCAGGAGCGGTGGTGTATTTGGGTTGCATTACTACCCATAAACGCTCTCCATTACAAGCTTTTCTAGCTTGTTGGCTCTCTGACCTTAACATTTGTGTGCGCGGGTGCGCGATTTGAGTGCGCTTGCGGGTCCTGCACACTATAGCTTAAGACGGGATAAAAGCTGTTGAGGTAGTGTACTATTATGTTGCTTAAATACATACTAGATCCTTTTAACTGTTAGGGAAAGAATAAAAGCAGAGAGTGAAAAGCTCTCCCACCCACATCTGATTCTTTTTGCTGCATTGCCTGTGGCACAATGTTGACCTAATATCAACTGTGTCTGTTTTGTTAAACACATTCAAATCAGTAGTACTCAAGCCTATGGGACATAACACTGTTTCTCATACTGTGACACACAAATACAAAAGCTGCGTGGGCTACTGGGTTCACTATCAAAAGATTGCAATAAAATCAAAAGGTCTTAATGGACGCGCAGTGCACATATGCGCCTCACGCCTTTCCACTCGGTGCCACTCGCGTATTCTTATCAGCGAGGAATGTCTTAAATAAACACGCACGCATTTATGCCATGTCGTTGCATTGCGTTATAGACCATCGGTGAGGTCACTATTTCCAAAGCCTCCTCGTGCTGGGAAACATATTCACGCATGTTGAAAACTCAAAAACAGAAAGGCAATTGTAGTTTAACTCAAAGTTAAAGTCGTCATTACGAAATATTAACATTCGCTGCGCTTCTGTATTCTTCAGTTCCCGCTCATTGTTCACAGAAAAGTGCCAGGTATCCACGTCTCTCACGATGGAGGGATTATTTAAAATATTTTTCCCAAAGTCCAATGAGAGGTGGTATTACGGGGATGTATTCTTGCTGTTTGACCTCTAGCAAGTGAGAGGTGAACCATGGCCTCCATCCAGACCATTAGTCAGACACAATCACACAGCTTCATAGCAGATTAGTCTGCTGTATTAGGACTTAGAGCTCTATTAATGTAATCCCTCTGTTTTAGTGTGGCCTGGGTTTAGGGGCTTACATGTGCACACCCACACTCATAGACACACACACATTTAAATACATGTATGCACGCACATATACAAGCTGTTTGGGTTATGGAGTTCACAATCAATGGATTAAGGTGAAATTTAGACAGTAGCTTAATGGACACCGTACCGGGATGCTCTAAATCTGTGCACCTCTCTTTCTGCGAGTCGTCATCATTCATTTATCCATATTTGTTTTTTTGTTTTTTTTTATATCCTCTGTGCATTTATCTGAAGTAACAACACATGTTTTTCTGTCTCTTAGGGCGGATGAGATTGAGATCTTGATGACAGACCTGGAAAGAGCCAATCAGGTAGCCCGCTCGGTTTAATACTGAATAGTATTTTTTTTTTTGTTTAAGTGCAACACTGTCCAAGTTGTCTTCACAAGTTTCATTGTTAAATTGTAGACCAAACAAATGCTGGCTGAAATTGTTGTGGAGGCAAACATGAGGTAAACCGATTTAAAACAATTTATTTTAGTGATATTTTATATTTTAGCTTCCTCTAAACAAATGTGACATGACCAAACCACCAACAAGTTTTTTATTGTGCTAACACACATCCACTGTGTGTCATTTATTTTATTGTGGACCCATTTAAAAAAAAAAAAGAAAAAAAAAGAAAAGAAACTTTGTCAACAGAAAAATAGTTGATAGGGACTTTCTGTCCTTTAATTGTTTATCTCTTACTTTGCTGGGCTGATTGTGGCACCCGAGCCTTGTGTTTGACACCCCTCCATGTTAATTGCAGTGAGGTTTAGCGTTCATTTTAATTGAATTCAATGAATCGCATACAAAGTCCTGCATGGCCAGGCTCCTGCTTTTTATTTTGAGTGTTTTGTGATGACAGTCGATCTCTGATTAACCGTTTACTTTAAATTGAGTCTTTGAGGTTTTGGCAGCTGAACTTTGGATTCCTTATTGTCTCCGAAATCCTTCAGAAATCTGTGGTTTGTTTTAAATGTCTGCTAAACGGGTTAACTTTTTCTTAAATACTTGCGCTTTATTTTTACGATATTGGTCACACAAATGTTTTTATTGTTGGTGTGTTTAAGACCATATGCTTGAAATTGTGTAAGTCGGGGGCATTGAAACATATTTAATGTGTGGTTTTATCCAATATGTGAAGCACTTTGCTGTATAAATATTATTTCTAATAAGCTATTATAATAAGTACACTTGCACAGTGTGCTTTGGTTTGATTAAGGTCACAGTGGGCATAATTTTTTGGATATTATTTTGTTTTTTAAAGAAACTGTTCTTTAACCTTCATAAAGAGCATGAGGGCCTGTTGCTGAGAGAATCTCAGAAAGGTGGTTTTGGTCTTTTTTCTATTGTGGGTTTGTTGACATGAAAAATAGACCTTTAAAAATATCGAAATATTCCTGTCTATTGAGAATCCATGAGATGTGGCTTGCTTATCACTGCGAGGGTTGCTGTTTCTTTTGCTTGTTTATTACACACCTACTAAACCCATCCAGCTGAAATAAGCCCCCCGGTCTGCCCTCTGCCCTCGTGTTGTAAATATTCCTGTGGTATCTGTTAATGTCATTGTTGTTAACTTTCATTATTAGCCCAAGAGTATGATTTGTGGTTAAAGGGGTAGCATAGGCATGTAATGTTAATATTAGCCTAAAGGTTAACGCTCCGACTATAATGCCGCACACACAAACACACACTCTATTCACACTTCTGATTTGAGGTTTACAGAGGATGACAGCATGGCCTCCAGCTCAGTCACAGACTTTTTATATGCTTTTATAAGAAGAAAATGGAAAACAGGATTTTCTTTTGCAACTAGCAGTCCAACTCCCACCCAGTCAATAACAGCTCTCAATATGGTTGCAATTAGGAACACTGTGGAATCGGCTCCCTGTAACTCCTAATGATGGCAAGTTGGCCGGCGTGGTAGATGATTCCCTACTGGAGCACGGCACTTTAGCAGTAAACACCAGGCAGCGGGTGTCATCTCAATGCTCAGGAATAACTTGAGATTTTTAATTAAGGAAATGTTCGCTCTTGGTTGTCATTCTAAATTTGTACATCGCATTTCCAGCCACCCTCCACTCTGAAGTATATCATTATTTACGCTGAAAGGGGCTGACTCGCTTTCCAAATAAAAAGTGCAGTTGACTGATAGAAGATTGTGTACTGAAAAACTTGTTCAGTTTGATTGCTAGTGTTGTGCATTCAGCATTGTACTCCTCTCCTTCACAGATGTCTTTGCTGTCAATGAGCAACGGTCACCGATTTGACAGATTTTAAACAGAGTAAAAGGGGAGGGGTTTTGCATATGAACAAAAACTTTTATTCCCGCTTTCTTGGGCTCACTATTCCCATTTTGTCTGTCTCGAAGGATGTGTTAAATAGCTCTTTAATTTTTTCTCCAGGGCTAGCGGAAAAAATGAGACAGGTTGAGTAGGGAAAACGGGAAAGCGTGTACATTAAAATTAACACTGAACTCACACAGAAGTGATCTGCGTTAAACTTTAGATTAATAGTGTTTTAACTGTAGGAACCTGCGACACAGGATTTTCCCTGAACGTTTCTCCTTTTCTTTTTCTTTCCAGCGAGCAGAAGCAGCTCAGAGAGAGGCAGAGTCAGTCAGAGAGCAGCTGTCCTTGAGCAACCAATCCCAGCAGCTCAGCAGCCCGGCCAAGGCTGACCCAAACACGGTAACACGTTTCACTCATTCACTGGATTGATAGGCTAAAGATCAGCTTGGCCTTTTTATGCTACACTGACAGACTGATTAATGGCTCAGTCACACTAGAGTAAAAATAGGGTGGCAACCTCTTTGCCACTAGGAAAAATAGGCGGTTGCTCAGTGATTTAAATAAATCTTTTGCAAGTCGTTGCTGGAACAAACTGATCATCCAAAGGCTGAGCATGCAACACCATCGACCTTTAGCAGACCACTTTTGATCGCAAGGCGACTGCACAGATCCCCTTGTGGGAGGCAGCCTGTCTCCAAACACACACAGTCCAGCTCGGACCGACTGCCATCACTCTGACAGATTGGTGAAGGTTTGCAAATAATTGCCATTTAATTTTTAAACACAGACAGATTGATTGCAATGTGTTGGCAGTCTGAGCGAGCATGTGCCGATAAACGCAACTCAGCTGTCCGTCTCTGCAGTTGGGAGCTTGGCTCAAGTGGTTGCCTGCTTCTGGTTATATTTCTGTATATATGTTAGGTTGTGCACATCATCATTTTTAAATCACTGTCCTGCAGCAACTATATCATTATTTGTGGAGGAACATTTTCATTTCTGTTACAAATCCATGAGGTTCTGACTGAATTCTGATTACGAGTAGATAATGTGAGTTTCGTTGTATGTAGATGCCAATAGATTTGCCACAGTTGATCACCATTATCACAAACAGATTTTATGTAATTGCCAAATCAACCCATTCAGTTACACACTGATCACAGCAAGAGTCTTTTTGCCTTTTTATTACCATCTTAATGCAAGTTGCTTTAAAGATGGCAACTGACTGCGAGTGGTGGCAGACCAGATTGCTGGTTCACTGCATTTGGTCACAGTAATTATTGCCGTGCCCTGGTCTCCCTAGTGACTATAGCTTTAAGCCTCACTTTATGGATAGACTTTAGTCACTGGTATTAAAGGTCAGATGCTGGAGTAACCAGTTAAGCTTCCTTAAGAAGTAAGATGTGATTGGTATATGGATTAACTGATTTATTGGATTTAACCAATAGCTTGCAGACATGGGACTTGGTTAGTGTACAGCTACTACTGTTCCGCCAAAGTTATCTACTTTCCTTTGGTATGAAGTGATTGTGATTGATTGCATCATCTGTGGCTATGAATCTGAAGAAGTAAGCCTTTTGACAAGATAATCAATATTGATCAGCTTTGTTTGACACAAAACATCCACTGATGAAATTATTCATTTGATAGAACTTGAGACTATATGTGGCTGGAGACTTACTCAGTTAAACTGCCTAACTTTTTGGACTTTAGGAACAGTTGGAAGAGGTGGCGTCCCATTCAAATCTGGAGGCGGAGCTCAGGGCCAAAGAAAGAGAGACTGCCCAGCTGGTGGAAGATGTGCAGAGACTGCAGGCCAGCCTGACCAAACTCCGAGAGACCACCAGCTCCCAGATCTCACAGCTGGAACAGCAGCTTAGCAGCAAATCCAAAGTTCTGAAGGTACCAACGCAACAAACATCTGATTTTGGTTGGAAGCCACTTTAACTTTTCATTTATAATGACAAGCTACGTAAGTTTTACTAACTTACGTAGCTTGTCTTTTTCCCGTTTGCTTAACCCTATTCACCAGTTTACACCCTTCGTTGTGTAGAGTTAAGTAAATAATAGAAACGCAGGATCTACTGAGATCCAAGTGTTGATTTGTATTACTGTTTTAATTGTCTTTGTTGCATCTTTGCAATGTGTAGGAGCTGGAGGAGAAGCTGCAGAAGCAAGCTGACTATGAGGAGGTGAAGAAGGAGTTGAGGTGAGGAGTGAACACAGGCATTTGTGTGTCCTGTACAGATCTGTTTATTGCACGAGTCTGATGTCTTTAGACACGTGCAGTAAACAGAAGATGTGTCTCTTCATTTAATGTGGGTAACTCAATTGGGTGCCCTTACGTAGGCGAAGCCTTTGTGTTTGTAGTTTTGTATCGTCAGTCTCGCTCTTTGTCATTAAAAAGAAAGACATAGAAAAGTTAGCATCCTGTGTGTTTGTGTATATTTGGCGGTTTTCTCATGCTTGCTTTTTTCCCCTCCCTCCTTTCTCAGTATCCTCAAGGCTATGGAGTTTGGAGCATCCGACTCTGTGCAGGTAAGACTAAGCAGCAGACTGTAGACTTGAGGTTGCAGCCACTAAGTTATTGACAAAGCAAAAATTGCACAACTAGATCAGTAAACATGACCATCTGAGAGGAGAGGCTGGAGAAAAGCTGTGTCAAAAGCTTTAATTTCCCCCTCTGTTTCTGATCTCCTTTCTGCCAGGACTCATCCAAACCCCTGGAGGTTCTGTTACTGGAGAGGAACCGAAGTCTTCAATCGGAGAGCGCCGCTTTGCGCATCGCCAACACCGAGCTCAGCGGTAAGTCTTATGTTGCTGTAAGGACCGGGTTCATCGACACCGGACAAACTGCTTTCACAAAACAAAAAAAAGAGAGAAGGTCAAGGGAGATTATGAGGCTTTAGCTGCAGTTCAAGTCATCAGGGAAGTGCATACAATCTTGTGTGCATATAGATGGTCTTTCTCTGAGAATACTTAACTCGTAATGTTTGCGGAATTATTTGCACCACAGCAGCCCACATGTACAGGTTCATTGGTCGAAAAAAAAAAATAATGCAAAAGTCATGCAAAACTTTCTCATGGTTTGGAAATGTTGCTGGTGTAGTCCCGCTCTTCATGGAAGGGAGGAAAAGGCATCTTTGGTGTTTTGTAAATACCCCAGCAGGAGGTCAACCTGAACGGTAACAGAGCCGCATTACACAAGAACGAGGACAACGTGCAATGCCCCCGACATTAGGACTCTTGCCCTCTGCAACAGTGTTTATGGGTTTGAAATGTCATGGCTTTAGGCATGAATAGCTGAATAGCTTTGAATTGATTAACATTCACAGTGAGAGGAGCTTACTGTCTTACTCAATCATGTTAAGTCTCAATGGTTATGCATTAGAATAATATTTCTCCCAGCGATTATTATCAAGATGGGTTCTAGTAGTTACAAGACTGAGAAAATATATTTTTTGTCTGTATTTGTTCTGGTGAATAGAAAAATGTATTCAGTAGAACTCTCTAGGAGACAAGCAGCCGAGGGCCTTTGTTTTGAGTCAGCAGAGCTGTGCAGTCTGTCTTTTGGTGACATGCGTCTTTTTTCTGTTAAGCCAAACTAATTTCAGAAGTTTTTTTTATTTATTTATGTTTTTTCACCTGGATGTATTTTTCTGGACTAAAAACAATGTTACTACACCTACAATGGAATAAATCGGTGTGTAAGGACACACTGCAGCAGCATGGAAGAGGACTTGGTGTATTGGCTATCTAAGGACATCATCTTGCTCTGTCCAGTTACTTCTGCTTTGCCTGCAGCAGAGAGAGAGGGAAAAAGAGACTGAGCCCTGGGCCAAGCTAATCTGCCTAAGTGGCACAGTGTCAATTGTTTTGTTTGTCCTTTTTTTTTCCCTCCAGGCTGTGGCTTACAAGAAAGGTTGAAATCACAAATGCATGGGCACTTGCCTGGGGGGGTTGGCAAAAAAGGAAACAGAGTTCACTAATTTGAAAAAGACTTGATTAAGACAACTTTCAACGTTTGTTATTTTATTTTTTCTCTCTCGTTTTGGAACCCCTTTTTTGTTGACTCCCCCCATAATGCATGGTGTGTCTGACCTTTCTTGTAGGGTCAGCCGGGCGAAAAGGGACAGAAGAGTCCACAGCGAAGGAGGAGACCGCGCCAAGCGACCCCTCTTCCTCACCCCCTCCTCCCCCTCCCTCTCTTCCGTCCTCCTCACAGCGCCCCCTGTCTCGCACTCACACGGACCCTCTCAACACTGCCACCACCACCACCAGCAGCAGCAGCAACAGCAGTGAAACGCTCCCTTTCGCTCCTACGGGCATTGGACAGGACTTCTACTCCCCCGTCTTCCCTCTGGTGGGTGGTAAGATGGCTTTGAACTCCTTGATTCAGCGGCAGCTGCTCCAGACCTTCTACTCAAAAGCCTTGCAGGAGTCCTCTGGAATCCCCAGTGGGGCTCTACTGTTCACCCCCTTCACGCCAACCCTCAGCTCCATCCCTACCTCCACCCCTGGCTCAGGGTCTGCTGCCATCCCTCTAGCAGCCAGCAGCCCCCAGCCACCTCCAGCCAGCCCTGACATGGCTCCTGTTAACGGGAGCAGTACAGCTGGCAGCGCCCCCTCCCCATCACCAAGCCACTCTGATGCTAATACAGGAAGTGTTTTGGACGGGGAGGACATGGACACAGCGGAGATTGCTCGGCAAGTGAAAGAGCAGCTGATCAAGCACAACATTGGTCAGCGTGTGTTTGGTCATTATGTGCTGGGACTGTCCCAGGGATCAGTCAGCGAGATCTTGGCCAGACCAAAGCCGTGGAACAAGCTAACCATCAGGGGGAAGGAGCCGTTCCACAAGATGAGGCAGTTCCTCGCCGATGAGCAGAACATCCTCGCTCTGCGCAGCATCCAGGGACGGCAGAGAGGTGAGTCTGCGTTCCTGTATTGTTGTCTGTGCGTGGGGGAGTGTGTGTGTCTTGCATGTTGTGTGTATGTGTGTAAAGCCCTGCATAGAGCAACTGATTAGCTTGTCAATATGGACTAGCTTTTTTATTTTTCTTTCTCTTTCCTAACTCCCATTCTGTGCCCCACCTGTGTTTTTTGAATGAGCTCCTAGTCACGCACTGATCCCAAGAGCCTCTCCTAGCTATCGTGGTCAATACAGAAACCTTTCACACATCAATAGTATTGATCGGTGGGAACTAGGAGAAAGGCAGGGGTACTGTTAACTACGGGTAGATTCGATTAGCCTGGGCTTGCCTTTCTTAACGCATCAAGACATTGCTGATTGAAGTTGGTCTCAGAGGTACATAAAAAATATACCACAATTTGCCAGCGAGTCATAGATGGTCCATGTTGGTATTCCCATGTTTGATAGCTGCCACTAGGCCGTCTCTGTGGTGGCTTTATTATAACTTTTGGAGGTAGAAGTTGGAATCCTACTTGGGCCACAGATGGTTAAGATCAATGCATTTATGGTACTATATAATGTGCATTGGAAGGAACAGACACTTATTATGTTTGCAGAGCATTGTAAGGCACCATTTAGTCTAGCTGTAAAAGGAAAAAAACACACAAGTGCTGTAACATAGTGTGTGGTATATTGTTTTTAACAGAGGGCTCAGGCCAGCCCCAGCTTAGCCGAGTGTTTCAGGACGCTCCGAAGCGGAGAACCCTCTCCGATACAGCTTCACACACAGGTCTGTCCCCTTCACACACGGAGATTCTAGCACGTTCTGTCTGTGTGGCATGTTTGTGTTGGGATGTTTCTGTGTTGTGTGTGCCTATGTCGCCATATATTAATTGCGGGCAGGCATACAGATATAAATGTGCCTTGAAGGTAACCGCACAGTTTCAGTGACTTGCGTCAAAGGAAAAGCCAGCATGTGTATTTAGGGATTTTATTGGTAGTTGTTATTCTGCGGGGAGTATTTACTATACGAACCCTGCAGCACGTGTGCATGTGCAAGCTCTAAAGGGACCTGAGAAATTATGACAATCCCTCCAGTGTAGTTGCCTTGAAGCTCAGTGGTGGGAATGTTGTTCTTTGTGCTGTGCTATGGTGTAATTCTTCCATCAGCGTCTCCTCTTTATCTGTTCTGTTAGTATTCCCAGCGTTTTAATCTGACGAGGTATTCCGTCTCCTCCCATTCCCTCATCCTCTCTTTCCAGGTAACATCACCGCTCGTGTGCGCACCCCAGAGGCAGGTTCTGATGAAGCTATCAAGTCCATACTGGAGCAGGCCAAAAGAGAGCTGCAGGTGCAGAAAGCTGGTAAGTTGGAGTTATTTATTTAATTTTTCCCCCCCCGTCTTCTCCGGGGCATTTAAGGTGCCCATGATGGCTGTGTCTGTAATGAAGGCCGTTTTTCTCCTCTCTGTAGACTTGTCTCATGCTCAGCCGTCCTATGCAGGACTGAAAGGGGGAGGTGGAATAGGAAGTGGAGGGGGGAGCGGATCAGACGAAGCCATCCGCTCCATCCTAGAACAAGCTCGCAGGGAGATGGAAGCCCAACAGGCCGCACTGGAGCCCATCCTTAAAGCATCATCTTCCTCTTCGTCATCAGTGTCACTATCACAGAGGGACATCCTGAGCTCATCTCTTACCGCCCCGCTTCCCCCTTACAACCCCCTGGCCCTTTCCCTCAAGAAACCTCCCAGCTCCCTCTTGTCCTCGCCCTCATCCCCGTCTCCAATTCTGGACTTTAGCTCCAGCGTGAAGAGAGAGGGCCGCAGCTCTTCGGGGGTCGATATGTCTGCTGATGGAGCTCTCAGGATGGGTCGGGGCTCAGAGGGACTGTCCCGCTCCGGAAGTGCCGGAGGAGCAGGTTACTGGAGAGAGCAGTGGTGGAGCAACATGCAGACGGATCCGCGAAGGACCATGTCCAGCCAGATAGGAGAAGAGAACCACAACCAGGAGGACTCTAAAGAGGTGAGGTTTAGGGGCAGTTCCAGAGTTTCATGGCTTTGCTTTGACTGTCCATTGGTTGCACGTCTGAAGTCTTCTCCCTCCGCGGGGTTTAGGGTATACTGACCGACAGTCTGTCTCGACACAAACCGTGGAACAAGTTGAACCAGAGGAGCAGAGAGGCGTACCTCCGCATGCAGCCTTGGCTCAACGGAGACCAGGGGCAAAACGCACACATCCAGCAAACTCAGAACCAAGGTAAACAAATCACATGCAAATACACACACCGACACACACCATATATTATGCCGGAACGCTACTCTGAAAGCCTGATTAGAGCTAGTGGCTAGTTGTTACTGTCACTCTGTCACTCACCCCACCCGCCCTCCTCCTCATCCCCCTCGTCCTTCTTGCTTCCATCCCACCCACCGTCTCCCCCCTCCTGCTCACTTCTCCTCCCACTATCCCCCTCCTCCCCCCACATCCCCAGTGCTGTGGCAGTGTCAGCCAGCAAGCTGCTGGTTTGTCATGTCATAGACAAGTTAGTGTTGCAGCGCCAGATGGCAGCTCTGCATGTGTGTGTCTGCGCGTATGTGTGCGTGTGCGTACATGCACGTGTGTGTCTCTTTTTCTCTCTGGGGGTGTAAACAGCAGCTAATGTACACTGACAGCTCCTCATGACTGCTCTCTTCCAGCCTGCTGAGCTGCACAGCGGCACTACACAGACAGAGACAGGGAGATGAAGGAATAGGAGGAGGAAGCCAAAAAGGCTTCAAACTGAAAACTTAAGCACCTTTGCTGTTTGTTCAACAGGAGTTAAATTAGTCGATGTAATTTGACTGAAGTCCCTCCTGAACCCAGCAGGGAGAGGAGATGAAACTAGTGTCGCCTCGCATAGTTACACGTCGCCTAACCTGTGCGAACTTTCTCGTTCTGTGTCGTGCTCGAGCAGAGGGTACTCCCAAGACATCAGCAAGCTGCAGCCCCGCTCCAGAGTCCCCCCTCAGTTCAGCTGAAGAATCTGTCAATGGTCTCACTGGGGACCCACTTGCGTCGCAGTCCTCCAGTCTCAAACCTCCGTCTGAGGATCCTTCAGGTGGGGAGTCTCAGCCGGGCACCCCGCTGCCTCTACCAGGTCACTCGGGTCTGAGCATCCAGGAGATGGTTGCAATGTCTCCTGAGCTTGATACCTATGCCATCACCAAGAAGGTTAAGGAGGTGCTAACCGATAATAACCTGGGTAAGACCTTTTTTTTTTGTTTGTTTTTTGCTCTTATGCTCAATTGTGGTGTTGTACTTTTCTGTGTAGTTTAACTGGTTCCATTTTCTTTCTCCAAACCAGGTCAGCGTCTGTTTGGGGAGACTATCCTGGGTCTGACTCAGGGTTCTGTCTCAGACCTGCTGGCCAGGCCTAAACCCTGGCACAAGCTGAGCCTGAAGGGCAGGGAGCCCTTTGTCCGCATGCAGCTCTGGCTCCAGGACCCACACAGCGTGGAGAAACTTATGGACATGAAACGCCTGGAGAAGAAAGGTGTGTGTGTGTGTGTGTGTGTGTAACAAAAAGCTCAATGAGTAGAAATAGATGCATACTCTATATACAGCACAGCATGCTGTCAGAAATAATAATCGAAAGGCTCAGAAAACCTTTCATGTTTTGTGCTTAAGCATGCATTTATTTGAGAAATATGCTCACAAAAAAACAAAGCAAAAAAACCACACACAAGCAGCAGCCTTTGAATTACACATGCACATCTGCACACAATATCCTTTGTGCAGGACAGCAGAGCATGTTGTGCAGATCACAGTCATCTTGGTGTGATGTCAGTACCAATCAGGACTGCAGACATCACGTACTGTATTCAATGTGACAGCTAGGCGACTGCCGGGGGCCTGCTTACTCACAGTCATCAGCACTACTCTTCATCATCGTCATCAACATAATAATCATCAGTGTCTATAAGCTCGTATTTTTATCATTTATTAGCCCATTGCCCGCTCCATCACTCCATCATCCTGCACTCTTTTCTGTCAGGAGGATACGTTTAGGAATCAAAAACCCCCAATAGGCCTGCTTCATAACCCTCCCCCTCCTCCCTCGCTGCCTCACAGTGACCCCGCACTGCCCACTTGAAGCAAACAGGGTATGGATATTTGAACCTGCCAGTGGGCACAGCCGTCCAGGATCAGCTTACCCTGCTGATATCACAAACTACGCACAAGGGCGAAAAACACAACTGACCTTACGCCTGTGTGGTCGGGGGGTTGGACTGGTGGGGTTGCACTACATTCAGCTTCATGTTAGATTATTGACCAAGAGTAATGCATCCAAATAGCAATGGGCAATAGTTCTGGCTACCAGCAGAGCCCAGAGGAAAGACATGGACCTAGTCCAAAGTTACCACATTTGACCTCTCACCCTTGTGGTGCAAGCCTGCGAGGCGGCGCACAACTTTGAGAGCGCTCTAACCTTGCTCTGAGGGGCTTTTCCCTGCAACACTAATGTATCTGGCAGCATGTATTGGGGTTGGGAAAATGTCAACCTCATACGAAGCTGCCATGAGCTGTTCATTTTCAGTTGCTGGCGCCCCGAGTGAACGGTGCTGCTTGTTTGCTGTAAAATGGAAGAGATGCATTCATTGTTACAACTGGTGAGAAAGACGAGAGCACCACCTAGTGGCTGATTGGGAGGCTGGCGGCATTAGTTGTCAGACCTGTTACGTTGTATGAAAACGGAGCAGCTTTATTACTCCAAGTCTTTGTCATCATCTTGCTAATCTGCATTGAGCTTGGCTCAACTGCAGCTGATTCAGAGCTCAGTAATAGGGGTTATTGCCGAGAAGAGAGACTCCATCTCCTGCCTCAGGGCTTTTGATGGAAACACGATTACACATTAACAGCGGAAATTCAAAGGCAATCAGTGTTTTCTTATTGAATGGCAAACCTTGCTGACAAATCTTTTACCTGTTTATGTTCCAGCTGAAGTCCCACCTCTCTGCTGCTCTGCTGTCTTTATATGTTAATGCAGCACATTTTATATAACTGCTTAAATGTCATGTGGTACAGCTATTTATGCATTTTTAAATGTAATCCTTCACTTGTATTGAAATGTCTCTGTTATGCACTGTAGTTTGCATCTGTGGTTTTTACTGGTGTTGCCAGCTTTATCATTGAAACTCCCCATTCATTTGTAGATTTATTAATGTATTCACTGGATGACCCATTTCTCCCTCTTTCCCATCCAGCATACATGAAGAGGCGGCTGAGCTCCTTGAGTGATGGCCATTCTGTGGACGGAGGCTTGGTGGGGTCAGAGTACATGCAGGGCTCCCAGAGCCCAGGGCAGCAGCAGCTGAAGAAGCCCAGGGTGGTGCTGGGCCCTGAGGAGAAGGAGGCTCTGAAAAGGGCTTATCAGCAGAAGCCCTACCCCTCCCCCAAAACCATTGAGGAGCTGGCCTCCCAGCTCAACCTAAAGACCAGTACTGTTATCAACTGGTTCCATAACTACAGGTCAGCATTTAGGAGAAAAAAAGATGGACTCCTGCTAAATTCTTTCTGTTGTTCTGCATTTATTAGCTGCTCTCTGATGGATTAAATATAGTTTACCTGAAGTTAACACGATAAGGATCTCATGTCTTTGTGAATAGTACCTCTGTTCAAATTCCTTGTTTTATTGAAATACATTAGTGGGTTCGTCTTGACTTTATCTGGGGATAAATGAATTGTCTAAATCTTTGTGTACGACTCTGCCAGATCACATTGTGTTTTTGTTGCACTGTTAGTCCAAATGCGTAAGCTGTTCCCTGTTCATCGAAAATATTTTGACATTAGTAGAGTGTATTGTATTCCACAAATTGAATTTCAGGATTTAATTAGCGTGACTGAACTCATGTTTCCCTCTTAGGTCACGTATTCGGCGAGAGCTCTTCATAGAGGAGATCCAGGCAGCTGGAGGGGTAGGGCCTGGCAGCGAAGCGGGATCGCCTTCCCTCCGTGGGTCCAAATCAGGAGAAGGGGACAGCTGCGATGGGACGGAATCTGAGGGCACAGTGGAGACACGCCAATCTCTGGGCATTGGCTTGGAGGATCACAGAGGAGCATGCAAAGACCACGACATGGAGGCTGAGTCTGAGGCAGGGGGCTCTAATAATTCCCCTGCCCAGTTAGACTGCACCGCCACAGGCTTGGCCGGGCCGGGCTCCAGCGGTGGACAGGGTGGACTGGGGCTTTTCAGCCTCACAGAGGCATCCTCCAGTAGCTCTGCCTCTAGTACTAACATCCCAGCCTCTGGCCCTGCCAGGAACCCCAGGGACAACAATCTGCGCAAGAAGAAAGCAGCCAATCTCAATAACATCATCCACAGGCTGGAGAAGGCTGCCAGCAAAGAGGATCCCTCAGAGTGGGAGTTCTAGCTCCCCCTGATCATCCTTCATCCTTCTCGTCTCATAACCTCACGACCTCTAACCTTGGACCCCTCCTGCTCTGTTCCAGTTGGAGAGTGGACACAGCCAAAGTCAAGCTCAGCAGCCATTTTTATTACGTAGAAGCTTTCCAAAAAGAGGAAAGAAACAAAGAGTGGTTGGCAAAACCCTTAAAAAGAAGATTTACTGAATACGTAGAAGAACAAAATAAGAGAACTTAATTGTTTCTCCTGGTTTTTTTTGTTTGTTTTTGTTTTTAAAAACTGCGTTTTGTTTTTGTACTGAGAAAAGCACTTAGCCGTCCTGCTGGCCTCTGGCCCTGCTGTACCTCCCCCTATCACCAGCCACTGGTGCACCAGACTGGTTAGTCCTGAGCTGGGGTCTGACCCACAGCTGGGGTTGAAACCTGGACTCAGTAACACAGGCAAGGCCTGACACAGCAGCTGTCACAGTGATAGACACTGATAGATGATAGATAGAGACAGGAACTCTCTTACAAGAACTCTCACTTTCTTAAAGGAGATTTTTTTCCGCTCTTCTTCTCACCTCCCAAGTGTCCACAAACCTCCCCTCACTCAGTGAGATGCCTCATTTTTCACACTGTAGAGTGACTGTTACAAACCCTTTGCCTTTTTCACTCACTGCGTGTGTGTGCGTGTGTTTGTATGTTAGGGGTTGTGTCAGTGTGCACCTGTGTGTGTGTGCGAGAGTGTATACACACCCAGAAAAAAGAGGAAAAAAAAGAAATGGTGTGTATGTGTATTCTCTTCTCAATGGCAGCATGTTTTCATTTTTTTAATCTCACTCCTACACTCTTAAGAGGGTAGTTGAAGGCCTGCTGGCTGAGCTGCCATGGTTACTGGTGTAAGAACGATGAACTTTGACCTGTTGTGTCCCATATCCTATCCTGCTGACAGCCATGTGATGGCCAGAAGGATGTGTAATTCCTCACAAAATACACACACTCATCTGAAGAGGAAGGAAGGAAAGAAGGACCCCTCTTTTTGCCTCCTTAAACCCTTCTTTTTAGGATGAAGGATGATCTGTTTTTTCTTTGTTTTGTTTTTAAATATTGCAATTTGGTTGCCAATAAGAGATTGCACAGTCTATTGACTCTAAAGAGTACAAAAATAGGGAATTTTAGGAAACATTTTTAATTAGTACAAAATAAGAACAGAAAAGACAAGAATAACAAGTTACTGTTTAAAAAAAGAAAGAAAGAAACAACAACCTTAGAATGGAATAATGTTGCATTGTTGACATACAATGAATTCACGTAGTACTGTAGCTGTCTGACATGGTGATACTATACGTGTCTCTCGTTGTTTTTGGTTGTGCACGTCACAACTGTACCCAGCACTGGACCTGCTGGGTGGGTGTGTTTGTGTGTGTGTGCGCGTGTATGTCCGCACCACCGACAAAATTTTCTCTGTTCACAAACACACATCTTTTTATAGGCCAAATCAGGAAGAGTGTGTGTACGTGTGTGTCTGTGTGCATTTGTTATTTGCCTGCATGTAAGTCAGGGTTGAGGTCAGTTCACTCAGAATTGGACCGATCGATCGATCGATTTGTCAATAATGAAATTCTTGATGGAAAATGGGTATTTTTTTTTTTTTTTTTTAAGCAAATGAATTGCAGCGTGCAGAAACTTCTGCTGGTGAATTCGCCCCAACCCTGGTGTGAGTAGTTACCACTCTCCTCCAGTCTCTCCTGTATCCAGGGATGTAAGTCTTTTTTGCATTGAATTCTACTGTATACACTACAAATTATAAGGCATATCACCTCCTCCCTGTCCCACACAAGCCCTCAGTGCCTGTCAGCCCACTGCCTCCCCTTTGTTTGTGTGTTTGTGTGCGTGCGTGAGAGTTTGCGTGGATGCATGTGCACGCACGCCTGTCGTCAATACATGCGTGTGCACAAAGCGTGCGTGAGACTCGAGTGTTCAGTGTTTCCGATGAGTGGGGTCATATTTCGTATCTTGCACACACTACTAGTGCACAACTGACACCCTTCTTTAAGCTGTTTGATGCGTTACCATTACATTAATCTTCTCACAAAGTAGTGTAATACTATGATTTACTGTAGCTTGGTTTTATTGCTATTTTGCATTTATAGTTTGGTTTTTATTCCGCTTATTTATAGGTGCTGTATTTTTCATTTAATGTCTTATCATTTGAGTTGTCTATTTTTTAAGGGATTATACTGTTCCTGAGGGCAAGTAACATTTTTATTAGACGTATAGACTGCCGGCAGTATTGGTTAATATTTACAAAGATGTACTAGTTCTCATTTGTTTGTATATTCATGAATCCTAAAGTTTAGTGTCATTTCAATAGCTTTTGAAAGATGTGTTTTGCTACAGTTCATGCTCCCGTAAGCATAAAAAGCTCTTACCACAACTGTTATGCTCACACACACACAAAAAGAAACTGCTAGCTAGAGAATCAAAGGACATATCAAGATCAGTGAATATATGATAGCATATCTGTTTTCCTGTTTTCTATCCTCCAATAATATTTGTTTGTTTGTTTGTTTGTTTGTTTGTTTGTTTTTTTTGTCCTTCCTTTTTTTTCCTTTTCCTGGGCAAGCCCAACACTACTGCTCGGCAGGGCACGCAGCTTTCTTTAGATGTAGACCTTGCCCACTCATTAATCACATTAACTTAATTAACTGGTCCAAATTATACACTTTGTCAAATAGGTCAAGTGAAATTACCTAAACATACGAACGCATGTTAACTTGAAAGAGGTCATATCTGCCAAATTGAGATTAGAGAAGTGTACCAGCTAGCAGGTGTGCTACGCCAGATCGAGCAGAGATAGCCAGCCTATGATTATGCAGAATTTCTATTGCAGTTAGTAACGAAGCACTTATTAGGATCTTTGTAAGACTTACCAGGACAGGGTCTGTAAACACTACAACAAGAGTACGATCCTGGGATCCTGGGAAGTGTATGCCTTTAAAAAAAAAAAAAACAAAAAAAAAAAAGTGGTTGTAAACCAAGCACAGATGCTTATCCACATTGTAACACTAAAAACAACAACAAAAAAGAATCATAAGATAGCTGTACCCATGTTTTCTATGTGATTAAACTGAGTTTCTGTCCAGCCAACCCTTATTTCAAACTACAGATGACTGTGTGACAGGCGGGCCGTCGTCCTGTGCAGGTGTAGATATCATGAGTATCAAACGTGTTGTTTTCTATTCACAAATCCCAACGTTTTTTTTATAGCCTCCCACTTTCCCCTCAGCGTATACTCGAGATAAGGCGGCAGCCCGTCAAAAGTTTAAATCGGAGTTTCCAAAGCGTCTGTTAGTTGTTAAAAAATAATCGCCCAAACGTCGGCTCTCCCTGCCGTCGACTGATGTGAGACATCTGTCCCCTGCTGCGCGCTGAATAGTGATACTGCCTTCTGTTGGGACCGCTTGGACTGGACAGCCACAGTGTGTTTGTTTTATGGTGATGAATAGCTACTGTAAAGTATGAGCACTTAACCCATCAGTAATTATTTTCTTTTTTTTTTTGTAATAGCCTGATCCATCCGCTCACCCGAACCGTGTGAGATCATCAGATTTGTGCCTTTAACTGCCAAGCAGGGCACCAAACTAGTGATGTCATTAGATGTAGAGGATTCCCCCCGATTCGTTCGCGATGCATCTCGCGTCCTGACCTGAAATTTGTTTCTCACGGTACTTTAAACTCGACTTCCATCAGCTCTCCGGAGAGGGTTTTATTTACAAACTAATTTGTTTGTTTGTTTGTTTATTTTTTTCCCACAATGCATTACTTACGTTGTATATAAACTGACTAGCAGCGAAAAAGGCCAGAGCATTGAATGAAGGAGGAAGCATGCAGAAATGGCATACACTGTAATAACACTGAATTTATTCATAGGGCATTTTTTGTATTTTTCTGTTTGTGTCAGGTTTGCTGTGACATTGATAAACGGCACTACAGGTATTGATAATGACACGTGCCAATTCTGATGGTTATTTGGAGGAAAAAAAAGAGAGAGACGTGTAAATACGGTCGATGGAGTAGCTATTAATTCACTATTGTCACGGTATGCTTTTGTTTTGAAGGCAGGAGGAGAGAAGGGACGATTCAGGACTTTTCCATGATCCACAGATATTTTTCTACAAATTTAAATCAGATGATTCTATACACTGTTGAATAACATTGTAAAGGTGTAACAGATGCTGTATATCATATCATGTTTTCTGAAGTCGTAAAGCTTTACTGTATGATCTGTTGAAGTAGTGGTTGTTCATTTGACATGTTTTTAGTTGTAATGGAAGCCCGAACAGCAGCACTGGTCACCATATTCAGGAGAAAAAAAGAAGAAAAAAAAATAAGAGAGAGAGAGAGAGAGACCTCAGATGTTTTTTGTAATACTTTTAAAATATATCTTATGAAGTGGGTTTTTGTAAGGAAACACTTTCTGAATCAGCGGTGCTGTATGCATAGCACACTCAGTAATACATACACACATAATACAGCACAATACACTCATGTTTTAAACCCTCCCCCCCTCCCTTAACCCCCTTTTAACTTTACTCACATGGCTTTTGTTATTGTTTTAAGTCTTAAAATCATTTCCCCGTCGTCTTTCACGCTTAAGCCTCGGAGATCGGCTCCGGGATAAAAAACATTTCATTCAGTACAAGACTTAAGATTTAAACAAACAAAAAAAAAAAAAAAAAAAGAGGAAGCAAAAAGCCAAATAGTGACGTTAGTTATCCTCTTCTGTTGGAAAAAGGTCGCTGACTTTTTAAAATGTTGCATTTTTTTTTTTTTTACCCCTGTACATTGCTAGTGTCGTCGCTTCAGTTCACCCATAGCTTAAACCACAGTGTAGTCTGACAACCAAAATGACCTGGGGAGATCTTCACCCACCCACCCCCAACCTCCTCCCCATCTACCCCCACCCTAACCTCTTCCCTCCCCTTTTGGAAAGCTTTAAGATGCTTGTTGAGGCTTTAGCAAGTTCAGAGTATTGTTCTTTTTTTTTCTTTGATTTTTTTTCCCCTCCCCCCAACATGTCATCAACAACGTGAAAGTAATAATTCTCATCACTTTCTCCCAATGCTTATTTTTTTAATGAGTGTGTGCGTGCGCGTACGTGTGTGTTGTAGTACAAAAGGATGCATGACTGTAAAGGGATGGTCAAGATGTTTTTTGAAAGTCGTTTCCTCCCCCCTCTCTCCTTCCCCGTCCCTCTCCGCACTTCCGTCACTCCTGAGATGCTTTTTAACTCCTTCACGGTCTCCCTCCCTTTGGTTTGTTTTTCCTCATGTATCATTGTTTCTTTATCTTTCTATTTACTAAACGTATCATGTTGTTTGTTCTCAGCACTGTAAAACAGTCCCTTCTACAACATTGAAAAGCAATATCACTGTATGAAATGTTCACAATGTATTTGTTATGATTGACATTTGATTCATCATCATTATTATTCACATGCACCCTAGGTGTGATAATTGAAGTAAATCTCTTTTATACAAATACTAAAAGTGTGCTGTGGCTGTTTTTCTGTTCCGCGTTCACTCTGTAAAAGAAGTATTCTCAGAGAAAGAGATCAGTTGAGCTTGTTAGAAACAAAGAAAAGGGCTTTCACAGATGTTTTGGACTGCTTCTGCCTTTTATCAGCAGCTACAGGTGAGTTATGTTGGGTTATGTTTTATTATAAATTTTTTTTTTAAGTCTACAGTTGGGAAGTTTTTTGAATCAGAGATGGTCTTAAAGTTGTTGTCTGTCTTCAGGACGTTACTCTGAGCTGCAGGTGGAGTTTGCAGCCGCGGTGCGTACCAGCGCCGAGCAGAAGGAGCTGATCCTGAAGCTGGAGCACGACCTGAGCACCGTCCAAGCCATGTCCTCCCTGCCGCGCCCCGATGCAGACGGGTCAGAGGTCAGCAACATGGGCAACATCCCCGAGCCGATCAAAGAGGCCTCTGCGACCTTTATCGGTAGGTCGCCGGGATGAAATGGAAAGTTGATGATGTTTGATCATGATGTGTTTGTTTGTTATTTGGATTCCTCACATGTCATCCCAAAACGAAACGCCACCTTTAGCCATAAAGTGGCCCCGCAGTTTAATTTATGATCAAAGTGGTGACAATATCAAACTGTTTAGAAATCGTTGGAAAGGACAAAGGATTTAAAAAACTAAAAAAAATATTAATTTGCAATAAAAAAATATTGCAAATGTTTTGTGCAGAAATGCTCAAAATAAAGAGTCACTGTGAAACAACTTTACCATTTACCATAAAATCAAAAAACCACATTTATTAGACCATTAAAACCCCCAATAAATATAGAGATTGTAGAAATGGTCAGAAACTAAAAATGAGATGACTTATTTGGCAAACAACAGACTGAATTCATGGTTTTATACCCAAATAGGACTTTTCTGAGAAATAAGCAAATAAATGACTGCATCTAAGTTAAATTATGATAATAATAATGATAATATGTGGTTTACTGTTTGTTTGTTTGTTTGTTTGTTTGTTTGTTTGTTTGTTTGTTTGTTTGTTTTTTCATCTTTTTTGTAAAACTAATTTGAAAATTGAAATGATTGGAAATAAAATTAAATTTATGGAGGAAAAAAAACCTGTTTTAGCATTAAAAATATTATTTTGATTAACCATAAAAAAACATGAAACATAAAACAAGATTTTGGTCATTACAGTACAGTTAATATAAGGCAGCAGTGGCATAAACCTTACAGTGGATGGTGGTCTAATAATGTAATTTGTATATTTCCAGGGTTATTTGCAGCCAAGGACCTTTTCATAATCCTCACAACACCTGTGTAATAAAACTGTAATAAGCTGTAGTAGAAGGCGGCTGACATGCACGCTACAAAACACTTATATTTCACAACGTCACATAAATGTATAGTTGAGTCCTTAAAAGTCAAATAGAAAGCTGCGCACATTTTTCATGCGTGTGAATGAGCCGCCTCTCAACAGCTTTCTGCCTGAAAACGCAGCTCACGGTAGACGAGATGTGGAAGTGCATAAAAATTACAGCCACCCGAGAAAAAAAACAACAACACTTAATGTTTCCTGTTTGCATATTTCGCAGCCAGCAGGCACTTTCGCCTTTTTATGACACCTTACATTTATTTTTCAAACACATTTTAATGCTAATGTTACCTCTGCTTTCATTAACGCACAGATAAAGCAAAGGATGGAGAGATAATATTCAATGTTCAGTGTTATTGGAGTCAATTATCACATTTCAAAACCATGAGCAGAGCGGAGAAAAAGGGAAGAAGACTCCAAATTAAGAAAAGAGTCGTTACAGATCACTGATGGTAAATCTGCATTCACATGCCTGTTGGCACTGGCTCATCTGTTGCCTTAAATTTCTATTCTACGTGTCAAAAAATGACAAATTATTAGTTTAATGTTTTTCCCTTCTAAGCCTACCGCTGGCACGCCTCGTAAACCGAATTATTCACCCAGCTTTGATACTGAAGTTTGTCTTTAGCACAGCTTCTCTAATTGAAGTCAGATAAATGTGCTGAAGGATGCTCCGCAGGGGGTTTGTCTGTTTTTTGGATTCTCACCTGATTAGAGGCGTTCGAGTGCTTTTCTTTCGTGTGTCAGTTAAAACCTGAGGGTCTGGTGAGTTGAGCGCTGTCTATCTTAATAATCAAATAAACCTCACTCGCCTCTGTCTGATCTGAAACGTTAGCCATGCAAATAGAGGAAAAGATTCCCGGCATGTAAGTGCTGCTTTATCTGCAGGTTCAGGTGTGAGCGCCCAGCCTGAGCTTCCTCAGGGCCAGATGGACTCGCTGCTCTCCATCATCTCCAGCCAAAGGGAGAGGTTCCGCTCTCGCAACCAGGAGCTGGAAGCTGTGAGTCACACACACATATGCACGCGCACACACACGTATATTCATGTGTCTCTTTCGCTGGAGGGCTAATTCCTCTTCCCTTTGTTCCCTCTGATGCCTGTAGGAGAGTCGCTCCATGCAGCAGACCATGCAGGCCCTGCAGAATGAACTGGACAGCCTTAGAGCGGACAACATCAAACTCTATGAGAAAATCAAATTTCTGCAGAGCTACCCAGGCAGAGTATGTCTGAGAGATTCTTTCTGATGTCCAGTTTGGTTTGCTGGCACAAAATAAACCCAGTTTGGGTGTTTCAGTGGCTGATGAATGCTTAATTTGGATCGGTCTCCCCTCCCTCTTGTGTTTCCTCCCTGCTGCAGGCTGGAGGCAGCGACGACACCGTGATGCGTTACTCCTCCCAGTACGAGGAAAGACTGGATCCGTTTGCTTCCTTCAGCAAGAGGGTGAAAGTCACACACTTGAGATCAAATAAAAATGTTAAACGCTGTCATTTCTTAGAGGAGTTTCTTTGTTTTATGAGATAGTGATAATAAATAATGACTAAATGCAGAGTGATGTCTAAACAGGTGAAGAAGAACATGGATTAATATTCCACAAACAGTTGTTTTATCATAAAATAAATCAACTCTAGATTTTATATTCACACGTGCTGCCGGGAGATGTCGTCATAGTTCTGTGCGGTGTGTTTTCAGGAGCGTCAGCGCCGATACCTCAGCCTCAGCCCCTGGGATAAAGCAACTCTGGGCCTGGTAAGAATCTGAATCAAACATCAGACGCGTCTTCTGTGTGTCCGTGTGAACTTCTCATCTCACTCTCCGGTTGTTTGCGTCTCTCAGGGACGTGTGATTCTCTCCAACAAGATGGCCAGGACCATTGCTTTCTTCTACACTCTGTTCCTGCACTGTTTGGTCTTCTTGGTAGGTTTGCTTTCAGTACCGCGTGGCCTCCTCCGGTAGGTACATCTGCAGCTTCAGAGGAACAGGACTCACCTGTCACCTGTGATTATTTTCAGGTGCTGTATAAGACCGCTTGGAGCGAGAGCATTGGCAGAGACTGCTCAGCTTTCTGTGCGAAAAAGTGAGTGTGCCTCCTGCAGCGGACTCAGAAGCTCGTCACATAATGCAGCAGATAAATGCGATGTTTTATTTGACCCTTACGAGTGCTTCGCTGTTTGTCTCAGGTACGCTGACCACATCCACCGTTTCCATGAGAACGACCCAAACCTTTAAGCCGACCCACGGTGACATCATGACATGGCATCGGTGACATCAACACTGAGCAGCATGCATGTTCCTTAGAGAAGTTTACCTTTATTAAAGCTCCTTTATTCTTCCTGCAGTAGCTAATTTCACCACTAGGGGGCAGTTTAGGGCTGTGAACTGTAAATTAAAGGGTTGCTTGATTACTTGATGATTGGTAAGTTGCAGGTGATATACAAAACCATAATCTGACGTTTATTAGATAATACAATACTGAAAGTCAATCATTAACAGTATATATGAGACATGTGCTATTTAAAGCAGGTTTAATGAAGTTCTTCTTTACCTTTCTGGACTGAAGGGACCACGATACTCCTTATTCTTTTTTTTGTTTGTGCGGTGTGTTTAACTGGAACTGAAGATGTAAGTTTAGGTTGGTGGGGTTAACATTAAGACATTAACATTAAGTTTGATTGGTGGGTAAAAGCACAGCTTGAAGTTATATAGAAGGATTTTTGAGCAGATCCTGGTGGTGGAACAACACATACAGTAGTTAAGATTTTTTCATTCCTTTTTGCTCTATTTCGAATAATTAATGGGAGTAATAAGTGATTGGTAGGTACTAGTTTTAATGGTTTGTTACTGTTGTTTGTTATTAGGAGACCGTTTTCTTCTCGGCTGAGTGATGCAGTAATAGACTAAAGGTTACTGAGTCTGTGATCCTAATACTCAACGTCATTGTGCGTGTTTACCTGCTTTCTTCTCCCTTTCTGTCATTGCACATCTATTACAATAAAGACTATACAGCAATTTCTTTTGTCTCATTTTATCTTCATCTTGTGGTGTGTGAGATAGCCGAAGATAATATACATACAAATCCATTCAGTTTTATTTATATAACCTTAAATCACATTAACAGTTGCCTGCTTTATGTTGTAGGGTAAAGACTCTATAATAATCCAGAGAAAGGAGAAGTGGGACAGTGGGAAGGAAAAAGTGCCTTTTGACAGGAAGAAACCTTTGGCTAATTGCTCTCTGGTTACGTAGCAAGTTCGGACCTAGATCTTACACAGAACTCAAAATCAAGCTTAAGTCTGCTTATGTGCTGTGTAATACTGACTTGTATGGTGGTTTCCTTCCTTAGAAGTAATAGTTTTTGTAATTTCTGCTACTTTGTCTGGGTGATGGCAAGAGGGGTAAAAACTGTTGGCTGTGTTGTAGCGTAGACCTGTAGTGCTATATAAAAGGGAGACATTGGAGCAGGTAGTGCCTTCAAACTCAAGTCAACAGTGGGCAGGTGGACGCTTTCCTGCAGACTTGCCTGTCAGCTGTCTGTCTCTGTCCTCTTTGGAGTTTGAACCTGACCAGAGCGTGATAGATGTGCTCAGTCGGCGCTGCGTAGACTCGTATCTGTATCTGCAGCTGCCGAGACAGGATGAACTTCCTGAGCAGGCTGTACTTTCTCTAATGTGTCAATGTTCTCTCACTATCTGTTGCACTAGATAGGACTATAAGTTTATTTTTGCTCCAGTGCCAAATGCATTGTGTCTACTGTAGCTGGACACAACCCAGAAGAGAATCAAATAACAGCAGTTATTAGTATTGTACAGCACTTTGGTCTACCAGGTGTGTTTTTAAAGTGCTATATAAATAAATAAATGATGATGATGATGATGCAGAAAATTGTTCCACTGCCAAAAACAGTGTCCAGATCTCTTAGGATTTTTTTCTGAGTGTAAAGATAAGTAAATGTATTCTAAAGCAGAAATGAACAAGCTTAGGCCTGACACTGATCATTTCCTTAGTATTAAAAGGACTAACACCGTATCTTACATGTAACTATATTCACCTACCTACCACGTTGGGGCGGCTGTAGCGCATCAACTAATCTGAAGGTTGGTGTTTCGATTCCTGGCTGCTCCAGTCTGAATGCCCAAATTATCCCTGAGCAACATACTGAACCCCGAGTTGTAATTCCAAGGTAATTACACTCTCAGTGGTGGGCAGCAGTATAACGTGCTACCGAAAAAAGAGCACATCAGTAACATTATAGGGATCTTTTTAATGAGTTAATGAATGTTAAAAAAAAGAGCGTTGTTGGGTTTGTGTAACAGCTGCACCATGACGAAGGAAAAAAAAAGAGTAACCGTCTAAATAAAGACGGGGAATGAATTCACAGATCAGTGATTCGACCCTCAGCGGTCCCTCTGAAGTCTGCCTACATCTTAGCATGACTGAATTAACCTGCATTATTCATGAGAGGCAATTCTTAAAGAGCACCACAGCTCACTGCCATTAAAGACAAACAAGGCTGGCAGACTCAGACGTGCACTTCCTCCTCCACCATTCCGGCCTCTATCTTAAGCCCCATTTTGCTTATCAATCAGAGCAGGCTCCAGGGCTATCTCGGCACAATTACGGCTTCATTCTGCCCCCCAGACCGCCATTCACCTTTGACCTCAATCTTTTTTCACATCGCCTCTCCTCTCACGCGTCCCCACCACACTTTCTCCTACATCTCTCATCTCAGCGTCTCCAGCTGCCCATCGTCAGCAGCATAAATATTAACATCCTCCATCTGTGGAATTACAAAGGTCTTAAGTAAGCCTAATGGCCCAATGTTATTTTTATTGCAGTGGACAGGCCGCCTCACTTGGACGGGTCCTCTCATTAATGACAGCGCACTGATGCCTCAGCATTTCATTTATTTATTTATTTTTCGCCTTGCCATGCTTGTTTTGAGGCTGTTCGAAAGTGCACATGAAAGAAGAGGACAGCGGATCATCTAATCCTTTTGCTTTCCATCCTGTGTTCAGCAGAGGGCAGTAAAGTTATGTTCTTTTTATCAATATGAATTATTTAGCTGACTCTTCTGACTGTAGCCTTGCTTTTGTCTGCCTGCAGCTTCCCTGATTTCTGTTTCCTGTTAATGAAACAGTGTTCCCAACATCTCCACTTGTGTCTTTAATGGCACGACATGGATCTGATGTTGACATGTTTTCTTTCTTTTTTTAATTAGTAGGGAAATTTTTTTGGATTACTATATTAAAGTTTCATGCTTCCAATATGTGAAGATCAAAGTGACAGCTTTAGATCTTAGATATAAATTCTTTTAATGGGATTTTTGTTTGGCTCCATAATGTAGGTGTTTACACATTCACCGAACAAGCAAAAGATCCCCAAAGGAGACACAAATCCCCTTTGGGGTTGCATCAGGAAAAGCATCTGACGCAAAAATCTGCCAAATCAAACACGTGACGCTACCTGCTGTAGTGAATAACAGAACAACTGAAAAGCAGCTACAATAAAAATACAACCCATAATTTTTCTCATTAGCCGACCCACAACTCAAACAAAAACACTGTATTACCTGTTTTTGAGTAAGATTTAGACTACAACATCATCCGCTAATTGGAAGGTTCGCGGTTCGATCCCTGGCTGCTCCAGACTGCATGCCAAATATCCTCAGGCAAGATATTACACATGAATGAATTAAACATAGAAAGAAAGTGCTGGTGTGAATGGGTGAATAAGGCAAGTTGTATAAAGTACTTTGAGTGCTCAGAGTAGAAAAACACTATATATCCTCAGGGAATTTACAAAAACCCCAAGAGCTACATCTCAGACTCCACTGGCCTCAAGTAGCATGTTAAATGTTAATGCTAAAGACATTGCATTTATAAAAAGACTGAACCAAGTATAACTTGTTTTGGGGGGTGACGAAGAGATTCTCCTCTCAAAAAGAACATGCACCATGGCTTAGGTTTACAGATTTTAATCTGAATAAAACAAAAAAGATCTGGAACAAAGTCATTTGGACTAAAAAGATCAAAGTAGATATGCTATTAGTTGCTTTTGTGCTGATATGCACAAACACCTCATACCAGCTGTCACGCACGGTGGTGGAGGGGTGATGAGATGGGCTTGTTTTGCTGGCACAACACCTGAGTCTGACAATGAACTCTTGTGTATTTTAACTGTCCAGCAGCTAAAGCTTGGACCGTAAAGGAGTCGCACAACAAGACAATGATCCCACGCACGCTGTGCACACAGTGGAACGGCCAAAGTCCAGACCTCAACCTGAATGAAATGCCATGTTGAGACCTTAAGAGAGCTGTGTGTAAATAAATGCCTGCAAAGCTCAATGGACTAAAGCAATGCTGTAAAGAAGAATGTGCCAGAATTTCTGATAAAATCCCACAGGAAACAATTACTTCAAGTCATTGCTGCTAACGGTGGTCCTGCAAGCTAGTGACTGAGGGGCGTGTACTTTCTTTTTCACAGACTGGAGACTACAATCCATGTAATTCAACTAAATAGTTAAACTGTTATGTAAAAAAGTGAACACCTGAATCTAACAACATTCACTTTGTTCTCACATTTTAGTCGGTTTCTAAGTTAAACGCACACATTTAAACATCAGCTCCTCACGCGTGCTCAAACTGACTCTGCAACTCCTCCAGGTTTTGGGGCCTTACGGGCTTAAATTCCTTGACATTGTGTCCTAAATGAATGAAGAGTTTTCAGTGGAGCCTGCAGGCTGCAGCTCAGTGCCCATGAATCCTGCTTCAGCTTGGCAGGTAAGACCTTTTTATTTTTTCTTCCCCAGACATCGCTCCCATTCAGAGGCATCATCTTCATTCATTTCTCTGCGGCTGTGAAAATCTCATTCAGAGCTTTCATTGAACTAACACACCATTCAGGATTTTTCTCCTTTGTGTCACTAAGTAGCTCAGACCATAAACTGCTGCAGAGGACTGTTGCATGGATACAGAGAGTGTGTGGGAGTGTGTGTGTGTCTTTGTTGCTAAAGGAGTTTGGTGCCTATATGTGTGCCGGGGAGGTCTCATTCATTTTATTTCAACCTCTCGTAATCCCCTTCGGAAATCTCTCGGTCCCATTCCTCTTTTCCGTCTTTAGCCTGTCTGCATGAAGTCAGTTTACCCCCCACCCCTCTAAATCACCCTCACCCCCTATCCCTTCCACCCCCCTGTGGGTGTTGCTATGGAAACAGGCCTCCTCTGTCAGGTGGCTCCATGCCTAACGCTCCCCAGCGCTCTGATTTGCTCTGACATCGTCTGGCTGAATCACTCTGACACGTGATCTTCAATCAGCCAGTCCAGATGCTGAATATGGAGCTGGTCTCTCTTGTGACATCCCCCACCCCAGTCTTCTCCCCGCCCATTCATCAGGGGAAGTTATGGGTGGGTGTGGTTCGTGTTAATTCACAGAAAAAAGATATAATTTACTAAGAAATAAAATGACTGATTTGTTCAAATGACATAATATGTGGCTTCATTTAAATAGATTAACTTTAATATTGTGCTTTGACCCTCTTTATCAGTTCAGCAGACACTGTTTCTTATCACATTCAGCTCATTTGTCATTTTTCTCTCTTTTATAACCTTTCAAAATAGTAAATGTTTGATTTTTGTGTCGCTGTTAATCAGATCAGCCTCTCCTCTCCAGTTTGGAGCAAGCTGAAGAAGGAAATCTGAACTGGTTTAGGTTTTTTACTAGTTTTGTATTTTCAGCATCCATCGCTCCTTGTGTTCCCGTGGCACTAAATGCTAGTTTGTTATGTTAAAGTGCTAAGCTGTTCAGAGCATTCTTATTCTAAGAAAAGGACGCTATTAAACGCACGAATGAGCAAGAACAAAAAAGGAAATGAAAAAAAAAGTTTTCAAATAAATGTGTGGATTGCTCCTGTCACAGAACAGTGGAAACTGGCTATAACTGGAACAGAAGAAGTGGGAGCCCCCCCACCCGTGCACAACTGCGTGTGCAGTTTGAGAAACCACACAGATCCTCAGCTGGCAGCTTCATTAGGCGGTTTGAGCAAGATTGTGCAGTTAATTGTAGTGAGTGGTAAACACTGTTGTGTGACATGAAATTTCATAAAAATTAGTTTTCTATAGTTAGGTCAAGAATGCTTGACATCACACTTTGTTGAGACTGCAACCAAATTCACCTGAATGGACAGATTTGTTGCTTCTTCAATCAACAACTTCCAACTATGCCAACAAAATTAATTAGACTTTTAACTTGGATGACACAAGTGCGCAGCAGTGATGGTTGCTGAAAATGGGCTTATAGGTATTGGTAAAACTAATTAGTGGTGAATATTTCTATTCATCATTATGAAAAACAAGATTGTTTTAGATAAATTTCGTCTTTATTAAGTATGAACTGTTTCCTTATTTGGTGCAGTAACAATGAAAAGGGTCAATATGCACCGACCAGTTCATTGGCTCGTTAATGCAGATATCTGATCAGGCAATCAGAAGGCAGCAACTCAATGCATTTAGGCATGCAGACACAGTCAGAACAATCTGCTGCAGTTCAAACTGAGAATCAGGATGGAGAAGAAAGAGATTTAAGGGACTTTGCAAAAACCAGTCCATCTGGTATTTCAGAATCTGCTGACCCACTGAGGTTTTCCCATATAACCATCTTTAGAGTTTACAGAGAATGATCTGAAAAAGAGAAAATATCAGAGCTCAGAGAAGAAGGACTAGACTGCTTCAAGCTAATAGGAAAGAAAGAAAGACAAGAAAAGAAAGCCATCAAAAATACTGTAAAGTATCAAAAGGAAGCCCCTTATCATGAGGAACTGTGTGTGTGTTCTGTGATTAGATAAATTCATATTGCTGTGAGGGCAGCATTGTAGTGTTTTAGCTGGTTCAACATTGTCTCTGTGAGCCACACCTGTGCAAAACTATATTTAAGCACAGTGTTTGGGTAAACACGCCTGCTTTCCACCTCTGTTGTTTCCACCAGAAAGTTTATTGGCAGACACTTTCCAGCACTGACGCAACTGACGCGCTTCCCTTCCTGTTGTTGTTTCCTCGTGTTGTTTACACTGTCATTGATGGTGTGGTTTACTGTGCTATCTTGGGCTGAGCTCCAGAGTGGCTGGGATGACATCATTGCACACATCATGCATCACCTCCTGCCAGCTCAGCAGGAGAGATGCAAAGTCAGGTACAGGGTGACACTGAAAACACACATGCACAAATGCTTGCACACACACACACACACACACACACACACACACACACACACACACACACACACACACACACACACAGCAACACTTTACTCAGCAGGTCGTCTGAGGATCAGCGCTGCTAATTTCTTGGCGCCCCTGTGAAAGTGTTTTAAGTGAAAGTTGGTGTGAGTCAGACCGACTCTTGTGACTCTGTGTGACGAGGTCCAACACCAGCCTGTAACCCAACCGGAAAACAAGAAATAAAGATCTTGTCTTTATTAAACAGAGGCTGAATTATTTCCTCCAGTTTGTGAATATGAGTCACTTCTCAAAAGCACTTCAGAAGCGAGGCTGGAGTATCAAACAGGCAACTTTCCGTCTGTACCGCACACTCAAGGGCCCCCAGATAAGAGTAAAGGTCACTCTTGTAAGTATTCATATTCCACTTTCATCAAATTTGAGAGACATAAAAGAGACATCTTAAAGAATAATAGACTGACTTTTAGTTGCTGGTGCTCGGATGAACAAATTAAATGGACCCAGAGGTCTAAAAGCTCCATGGAGCCCATACAAATAGCAAGAAAAGCAAACTAATAGCAGCATTCTTGTTTTCGCTCTTTTGGTGTCATTTTTAAAAAACTGTAGTGTCATTTCAGATGTTTTGTGTCTGTTGGTTGTTTGAGTATTTCTGGGATCATCTGACAAACCAAATAAGCTCCTAAACCTGTTTCTGATAAATTGATTGGTAAAGGAAACGAGGTCATCTTTATGCTTTGTCCCAGTTTTTAGTAACAATTTAAAGAAAGAAAGAAACAAGGAAATAGATTTATCAGCATTGACCTAAATGAAATGATGACATCACTAAAAATATACAGGAAATATTGTCAGTATTAGTTTTATTACTGACTGTCAGCGGGGGAGCTGGCCCCAGGGTTGGGTCACTCGCCCCTCCCTTCCTTCCCTCCCCATCTCCAGCTGCCTCCCTCTTCCCGCTCCACCACAATCACCCACACATGCAGGGCCTTGGGGTAAAGGTGTGTCACCAGGGTGCAGGGGAGGCATCCCCCCCCGTCCCCTTCTGGCTGCCTGTGCCTCAATTTTATCCCACAACTTAGACATTCACATTACTCACACTCTCATAACACATACATATAGGATCTTGGGGGTGGGCACGATACACGGACTCCAAAAGACCATCAGGGTGTACACCCCACCCCTGGCGTCGTTGCCCACCTCTCAATTTTAAATACACGTAGACATTGAGGGCTAGCAGGAGGGACTATGCACTTACCTGCTGCTCTCTGGCAGGTAGCTCCAAGCCCTCCTGGGTTTTAAATGCACCTTAGAACACACATGCATCAACATTACAATGAGCGGGTGGAGGGAGGTTTAGAGTCTTCACACACCCCCGTTCTCTGCTGCCTGTTGGAGCGGGGGGGCTAGGAGGAGTTGGCCGTCCGACTGCGGTCTGGAGTGTGGGGCCTCCCTGCTGCTGCGGAGTCGGGGCGGTCTGCTTCTCCCCACCGCAGGGAAAAGGGTAACACCACCTGGGTCTGGGTGCAGTTCCCCCCCTCCAGGGGCAAGGGTACCTAGACCCGGGGCTTAGAGTACGCTTGGGGAGTGTGATCGTGTGTACAGCGTCTCTTTATGTCTGTCTCCACGTTGGTTGAGTGTGGAGTAAGTGCATATGAGAGCATGAGGGTGGGAATGGATGTTTGTATATGTGTGTGCCTGTATGTCTGCGTCTATATGTCAGGTTGGGTATCAGACGCCACCTCTCTGGGGACATCTCAGGCCCTCCAAGGTTTGGAGGCCTATCTCCCCCCACCACTCCCCCTGCCAGTGGCAGACGCCCTCAGAATCGGTGCGTTGGTGGTTCTTTGTGTCCGGGGATGGGCGTCCAGGTACACACCGGCTCACTCCTTGGTGGCTGCTTATCGGGGCCTGGAGCCTGGGGCTCGCTCGGGCTGGGCTGTCGATCTTACGTGCTGCACAATAATGTTTAATATTTAGTATTTACTGTTATATTCACATATATCATTGTGATTTTGTTTATTCTATTGCTCTTTTTTTTCTTCTGCTTGTTTTCTCTTTTTTCTTTCTCAACAGGTGATCCAGGTGATTGATATATGTATTTTTTGTCTGCTTATTTTGTTGGTTTTTGTTTTTTGCCCTTTATCCCCGTCCCTCTTCCCCGCTGTTTTTCTTTCCCTCTTTCTTTCTCCCCTTTCTTTTCCCCAGTCAAATCTGTGCCCTAGCCTCTCTCTCTCTCCTGAGGGTGCCTGTGTGGGCGTGTCCCACTACCTCCCCTGCCTGAGATGCCACCTTTCCCTCCTGTACAGCTGACTCCCATCAGCAATTAAGGGTATTTAAGCCCAGAGCAGGGTGAGCTCTGGGCCAGAGTGCCATTTTGTGTGGGTACAGCTAGTGAGCTGAGTGTCTTGTGGTGTTTCCAGCTAGTGAGCTGCGCTTTCCTTTTGACTTTTTGCCTTACTGACCGACGCCTGAGTTTTGTTTGTTTCTTTTATGGTGATAACGGCTTGTCCGTCTCTTTTAGTTGAATTACTTCAATAAAACTATTTTATTTAACGTTTTGCCTCCCTGACTCCTTTTTCTGACCCGGTCACTTTTGTTACTTCCCCCTCCCCGCCTAGACCCCTCAGGGGAACGTAACACCCATATTTAGCAAGTTAAAACTGAATATCATATCAAATCCACTCTGAAAACTAACTGGAACTGTGTAATTGTAGCCTCAGTTTCCCATTTCCCATTCTTAGCTGAGGAGCACCCAGTGTGGTGTTGTGCTGCTGTAGCCCACCTGCTTTGAGGCTCAAGAGCCTTCAGTTATGCTCTTGTGCACACCTTGGTTGTAAAAACTGATTATTTAAGTTTAAGTTGCCTTGTTATCAGCTCAAAGTAGTTTGGCTTTTCTCCTGAGACCTTTGACATCAACAAGGTGCTGCTCTGGGTATTTTCTCTTTTTCAATGATTCTCTGTAAACTCAGGAAATATTTGTGCAGGAAAGTCCCAGCAGATCAGCCAACAGCCATGTCACATTCAAAACCATTTAAACCACATGTTTTCCTCTTCCTGATGCTCAGTTTGAACTTCAGCAGATTATCTTGACCATGTCTACATGTATAAAAGCCCTGAACTGCAGCCATGTGATTGGCTAATTACATATTTGTGTTAATGGAGCAGTTGAACAGGTGTACATAATAAATTGTCTGGTAAGTGGATGACACAGTGCAACTCAAACTACCTCCCTGGGTGGTATTTAATAGTATGCTGATATGGTAATGTCTTAACTTTCTCTGTTATTTCAGAGCAGTGTTCAAGTGAAAGCACTAAACTGTAACCCCCCTCCAACGTGTCAGGTGTAAGGGGTCAATTTATTTTTTTTGTTTCCCATTTTATTGTCTTAAAACCTCATTTATAGCTTTAGAAATGTGCACACAGGCTACACTTTCACATTTTTTGGTGAATTCTACTGAAAAGTATTTCTTCTTCAAAGTCAGGACATTTTGTGTGCACCTCAGTAGCCTGTTTTTGGTCCGGCGAGAGTGAGGAGCAGTTTCTTATTAAAGCCTGCTGACACATTGATCCTTCAACAGCCCCCAGGAGACCAATCTTCATCTCAACCACTTTAGATGCTTTCACAGGAAATCAACTCAAAAGCATCTTCTTTTTCCCTTCCTTTTTGGTCTTCCAGCTCTCTCCCACCCGTGTCTCACCCATCTGAAGTCTAAATATGGTATATACAGCGTTCTGATCAATGACGCCCACTGAGGAGGCTGTGCTGTTTGTGTGCACAGTAACGTTACGGGTCCTCTGCCATCGAGCTGTGCAGTATGTGAGCACAAAGGACAAAAGGGAAAGCGGTGACCTTTTGTGGCACAATGAGAGGAATTAAAAAGGAACAATGTGATAGTAATTTGGAGGCATTGAGACACTGACGGAACAGGACTAGAACAGATGTGATGTGGCATAGCCGGGGAGGAAGCTGGGGATGAGCATTAGGCTAAAGCGGCCACTGCCCCCTCAAGGCCTCTGTCGATTCATCCTTCCGGCAGGAAGTGTTTAAGGATCAATAAGAAGCGAGGGTCTCTGGAGAGAGACAAAGAGAGAGCCTTCGTGCAGCCCAGGTCTCTTTTTGTTTCATTAAGCGGCTCCTCGCCCTGTTCTGGGCTTGAATTGAGAATAACGAGCTTAAAGGTTTCTGTCTCCATTTCTTCATCACTGCTAATGAAAACAGCAGTGAGAGGCTGCTTCCCGCATGGTCATCCAAACCAAAAGGTTTCTTATCTGTCATTTTTACCCCTTTTAAAACTTTTTAAGTGCCACACACTTTCATTAGATTAAAAGTATCTCATTCACACTCTCAGAAATTGAGTCCTTTTCCCCAACACATTTCTCCATGCTTCCTCTAAAATGTGTTTATTTAGTTTTGTTGTCACGTCCTCCATTCATCTTTTGAAGCAGGAAGGTTTCTCAGCATTCAGCTCACCTTAGTCTTACACTTTATACTGCATTTATAATAACAGCTTACATAAATGACACCTATAGTTTCATTAAAACTGTGGTTCTGCATGCAGTTTACACTTTTATGTGTGCAGTTACACGCCAGCTGAATCAGCACTTAAATTATTTCATCTAATTATTGTAGGTGAAGGAATCAAATGTTCCTTAAACTCGTCTTTGATTAATGAAACATTGTTCTTGCTCTGTATGATTTGAACACAATCAGAATCAGAATACTTTATTGATCCCTAGGGGAAATTATTTTTCGTTACAGTGCTCCATTATAAACAAACATTAACAAAGACAGACAATGCACTAACTAAGAATAACACAATATATACAGGCATATATATACATAAAAGTCACGTATTAATAAATAGCTGAAAAAGAACATGTGCAAGAAGGGTGTAGCTGTTGCAGTAAACAGTGTGTTAAGTGGATGCGTTGTACAGGGAGATGGCCACAGGCAGGAATGATTTCCTGTGTCGTTCAGTGGTGCTTTTCGGTAATCTGAGTCTTTCACTGAGCGTGCTCCTGTGACTGACCAACATGTCATGGAGTGGGTGGGAGGTGTTATCCAACATTGTCTTTATCTTGGACAACATCCGCCTCCACGACACCACCTTGAGGGAGTCCAGCTCCATCCCCACAACATTACTGGCCTTACGAATCAGTTTATCGAGTCTGTTGGTTGAAATGTCAACACCGACCCCCTGGATTGAAACAGGGGTCAAGTGTTTCCTGGTCTTCCTGAAGTCCACGATCAGTTCCTTGGTCTTTGCCACGTTGAGCTGCAGATGATTCTGCTCACACCACGTGACAAAGGAGCCGACCACAGCCCGGTACTCTGTCTCATCATCCCTGCTGATGCATCCAACCACCGCGGAGTCATCAGAAAACTTCTGAAGATGGCAGGTCTCTGTGCAGTGGCTGAAGTCTGTGGTGTAGAGGGTGAAGAGGAAGGGGGAGAGGACAGTCCCCTGTGGCGCCCCTATGTTGATGATTACCTTGTCAGACACACACTGTGGGAGACGTACATATTGTGGTCTTCCTGTCAGCTAATCAACAATCCAGGACACCAGAGAAGCATCCACCTGCATCGCTGTTAGCTTATCACCCAGGAGGGTCGGCCTGATGGTGTTGAAAGCACTGGAAAAGTCAAAAAACATGACCCTCACAGTGCTCAGCGGCTGGTCCAGATGGGTGTAGACACGATTGAGCAGGTAGATGATGGCGTCTCTGTTCCGAGACGAGGGTGATAAGCAAACTGAAGGGGATCCAGATGTTGTCTGACAATGTGTCGCAGCTGGTCCAGGATGAGTCTTTCCAGGGTTTTCATGATGTGGGAGGTCAGTGCCACGGGCCTGTAATCCTGGGGGCCACTGGGACGTGGCGTCTTTGGAACAGCAAAAGCAGTTAGTTAGTAGTCATCAAAAACTAAAATCATGTGTGAAGTTGTGTGTCTGTACATGTGTAACAAACACAGACTGTGAAGAAAAAATGGTCATACTCTAGCCCTCATAATCACCCACCGGTTTGTAGACCCACAGCCTGAAGCCTCAGGCTTACTTTTATTGCAACTACCATCTTGGGTTTTGTGTGAAAAGTGTCCATATTTGCAAAGGAGGGTGGACTGCTACTACAGTACTGTGAAAAAGTATTTTTGTCATGGTCCGGGGTGGGTGGCTGGAATTTTCCATCAGGCTCCTGAGTCTACCTGGTATCCACCCCTGGGCAGGGCCACCGCCTCCTCCAGTTCCACACACCTGGAGCTGTTTGCAGGCAATCAAACCAGAGTGAACCTCAGGTCAGCCATTCCACATCGCTCAGCTCACTCCGGATTCACGTCACCCCCTCTCATCGCTCACTTCCTCCAAGTAAGTAAAGTTATATAATGTACTCACCATCTTCAGAGCTCCTCTCCACTACCTCCCTAACTCCGATGTCCTCTCTCCTTAGTATGTCTGCTTAACTGCCTCCTTCCACTCTGCATCTCTGGCCCAGTTCCCCCTCTGTAGATCCATATGTGTGAGTGAATGGGTGGATGACTGGATATGTAAAGCGCTTTGGGGTCCTTAGGGACTAGTAAAGCGCTATATAAATACAGGCCATATCCACCTAGCCACGTTAACTAGGCCTCGCAACGTTAAATTCTGTGTTTTTGTTGCCTTTTGTCCTTGTCACGCTTTCAAATTTAACTAATAAACATTGTGAAACATCCTGTCTCTGTTCTGGGTTCCTGCCCCTGAGTCCAGTTTTAGTACCAACCTTTCGGTCTTCTGACAATTTGGATATTTATCGCATTAATGTACATGAATCCTTCAACATGCCATGGAATATTTAAGGGATTTAAGAAAATGTTTTGTAAAAATTGCTTTACATGCAAAGGATCCTCATTTCAAAGCCGAGCAGGAGAGACAAACCCAGCCTCAGGGGCTTACGAGCTAATGTACTGCTGGTCCCAAGCCCAGATAGATGGAAGGGCAAAAAAATCTGTGCCAAACCAAACGTGCAGATCCATCTACTGTGGCAACCCCTCGGGAAATAAAGGAGCAGCTCAAAGTAGCTTACTTCATACTGTATTAAATAAAAAGACATAACATATAAGCTGATAAGACATTTTTATAGTGAAATAAAAGCCAAAGTTTTCCAAATGTGAAGTCATAAGAACTAAGAACCAGGTGTTAAGGTAATTCTGTGTAGTCTCTATTGAGACAGTGACACAAAACATCTAAATTCATGATTTCTTGGGACCATATTCCTCAGACACCAAGTCTCTGGGCTGGTATTAGTACTTTACAAAGACTTGTAAACCGTTGAAGCCATAAAACTGGCACCCTTTAAATCACCATGCTTTTCTTTCATCATTTGTCTATACTGCGAATCATTACACAGATCACTTAGAGCTGCTTAATAGCTGAGAAAAGAGTTCAAAAAACAAGATCACATTGTCACTGCTCTGACTTAAAGCAGGTGTAGAGGAAACACTCAGATTAAATACTGACCTTTCAAATCAGCTCATCCACTCCCACTACCACCTGTCTGTGGCCTGACCAGGCCATTATTTTAGTCCTTAACCCCCCCCCACCAGACTCAATCCTCTCAGGGAGGATTATCATGAAGCTAAACTCTGTGTGCCCCCACCACTGGGACGGAAACATCACAGAGCCACGTGAAAAGCCTAATTTGGCCCAAACAACATTTATGTAATAAAGGACAAACTGACTTTATTTGTTTAACCTTGCATGTTTGAAACGCAGCTCAAAGAGCTTTACCAACTGGAAAAGATATTATCCTCGAAGACAAACCCCCCTTAAAGAAAAACTAAACCCCCATCACCCAAGGTTTTTATTTCAGATGTTGCGGACATGACCTGTTTGCTTTCTTCAGCCAAGTGATGGAAGAAAAGATCCTCTGAAAATACTTCTGTTACATGCACAGAGGGAAATGTCATTTCCCATTTTGTCTGTGGTTTTCTGTCACTTCCCTGAAGTATGAGCCTAATCCCTAACCCCACATAGGATGTACTCTGGATTATAGTTCTTCCTGGGGAGGAGCAGGAGGAAGAGAGTTACGAAACTATGAACATGTTTTCATATTTTTATGGACAGATTTAATTGTTTTGGATTGAAGGTGTTAATTTGTGGCACATCAGATCCTAGCTTTCCTTCCTTCATTATGTTTTGGATCCCTGATTATCGTGTTAGATGTTCACATTACAGACCTCATTTGCTTTCATGCTGATGTGAACTCGTGATAAAAGTATTCAGTATCAGTTTAATCATCAGCTCTGACAACACAAAGCAAACAGAAGAGTAAAATTAGATGTTTGACACGCTGTCCTGGAACCCCTGGTGAGCTGCTCCAGTGCTGTTTTGGGGTTTCTGGTTTAAAGGGCAACACGAGGAAGAGGTGGGACTCCTTTAAGACGCCCACACTGTCCTCCACTCCTGTGAATCTGGGTCTGTGGTCAGCTGATTTGTTTATATGCCCCTGTGTCTGTGCACGCTCTGAAGAATGGATCAAATATCCTGTTTTTCAAACTAATAAATGTATTTTTCCACGTACTTATTCTTTAAATAGCACGCACAGATAAACAGGGCATCCAGCATTGTGTCAGTGGCAACAATAAAAGGGTGTGGCTCCTTTAAGGGCAGTGTTAAATAGATCAGTGTAACACACACGCACACATAGCCCCCCCAGTGCAGGAAGATGCGGTCAATTCAACCGAAGACACACAGAAAATGACAGCATTTTAATGCGCCTTCAAAATAAAAGACCCTCGTGATAATGCTGAAAGTGATTCAAAAATTTGCAACGAAAGTGTGTGTGTGTTTTCTGTGGATGCTAAATCTGAACAAAGAGTGAGTTATCTTTAAAAATGATTTTAAGGAACCAAGCAGTTTAACTGCACAGCATGTATTTTCAGTTCTGTATTTCCATGTTCAGATAACGGAGAGCGCAGTGCACTATAACTCATAGAAACCAGGCTTCAGTCAGTTTGTGATCACCCAATGAAGAACACATGTGTTTAATATACAGAAATCAGCATTGTGTGATCTGAAAGTTGCATTAAAAGCAAAACTATAAACGGCCCCACTTTTGTTACTTCCCTGGAAAATTTTCTCTTATATTGATAGAAATCCTGATTGATCATAAAACTAATGATAAAAACAGCTAGAAGCTCGTTTTCTACTAGACCAACAAGTAGAAACACTGCAGAGTATCATCATCACTGACTTTATTCATTACTCATTATTAATCTATTCCTCTCTTCTAGTGTGACTTTTGTCCTGTCTTCTTCCACTCACCCTCAACCTTTCAGTCCTAAGTGAATTAGATTTTTCTTCCTGTTAAAAGGGAGTTTCTTTTACTTCCCACTGTTGCCAAAGTCTTGCTTTTGTGGGAGGGGGGTTTTCTCTGTAGGGCCTTTACCTTACAGAATGAACCCACTTGAGCTGACTGTTGTTGTAATGTGGTGCGATATAAATGAGATTGAACTTAACTGAAATTATTTGGAAGACACTTTTCTGTTTTGCTACAGAGGTTTATAAAATGTATTTTTATTATTAGTTATTATGTAATTTAGGGAATCTGTGGTATACTTCCTTTTTTATGTTCCTGAACGCTCATTGCTTTCTAAAAAAGGACTCATAGTAACCAAGTACCACCTTAGTTTAGTTTAATATTATTTATATAAGAAATTCTTCCTGTTTTCTAGTATAAATTTGGGTAATTCATACATAATAAATCAAGATTCTTTGGTTTGAAATGACAAGTTTGTGGTATATATAATTCGCCTAAATCATAGCTGTGTTACAATACATTCATCTAACTTTAGTCTGTATTTCATAGTGTTTTCCAGAATATGCTTATAAAAGTACCACTAAGAAAATCAACAAAACCACATGATCCCATTGTTCTGTCAGATTGACCAAGCTTGTTCAGGTTTCCATAATTCACAATAAGGAGCTGGAGAACAACTGGCACGTCACACATCATGTTAATATCTTAGGAAAAAATGTCCTCGTCCTCCAATTTCCACCCAGACACAGCTACTTTTGGCGTGTCTGTGAACATATATAATCAAGCTTTTTACAGGCAACTCATTCCTTCCCCTTAAACTTTTAGCTCTATTCTGAAAGCAGTAAGCGGAAGTAGCAGCTTTTGTGACTCTCCCTGGTTGATGGTGGTCTGTGGAGAGCGGAGCCAGGCGTTCAGCAGGAGCAGCATAGTGCGTCGAGCGGAGATGGAGGTAGAGCTGACCGGCTGTGAGCTCGCGTAAAGACAGCAGCCGAGCCCGGGGAATGACCATGTTTGATCCCGAAAAGTGAACAACCTCACCGGGATCGCCTCAGACACACCAGCGTCATGACAGCACTCCTGTATTGAGGTGAGAGCTGATGGCACCGCAGAAGCCGTCGCTGCGTTTTATTTCTTATTTAGCGCGTCTGGACCATCCTGACGCGCAGGGTTAGACATTTCTGCAGAGCCTTTCTCGTGTGCTCGTGCTGACAGCAGAAAGGAGTCAGCATCGTGATTTGTCGAGGACAGCAGCAGCAGCAGCAGCACACCTCCAGGTGCTGAGGCGGAGAAGACGCTGCTCTGTTTGGGTGTTAAACCCGCTTCATCCCCGCAGCTTAAACCTGCGCTCAGAGCCAGGCAGAGAGCGAGTGCGGTCTTTTGATGATGATAGCGGCTTGTTTGGGGGGGGGGGGGGGGGGGGGTTGTGTGTGAGGCTTCCTGGTTTTGAGGGGGGTCGCGGTGTAAGAAGGGGGGCTTTTCCGATAATCTGTTTAATAGACTTGGGGGAGTCGGTGTGGTGGCTCACAGGAGGGCTCGGGGGGCCTGATGTGATCTGGTATGATGTACAGTCCGGTTCCGCTCGCGAGGATCCAGAATCAGTGTACCAGCTCGTGACTCTACACGCGGACTCCCATTCATCGCCCGCGTTTGGACCTGTGTCTGTCAGCCATTCAGCAGGAGGCTGCTGCCGATTCCCATTCATGAAGTCCAGTGCGCAGCCTGCACAGCGATTCACTGTCGGCTTTAAATAGGCTCCCCGGGCCTGCAGTGGGCCTGTTATAGGCCTACTATTGACTTTCTCTTATGTGTCTTTTTATTGGTTATGTGAGACAGTCAGTCAATATGAAGCCTTATCAGTCAGATTGGACCAGGATGCGGGCCTGCTCGTATTTGTTATGTTTACATCATTGTACCATTCTGCTAACACTCCTCCGAGGCTGGACTGCGTCTCTGTCTCTAGGTTATGGTTTTCTATTGAAGTAATAGAAGGAAAACAGCATATTATTCCCGTATTTTCTAACTAAATTCTCTAATATTGCACTGGCAGTGCTGTTTTTGTTTTGTGATGTTTAACTAGGATTTTAAATCCCCACATCATTATGCTCTTCTGCATATGTTGGGGGTAACTATGGTTACTGTTGCCTTCCTATCAGCTCAACGCAGTCTGGCCATTCTTCTCTGACCTCTGACATCAGTAAAGCACTTTTCACCCAAAGAACTGGTGCTCATTGGATATTTTCTCCTTTTTGGACCATGACCTGTAAACTGTAGACATGGCTGTGCAGAAAGTAGCTCAGATTCTAGGAGAAACCTTTGTAATATTCTATGTGGTTAAAAAAGACTTGAGGATACCATTACTCAAACTTTGACATGTACCGACATGCCTATTAAGCTTAGCTATTTATTATATGATATTCAATCAGTTAGATAAACATAAAAAATATTTCTTGTGTAACTGAAACAGCGTCAGGGTGGTGGGTTACTTTGGCACAGGGAGGGGTGGGGTAAACAGGACTGAGTGCGAGTCCATTAAAGAGCACCGGTGGCGACTACGCTCACATTCATATCTACAGCTAACCTAACATGCATGACTGTGGACTGTGGGAGGAAACTGGAGCCCCTGGAGGAAACCCACACAGGCACACGAATTATAAAAATAACCAACAGATTGATCAGTAATGAAAATTAGATTTCTGTGCAGATCTAAATATTCAGATTCAGATTTGCTCACGTTTTACTTTACATCATTTAAGGCGTGTGAGACTGAAAAGATGAAATACGATGACTTCATAAGAAAACTACAGGGACAAATCCACGGCTGAAGTTAACCACAAAGTAATGTTACATAGATCTGTGTAAGCGGCTGTCTCCAACCTCTGTCGGCACTATCATCGTGCTGTTTTCTGCATCAGCTTCACCACAAATTAAAAGCCCATCTAGTCCAGCAGCTGAAAGACTCGACGCTCACACAGGTTGTACAGTATTCCTCCTTCTGTGTGCTTCTTTGTGAGAGGCCTGTGGTCATCTGTGAAATTAGTTAGACCTGGTGGGTGAGAGACAGGAAATGGAAGTCAGTGGTGCAATGTGCATCTCCCACACACTTCGTCCTTTATCACTGGCTGCCATATGGATGCTTGAGCTCACTCAACATTTACATTGTCACCGCTTGCCAGAGGAAGCATGTGAGAGAGCGAGAGAGAGAGAGGAAAGTCTGCCTGCAGAGGACACGCTAATTTATGTGTTTAATATCTGAGCAATGAGGCCGTACCTACATCATTAGTAGCGTCTGGGAAAAAAACTCCCACAGGTGAGCCGACTCAGTTTATTTGTGTGCAGTCACAGTTTGGTGATTTGGTCCTCAGGAATGCTCGATCTCCATCACCACTGGCTTCTTATCATTGTTGTATCTGTCTGCCGCTGCGCGCACATACACAGGCTCGCACAGACAGCTCAGGCATATCAGTGTCTGGATCAGGGCTGTATAGCTTTCATAACGTCTGTCTGCGTGCGCCATCACCCGTCCAGTGAACATAGACGCTCTCTGCGGTGGTCCTGTGTTACAGGACAGAAACTCTTCCAGGCATTCAGGAGCTTTGGGGAGAAATGAGGTTATCACCGCTTGGGTTAAAGGTCACTGACCAGCTCCTCTGAAGTGAACAGATCTAAAAGTAGTCGAAGGTCGGGGTCTATCACTGCTGACCTCTATTTCTGCTCTTTCTCTCGCTGCAGCGTCTAATCCCCTTCCCTATCATACCTCTCTATCTCGAGTTTCTCTCTCCTGGGATTTCACTCTTTTTTTTTTTTTTTCTACATCTCTTCTGGTTTTCCTTCCACTCCCATCATCCTTTCTTCGTCTGTAGTGGCAAACCTGGAGTGCATAGTACCCTTCTTTCTCTTTTGCTATCTTTACTCCTACACACACCTGGAAGACTGCTGTAATAATCCGTATTGTGTCTTCTGTAAGTGAGTCAGTTTTTTGTCAGCGTGACTTTCCTCCTGTGTCTGCTTCGGTCCTCCTTTAGCGTGAAGTATCAAAACAAAAGAGCTATCCTGTTTATTCTGCAGCATGTTTCTGCTGCAAAGGGAAATCATAATTTTGCATGAAGCATTTTGATTCATCTCTTTATTTAAAGGCACTATATGGAGCAACTCCAATATTTAACATTAATGTGTTTGGCAGCTGATGTGCAGGTATGTTGCAGTACAACTTTGAATGGTCTTAAAATGGTTTCAGGTATTAGTACTGACTGACTAACTTTATCCAGAATTGGTTGGTTGTTTTAACTGTTTTAATGTGTTTTTCTTGTTTTGTTTCTTAAGTTTTAACTCATTAATGGGAGGGGATCTATTTCAACTCTATACTTTTATAGTAGTGCTGTGCTGTTATAGTTACTTCACATGGGCAAAACCAGACAATAGGCAACGCTTTGGTTCTGGTGGAGATTGGATAAACGTTGCCTGGTCTAGATTTCGATTTCTGCAGCCATATTTGTGAGGTAGGGTCAGAATCTGGTCTAAACCAGAGGCAACCTTTGCATCGTTGCTGCCCATGTCCATCCCTATATGACCACAGTGTACTCATGCTCTGTTGTCTACAGGTCATGCACATGTCACAAAGGGCAATCAACTCAAGCTGGTGTCTTAAACACAATCAAATGGCCTCCACAGTCACCAGATCTCCATCCAATCTACTTTTGGGATGTGGTGGAACGGGAGATTGACATCATGGACGTGCAGGAACTTTGTGATGCTATCACGCCCACATGGACTAAAATCATCAAGGAATGTTTCCAGCAGCTTGTTGGATCCAACCCAGTAGTATCAATCCATACCTAATAAAGTGTCCACTGAGTTTGTTTAGCTTTGGCATGTATGAATGGTGCGCACAAATCTGTGTGCAAATGCACACACAGAGCATAAACACATAAACAGTATATCGTTTGTCCATTTCAAAGCGCTGCCATATTTCCATCTTATATAAGAACACATTGTTAATTAATTCAGAGAGCGCTGAAGATGTTGTATGTGTACATCACTGTACTGAGTGTGCTGCTAGCTGTGTGCTGTCCTGTATAGCAGGCTAATCTTAGAAAACATGTCTGGGCTCAAACTCCCTGGAGTGGGAGCACAACATCACCAATCATCCTCATCAGTCAATCGCAGAGACTGTGCTCCTGGCACGCAGCTGCTTGCAGCATATAGGGCATATAAGTCTGTTAAAAGGCAAGTGCAGTGTTTATCCCTGAAAGTGCACAGAAGTAGACATGGCTACATAAATAAAAATCCATGTGCATCCGGTCCGCTTAGCTAAAGTATCATTTCCTCAGTAGCTCTATATTACTACCCAAAACACCACAGTATTAATCAGGCATGTGTAATTCCTACCTCTGCTCAGTTCAGTCCTGTGAGAGCTCTACAAGGTACATGAAGTGAATGGATTTTGTATGATGTGTTTTGCAGGCTATAGCCAATCACTTCTCCCTGCACAGTAATCTCTCTGCAGTCTCCCCCAGAGTCAGTTTACAGTTACAGACAGAGCTCCCGACCACCTGACAGAGATATCTGCCCCCTCCCCTGGGGGAACGCACCAGCAGGAGGAGGTGGTGGGTGCACAGGAGTGGTAGATTTTTACAGCCGATAGGGACAAGTAACAGGAAGGAAAAGGGCCTTTCGAGGCCTGGAGGATGGAGGTAAACATTTTTAGATTCCCCACGACTCCCCTTAAGTCTGTTTTATTTCTTTTGCTTCCAAATCATTGGAGCTGAAAAAAAATCTGAGGGGAGTCGCGGCAATGTGAGAAACTACAGGGTGCCCCTGCTCCCCCCATCCTGCAGTTTGTCTCCCTTTCTTTACGCTCCCCTTGTCTCCTCCACCTCCACACATCACTGATTGTTTTAGCAGCTGGCCTGTGGAGCAAACACATGCCCCCTTCAAGTGGTGGAAAAAGTATTCAGGTTCTTTACTTTATCAAATGTACCTATACAACAACAGAAAAATACTCCACAGTAAATTTAACGGCCTTTGAGTTAAAGTAGAGTTAAAGGAAAAGTTTGCTTGTTGTGATAAACCTATAAATTGCTCCTTTGTAATTAGAAGCAGAAACAGGTGACTCGCTGCTGTCAGCAGTGGAATATTTAGCAGCTAAAATGCTGAATATGTTCCTCACACACATCCCAGATCAACACGCGAAGGCCGTTTTATGCCCGAATTCTCAAACAATGGTAATTTTAAAAAAGCCATTCATAGGTGTAGTTTATCATGAACTTTTCACTTTTTGTAACCATATTACAAAGAGCTTGATAAAAATGAGACTTTTTAGAAACGTTTGAAAAAAAGCAAACAAAAAAAACTCCAAAACGTTTGCTTTTGACTTTTGCTGTTTTTCTACTTCAATACTACTTTCTTTTTTTGTGCCTTAGCAAAGTAGATAAATTTTTGCATCACCAGCAACACAACATAGTGTTTGCTTTTTTCAAGTGGAGAAAACACAGGAAGTCACAATAACAGAAATGTAGCAGGTCTGTGACAATACAAGTAGTATGACAGGATTTTCCATGCCTAAGTTTTCTGTGTACTTATAGATGACCTCCTTTATTAAAAAGTGGTTTTAAATCAGTGGCATTCTATATCATTAAAATGTTGACTTTATATTTTGCTCAAAGGACACAGGGTAAAATGTTAGCATGGTTGCTGAGTAGCCTACTTAATGCTACATTACGTTAGCTTAAGCTTTTATGTAGCATTAGCTGATACAAACATTTTAGCCCATAGAAAAATAACTGCTTCCACAAAGACAGTGCCAGGTGTCCACGAGGTATTTCCATACCTGACTCCTCTTAGTACCTTTCTTGTCAGTGAGTTTGGGCAGAGCCATCACAGCACTACTCCTGTCTGTAGATATCCTCTCCTGCAGCACATAAAGACAGGCTAACGCAGTTGTAGATGTATGCTTCCCCCTAACACTAACTCACTCAGTCATCAAGTCAGCATGAAACTCAAGCCATGAGTGAATATATTGGCCAGAGCACAACATATTCACTTAAAGATATCAGTTTAATCTTAATGTGTTGTTAGGTTTATGAAACTTAAACTGTCTGAAGTACATCTGTCAAACAAACGTTAGGAAAAAGAGTTGAACCTTTCCCTCCGCTTCAGGTCAAATGTAAAGTGAAAAAATGTGTTCCCAAAACACATTTCTGGTCAGTACTTCAAGTAAAGAGCTCAACTATTTCCACCACACACTTCTCTCATCCGCACTGCATCACCTCCCCCCATCACTCTGCTTTGGCTGTTTCTGCCATCATTTAAACTTTAGATCCTCGTGTGTCTTTCCAGTATGTAGTCAGTCTCAGTTTGCTGAGCCTCAGAAAACCATAATGCCGTCCACTTCCTCCAGCGTCTCATGGCTTGAGTTTCATGCTGACTCGATGACTGAGTGTGTCAGTGTTAGTGTGTGTATGTGTGTGTAGTCATTTCAGTATCCTTGAGAGAGGCGCATCCTCATCTTTACAGAAGGGCAGGAGTGTGAGAATCGCACCTCACAATGTGTTGTTGTTTTTCTGCTGAATGAGTGGAAAGTGGGCCCAGTGCAGGTTTTTAAATAGCTGAATGGATATTGACTTTCTTGCCTTGGCAACAGCAACAGCAACACACACACAAGCAGACACACACACACACACACACACACACACACAAGGCGAGGGAGATAATTATTACAACACTGGGTTAAATCTTGTGTGCCGTGAAAGAAAGAATGAATGGATGTTTAGATGAATGAAGTGATAGATTCGTGAATGAAGTTCATGAATGAGTGGAAAGAGAATTTAGCTTTTTACTTTTAAACGTTTAGCAACTTTCTCCTAATAAGTTTTAACACTGGGGATAATAAGACATTTACTAATGCTTTATAATCAGTTATAAGGCATTATAAAAGCAAACCTTGTACTGTTGAGTTATGAAAATCACCCTGTATACTTTCTAATAAATCTAGGCTTGAATGGTCTTTATAATATTTAATAAGAGTTAATTGTAATAATTGGTAAATGAATGGATTTGGGTTCAGGTCCATTGTCACTCTTTCCAGAAGCTATACTGTTCTGTGGATGCCTAACACGTTCTGTCCTACCTGAAATCAATGATGCACTTTGTCTTAATTTGCTAGTCATAATATTTTTACCTTCCATCCGAATTTGACTGGCTGATTTCTATTCTTTGACATTTCCAGTCAGCAACATGCAGTTTACATTTTTAGGTTCACAAATGATTTTTCTTTGGTTTGTGAAACTGAACAGAGTCACAAAATGACCACTGTGTCTGTCTGATACCTCTTAGGATGTATTTCGGTGCCTCTCTTTCATTTTTCTTCACTATTCAGTATTGGTGGTACAGTCGCCTCACAGCCAGTAGGTCCTGTGTTCAAATCCATTGTCCAGCTGGAGTCTTTATAGGTGGAGTTTGCATGTTTATCCCAAGCGATCAAAACTTAAAAACGTCTTTAGGCCTCCTCTGTTTCAAGTAAAGTATGGTAATTGCAGTGACACATGTTACATTTTGCTCCAGTGGACAGTGCAGTGCATTCCTGTGGAGCTTGATGGATTATCTTTTTAACCCTTTAAAGGCATAGATGCAACTTTGGACATTTAACATTAATCTGTTGCTAATTTGCGATTTGTAACTGAGTGAATTGTGTGGACTCAATGCATGAAGACTCCTTTATGCTTAGTTCAACTGAATTCAGCAGATTTATTATAGTTTTGTATTTTCTAATTAGTTTTTAATTCGGATTTCATTTTAACTTTATTTTTTTAACAGTTTTTCCAGGACAGGTTTTCTTGTTTCAGTTTAGTTTTTATTGTTTGAAAATGTTTTCTTTTACTTTGGTTTCAATTGTAGTTCTATTTATTAAAAACATTTTTTTTTTTAAATGATATTGTATAGCAGATATATGTCAGAGGTAAGATTTAGGAAAATCAGTACACGTATTATAGTAAAAACAGTTTTTTTCCACTTATCAAGTTTCAGTGAATTCATTAAATCGTGCTGGCACACCCTCTGCATTTACGATTACGCCGACAGTCACTACAATCACCAGTTAACCTGATGATCGTCGTCAGATGGGTTTAAACCCAGAAGCTTCTTACAACGTAAGCTGCATCCAAAGACACATTTTTCACTCTCATGCACACATGCAATCCATGGGAAACATGGATGCATTCAGGAAGTGTCTCAAGGACACTTCAGTATACAGATGCACGAGCTGGGGATCAAACTGATGTTTTGAATAGTTGACGACCTGCTCTAAATCCCGAGCCACCACAAACACTATTTTGGTGGGTCATAGATGAGAACTGGGTAACTGGTGAGGAGTATAAAGAGGTTCATCCAGAAGATGTGACTAAAATAAACCATAACTTGTACATCTGTTTAAACTGAGACCCCTGACCCACCCGCTTCGTCACACTTAAATGAAGTAAAGGAGTAAAATAAGTCCAAATTCCCATAGATTTGTGAATAGCTGCAGTTTAAAGGAAAACATTAACCATTCTCATTTTTTCCCTTGTTAATCTGAGCCGTTCCTTTACTTTCAAGTGTCTCTAACCATCACCGCACTCCTCTAAAATTTTAACACCAGGTCTTAGAATCTAAGATGTGCTAGTGAGCTCCCTTTATCACATCCTCTCTGTGATCTGGCAAACAGTTTGTTTCAGATCTGTGGGAGAAGAAACGAAAGAAAGCGACTGGCTTGTAGTTGAACATGCGTGTCAGACTTCATTCCAGCGGCGAGAGCGCTAATCCTTTCTGAAAAGACAACCCACACTGATGCTTTTGAAAATGACAACAAAGCTGCTTGCCAGAGAAATTCCAGGAAACTCTGCAGTGCAAATGTATGCATGATTTGGTTTAAGAGTGCAATTTCAGTAAGCAAACATTTGAGCTCTTACTGTGAGTCAACTGCCAAGAGAAGCCCGGCAGCTCTGAGAATAAGCCTTCGCGGCGCGGGGAGTGTTAGCTGTCCCTTTGTGTATGTTGCCCGGCCTGCCCACTCACATGTTAACTTCTTTGTTATCTGCGTTCTTTTACAGAAATAATCAAACCAGCGTGTTTTTGATGGTTTGGCACTCTTTGCTAATGCTGTGTTAGTCACTCGCGCGCTGAAGCAGAGAGAGGGAGTGAGAAGGGGAGGGAGGTGAAAACTGTCGTTGGATGTTGCTACTGACACAAAGATGGTATGACTCTGACTGTGCAGCGAAGAGTTTTTGCAGTGATGTGCTGCGCTCTGGCATTGCTGGGGCCAGAGAGGGTAGGTTGAGGAGTGAATCATGCAAACGCACACCTGCTGGAGGGCAGAGGAATGCAAGGATGAGTGGATCAGAGCAACTCTCATAAATACTCATTATTTAGAAAAGCGCCAACGAGTGAGACACACAGGATGTAAAGAGGATCGGTTTGTGTTGAATTTGCAATCCGCGCTAACCTGATCTGACAGAACACACTTCCAGATCGTTCAGATTAGCTCAGCGCGCGTCACAAATGATCAATTGGCGAGGCTCAGAAGTGATAGAGACCGAGCTTTTGTGGATCATTTCCTTTCGATCCGCTGTCACATCGAATCTGCGCACATGGCAACTTCAGCCCTTCATGGCATGCCAGCACTGCTCATAATCTTGGACTGTCACACATCTGGACTCAAAGTCAAAGTGAATAAAGCCCCAACACAGTGAAATGGGGGGCTGTTTGTGCGCCAGAGCTATAACGGCAACTGAGGACACTCGGGGCACGCTTTCTGTCATTCTCTGGCTTTTTAGAAACGCGGTGGCGTTTATATCCTCATAGATTGATATTTTAAAGAGGTTTTTCTTTTAGATTGAATATCTTCTTACGATAAATAAACTATTAAAAAATGTAATTGTCTGTTAGAAAAATGACAAATAGGCTGATTTCACATATCCTATAACGCTGTTAACATTGTGTACATAAATCATAGAAGAAGCTGTTTTGCTTAACAGTGCAAAAAAAGTAAAAATGTGTAATATTTTATTAGTAAATATTTCACTGAAAATCACTTCATTTTTCATATGATTAAGATGTAAATATTGTAATGACAAACAAGCTGGTTTGCAGTCTGCCTCATCTTCTTCTTTGTGCCATCACACATGCAGGCTGTGCCACAACTGTTGCGTGTGACATCCAAGACCAAGAGATGGATAAATTCATGTCGCAGTCCATTTATAGTTTCCACACTAACTGTGCTCTTCTTCCTCCCCTTCAGCCTCTCCTCGGTGGGTTGGCATGGCCCAGTGATGAACGGAGCGGTTTTGCCCGGTAGCCCCGAGCTCTCCTCCTCGTGCCCGCTGCCCGACTGGCGAGAGTTCTGTGAGCTCCATGCTCGAGCCTCTGCTGCAGACTTCGCTGACAAGTTCCAGCGCTTTCTGTCGGAGAACCCCTGCTATGACTCGCCAGGCGCCGATGCCAGCTTCTCGCAGCACTTTGCCCAACACTTCTTAGAGTGCTTCTCTGCAGCGCTGACCCAGGCCCGGGAAAACCAAGCATCCTCTCCGGGAGAGGACGGCTCCAACACAGCGACAAAGTACAGCATCGTTCCTTTCCTGGGGATCCAGGGTTGCCCGCTGTCCTACGGTCACGACCTTTACCAGAGACGCAAGGACGCCGGGGCTTCGAGTGATTCCCTGGACAGTATGGACAGCGGAGGGGGAGGAATAAATGGGGGAGGCAGCGGCACCACTGCCTCCAGGGGCCCTCAGACGACCCACAAGGTCTCCGCTCTCGGACAGTCTCGCAGTTCAGAGGACGTTTCAGTCAGTCACCCAAAGGCTCGATTCAAGAAGGGCTTCTCCCTGAGGAACATGAGCCTGTGTGTGGTGGATGGGGTGAAGGAAATGTGGCATAGACGGGCTTCCCCTGAACCCGATGCGCCCTCTGGGACCAGGAAGGCTAATGGGGGAGGAGGAGGGGAGGCTGCGGGCGGGGAGAAGTGGTCCCAAAAGCTTCGGCTTCCACGGGGTTCCCAAGGCCACAAGGCTGAGCTCCTGGAAATCCAGAGAGAGGGAGCACTGAGATACATGGTGGCTGATGACACAAACTGTATGGGTGCTGCACAGTGGCAGAAGTGCCGCCTGCTGCTGAGGAAGGCAAAGAGGGAGGAAGGGGAGAGGTTCCTGCTAGAGTTCTATGTACCACCCAAGGTATATCAACACTGATACTCTTATCAATACTTGGAATGTGCTTATCATAACAGCAGCCCATTCTTATTACACATTGGCATGCTAACCAGTGATGTTTATTGTCTAAACTTTATACTTAGCAGGCATGAAGGTGTACAAAGTAAGCATGCCTCTGAGGTCAGGTGCTCCCTGTAGACCAGGGATGTCAAACTCACTTTATGTCACAGCCTACAGGCAGTGGGCCGGACCAGTTAAAGGTCCGAAGTTTAACTAAACATTTAAAATATTTAAGATAATATAAGCCAAAGAAGTGCAGTTTCAATAGAACATCTCAGTTTTTCTTCACGATAAAGAATTGCTGCTGTCATAAATGAAAGAAATTTGTCAGCACAAAAAATTTAATGGGCAGCACGGTGGCACAGTGGTTGGCACAGTGGTTAGCACTGTTGCCACACAGCAAGAAGGTCCTGAGTTCAATTCCACCATCAGGCCGGGGTCTTTCTGTGTGGAGTTTGCACATCTCTGTTGCTTGTGGGGCTCGCACACAAGAATTTCACTCGCATGTGCTGTGCCAGTGTGCCTGCACATGTGATGTGACAATAAAAGTGATTTGATTTGATTTTTGATTTGTTCTCCCCGTGTTTGCGTGGGTTCTCTCCGGGTACTCCGGCTTCTTCCCACTGTCCAAAGACATGCAGCTTGTGGGGATAGGTTAATTGGTTAATCCAAATTGCCACTAGGTGTGAATTTGAGTGCTGTTGTCTTTCCCGTGTGTTGGCCCTGCGACAGACTGGCGACCTGTCCAGGGTGTACCCCGCCTCTCGCCCTATGACAGCTGGGATAGGCTCCAGCGCCCCCCACGACCCTGAAAAGAATAAGCGGACGCGAATGGATGGATGGAAAAAATTAAATGTGTAAAATTACAGAGTTAAAGTTCTGGTAGCTCATGGCCCAGACTATCATTTCTAGAGTAGATGGGAACTTTTCTTTTATCTAGATGTTTATCTACTACTTAATTACTTTGACGTTGTGTATGAATGGCAATGGATGAGCTCATTATCAGTAGGAAAAGCTACACAACCAGGAAAATACAACAATACAATAAAAGTCCAAAATCTTCACTCTCCTTCAGTTATTCCAAAGACATCCAATGGCCCAGATTGGAGTCTTTGCCTGGCCAATTCTTGCCCCCAGGCCTTATGTTTAACACCCCTGCTCTAGACATTTTAAAAACCATGATAGACAAAATAGGACAGCTGAGGAAAGGTGAAACTGTGCTGGAATGAAAGGTTTTAAATCTTTTGTGATAAACATGCCTAACCCTGTCTGGGTTTCCTTATCTAACCACTGAGCAGGTGTTTGACTTTAGAGGCTGACTGTTTTCCACTGCGATTGCTGCTTGCCTAAACTCTAGTAGCATTTAAAAAAAAAGGTTAATAATGATGCCCTAACCCTAACTTATTAACTGCAGACTTTTCAGTTAATAATAAATTGAGGAGGTTGCATTTTAAGTTTGGCACATCCTATCAGCGTCATTCGCTGGAGTGAGCTGTGTTTTCATGTGGCTCACATGTTTGATCAGTCAGCCATGACCAGAGAACCGAATGTAAACACACAGCAATGTCAAATATAATCGCCTAAGACCGGCAGCTTTGTCATTATTTGGGTCAGTTAGGAATTTGAAAACATTATCTATGTCAAAATGAATTAACGTTGCATAAAAACCCATAACAGCACCGTCTGCCGAGGCACTTACCAGTAGTCGTGTACGGGCTAGTCTGGCTGGATCTGGTATCAAGTTTCTTGACCCATCTCTGGTGGAGAGTTAAGGAAAAAATGATTACGATGAAAATGGATCAGCTATTATTTATTATTATTGCATTAATCAGATAGTTGTTTTTGGCTTTCAAATGTAAAAAAGTGTGCAAAACCTGAAATCCTTAGAATTTGAGAAGTGGACACCAGCTCTTTGTTGTTTAATCTAATAATAATCCTGAAAGATGTTTTTCTTATCAGTCAACTAAAACAATAATCTTAAGTGTCTCAGATTGTTGTTGTTGTTGGTCGCATGTTTCTTTTGGCCTGTTCGTGCTTTTGACAAACTGATATAGTTAATCTCCGTCAGAGATGAATAAATATGGGTGGTCAGAGCTTGAAAATGAAGGCAGCTGAACTTTTTTTGGTTTGTGGAGATGTTTGGCCTCTCATCCGAGAGGCTCTTTCAGTTCTTACACAATGACGTATTTCAACCCCCTCTCAGGTGACTCACATGAGTCATAGCCTCACATGATGGCGGGGTAGTGTCTCATAGAGGTTTCACCTATGGACACTGGCCTTTGGTTCATGTGAGGACTCACATGGTCAGTAGTGGGTCACCTCCAAAGGGGTGGTCTCTACTCCAGCTGTTTTAAAGCTGAAGAGGCCTCTTGGATAAGAGGGGACGTGTCTTCACAAAGACTAGTTTGACCCGAATCACTGAGAACCAGCACAGACATAGTGCTGGATGTTGTTTAGATGCTAAAAATCTGACATTTTAGCCTGTTGCTATGTGGTTGCTAGGATGTATAATTCAGTTGTTCTGTATATACGTGAGCCGTTATTGATGTGAAGACAATAAGAAAACTATAAGAAGCTTTTATTTTATTTTCAGATGTTGTAGTTGCATAAATGCAAAACATAAGTCTTTTCAGCCCATTGCTAGAAGTTTGTGAGGCAACATGTATATCCAGTATAAATATGAACCTTTCGGGACCTAAGATTGTACCCGTGTGCCACGTTTGGTTGCTCAACCCCTGATCATGATAGGGCGGCCGAAGACTCAAACAAACAAACAGAGATTTATGTTATTATAATAAGATTTCAGCTAAGTTCCTCTTAATTTTTAGTAATTTGTCCTCATCTCCATATATTTTAAAGTTTTTCAGTGTTCTCAACATACCCAGCTGACAAAAACAAAAACAGATAATGGTATGGAAAAAGAAACTAGTTTTTTTCACAGCCATTATTGGTATTGCGAGTTCTGTCTTTAGCAGTTTTAATTTTCCAAGCTTAGTGCATTTCTAGTTCCTCAAGTCTATTTATAGATTAGGAAAATGTTTAAAAAGTGATGAAGTAATAAAAATAACCAGTAGTAGTAGCACTTCCTAAATTCTAGTTTTAAATTTAGTTGGGCGATCCAGCCCTGCTGACGCAGAACGACACAGTTCAAACCACGCGCTCACGTGTGTGCACACACCCTTCACATTTGTCTATATGGGATTTCCAGATCATTGCCCCTGACCTTAAGTAGGCCACAAGGCTGTGCAGCTGATTGTGTGTAAATCTGCCACTGTCCTTTGATCATGGCTGGTGGGAATATGGGGGAGAGGGGTAAGGACAGGTGGGATGCAGACGTGCGGGGGGTGGGGGGGTATGAAAGTAGAAAAGCTGAGACTGTGGGAAAGAGAGGGAGAGAGGAAGCTCTTACATTGATTTCTATAAGGTGAGGGGATCACAAAGTTTCCCTTTCATGTGCAAAAAATAAATATTGATCGCTTCCGCGCCTTTGGCAAACTGTCAGCAGTGACCAACTGAAAATGGGAACCAAAATAGTTTTGTCAGTCACTCGAACTCTGCCAAGTTGCTAAGAACTACAAAAAGAACAAAAAACGTAATGACGGCTCTAAAGCAGTTTCATCTGTTAACTTCTATTAACATCCAAACTGGGAAAATTATTATCAGCTGTGAACAAGCCTGAGACTTCAGAGCGGCGGTTACAGCCTTGATGACACATTAATTAAACACATGCATTTCGACGGTCCTGCTCTGCAACTCTCTGACTTGCTTTATCACTGCCATCGTATTCGCGCAGTACAAGCCATAACAGTGCAGAGTCAACAGTGCATGAAAGATAAACTGACTCATAAAATCTCACTCTTGCCCGCTCCTGGCTCTGACTCCAGCTCCGTCCCTGTCAGGTCCATCTATCTGCTGGCTGCTCTGTGTGGCAGAGACGGCACACTGCAGCACTCTTTCGCTGCCTGCATTATGACACAGCAGCAATGCCTGAGATAACCCGCTCTGGTTCGCACCACAAAACTAACCTGCACAAACTAAAGAGGAAGAGTAGCAGCAGAGGCAGTTAACCTAAGGACCAGCTTTAAAGGTGGAACTATTGTGCTTATTTTTAGCTCCACACTATTTATTCAGTTAAGTTGAATTCAGTTTTATTTATATAGCACCAAATCACAGCCACAGTTGCCTCAAGGCGTTTTACATTGTAAGGTAAAGCCTCTACAATAATACAGTGATCTGATGACTCCCTGTGAGCAAACACTTGGTGACAGTGGGAAGGAAAAAGTCCATTTTAACAGGAAGAAACCTCAGACAAAACCAGGCTCAGGGAGGAAGACGGGACAAAAGACACACTGTAGAGGAGAGCCAAAAATTAACAATAACTATTGATGAAATGCAAAGTGGTGTACAATTACACAGAGAGTGAAAAGAAGTGAGTGACAAAGAAACACTCAGTGCATCATGGGAAGCCCCCAGCAGCCTAGGCCTGTTGCAGGGTTACTAAGGGAGGATTCAGGCACACGTGATCCAGCCCTAACTATAAGCTCTATCAAAAATGAATGTTTTAAGCCTAATCTCAAAAATAGAGAGGGTAAATGTCTCCTGAATCCAAACTGGAAGCTGGTTCCACAGAAGATGAGCCTGAAAGCTGAAGGCTCTGCCTCCCATTCTACTTTTAAATATCCTACAAACCACAAGAAAACTACCAGTATGAACGCAAAGTGGTCTATAGGGGTGCTATGGTACTATGAGGCCTTCAATAAAAGATGGGGCCTGGTTATTTAAAACCTCGTATGTTAGGAGAAGGAGAGGTGCACTTCACTAGAGTAGCTTTGCATGATTCATCGTTCAAAACAGTCCATGTTTATTTTATACTAGGACAAGCTGCTCAGTTTATCTGAAACAAGCTGTTTTATCTTCTATCACTTGAAGCCTCAGCTATTGGCTACAAGGGATTAGTTATATGCTGACCTCATTTTCTGAATCTTTTGCATTATTTAATATCAGCATCCACCATTGTAACTGTATTTGTACGGGCAGAAAATAAGTAAAAACATGTGTGTACTTTTGGTCACTACTGCAGCTTTCATTTCATGCATTATTCATTGTGAAATGCTAAATATTTATTTATCAGAGCCTTTACTTTCAGGAAAGTGACTAATATAGAAACACAGTAATGCACATATACACAGCAGTCAGGGAAAGCTGTTGCATGCATGCATTCGTCTTGTTTCAAACTGTTTTACGTCCTGTCATTATACCAACTCAGAGCCTTCTATGCCCTTGAAAGAAGCCAAGCCCCCTTTTCAAAGTCACTTTTCTCACTTATCTCAGATAATAACCACACACTATTCGAGTTTTAAGCACAAACTGCTATGTGCACTGGTTGGCTTTTCGACAGACGGAGCCCACTTAGATTGCACAGGAAATAGTTTATTACAGGAAATGGTTTTTGACATCTGATCCAAAGAGAGGGATTGTGGGCGGGGACAAGAGCCAGCTGCACAGGTGGATCAAGATGAGGACGGTGTTTTCTCCAGACAGATCAGCTGATAAAAGCCTCTGACTGACCATCAGTCAGTCAGCCTCTTCCCACTCCGCCTTTCCTGAAACACACACAGAAACAGCTCACGGCTCACAACCTCGGCACACATTCACCGGATCTGCTGCGATTGTCATCTGGATCCAACTCTCTGCAGAGGGGGAACATGAGGCCAGCATGTTTTCTGTGTTCACGCTTTTATAAAGCCTTCCTGTGTCGTATTTGTTAGTCAGCCAGCAGGAATAATCGCCAAAAAACAGGCTTTGAAATGAGATACTGCATAAAATCTGAGCCATGGAGATATTTAAAAGTTATTTAAATGAATGTTAATTTCAACTGAGCGGTCCTATTTAATCTGTGGGTGTACTGCTAAGGCTGAACCAAATGTTGTGACTGCATGTTGCCCCTTAATTATCATGTATGAGAGCGAAGTTTGAGGGTTTGGAAAAGTTATCTTTGTGTGTTTCACACTAAAGAGAGGGGGTAAAGTGGTGAAGTGGTACTATTTAAACTACCGCACTACTAATTTAAAGCTAGAAAAATACACAGTTTCTACTTTTACAAGTGTTGCAGTTACCTCCTGTAGGATGTAACCCAATGTTTTTCTTTTTAACTTTGGACCAATTATATTTGCCTCCTCTGCTTTGGGACTTTTATAGTCTAAGGTCATCTGAAACAGGGCTTGGTTCACAATTTCAGAACACAACGGAAGGATGTTTTACATGTCTGCAACAGAAAGTATGAGTAGTTCAGAAGCAACTTTCCCACTTTAGATTGTGTCCTTAGTTTTTGGAGGCAAATGTTAAAGAGCATTTTAAAAAATCAACTTATTGTATATTAGCAAATGCGTTTATTTGGTTCCAACACCTTCATCTTACCAACCTTGGCTCAGTCCTGACTGACCTGTTGGGACTCACTGGTGTCAAGTGCAACAAGCTTACTTTATGCCTTTAGTATGTGCACTATTTTTAATATGCGTCTGTTTGTATGTTGTAGTCCTCAAAGCCCAAAGTTAGCATCCCTTTATCAGCCATTGTGGAGGTGCGGACCACCATGCCGCTGGAGATGCCTGACAAGGACAACACGTTTGTTCTTAAGGTAGGAAATACACAAATATTTGTGCACAACAACTTCCTGCTTAACATCAATAACACTGAAAAACCCTACATATGAAACAGAACTTAAAAAACGTCTGGTATGCAAATCAAGTACACCATGACTTTGCTGAAGTCAAGTTCCACTTCACCTGTTTTTTGGTGGGGTTTTCTTTTTTTGCTTTGACGTGGTGCACTGAACACAGCTCGGTGTATGACTGCAGTTTTTGGCTGCTTCCACAGGTGGAAAACGGGGGAGAATACATCCTGGAAACCATCGACTCGCTGCAGAAAAACTCGTGGGTTGCTGACATCCAGGACTGCATAGACCCCGGGTAAACCACCAGATAAATATTTGCTGTTGACTGAAGATGGAAAGAAGGAGAGAGGGACGGAAGCGGGGGCGGAGGAAAGAGTGGACGGGAAAAGGGGGAGGAGGGTGAACACACACAGTCATTAATCATCCAATTACTAGAGTTTTTGACAACTTTCTTGAGCATAAACATGGGCGAGCTTGCACCGCGGACATTCCTGCCCAGTTTCTTGGACGAGTGGACATTTGTCAGTGCAGCTCAGGACATAAACAGAAAGGTCGCTTGTGTAGGTGCTTGTAGGATTTGTGTAGAGTCGTCTGTTAGGACTCACTGATGTTTGTTTGCTCATGTGTGTGGATGTGTATACGTTCCTGCGGTTCTTCTGACCCAACTGCTTGTGTACAGTGACAGCGGCGATGACATCGAGTTGGCGTCCTGTCCTCATGGTCAGGCCTCCAAAGAGTGCTCCATGGTGGCCTCTTGCAGCTGCGAGCTGCTTTCTGAGGGTGAGCGTAGAGACTTTTTTTAGTCTCCGATGCAGCACCGTGTAACATAACGTGAACATGTTTTGACACTGACCAATACAATAATGTATAAAAACATGTTTAGGAGTGTACCGTGCTCCCGAGAGATCGTGCTCTACAGCAGCAGAGCATTACAGCACCTCCTCAGTCCGTTGCAGGGAACCTCCTTTTACCCAGCACCCATCTCACATGCCTTTAGAGCGCTTCCTCCAATCCCCAGAGGCCCAGGGCTCCAACTCCTCTGCAGGTAATGATGAATTCATTTTATTTTCCTTACAGGGTGATCCAAGCAGGTTTACGAGAAAATAAACATGAGAAAATTACAGATGGGGAAAAATAAACCGTGGTTTCTCCTGTGATGCTGCTTAGGTGGCAGTGAAGGATCAAAAGACTCAGATGGAGATGCCAGTTTGGCAGGTTACCCGTGGTTCCATGGCACGCTGTCCCGCGTACGTGCAGCTCAGCTGGTGCTTGCCGGTGGGGCGAGAAGCCACGGGCTGTTTGTGATTCGTCAAAGCGAGACGCGTCCGGGCGAGTACGTCCTCACCTTCAACTTCCAGGGCAAAGCCAAGGTGAGATGAGTAGATGGACGATCTGCAATGTCATGTGACTGAAACTTGCACATTGGAAATGATTTCAGTTTTATCTGGTGAGCTGGAAAAAATAAATGTTTATTTTTTATTTTCGTTAATTAAAAAAAATTGGCAGCTTTAACTAAATGACATACATATTGTTTTGTTCTGTGAATTCTGGGGACTGCAGTTGCTCAGGCTCTGGAAAAGCTGCAGTAATGTCATTGTTTTATGTTCTCTTATGTAACATGATCCCTGCACATCACATCCTGCCAGCCGGCAGTGCTGAGGAAGTTTCAGCTGCTACCTCTTCCTCTGGTGTCAGCCTTGGGCGGTCTGCCACAGCAATAAGTCTCTCAAATAATGTCCTGACCTCTATCTTGGTCTGGTTTGTCTGATTGTTTCTGATGCTCACTGTGTCTCGCACTTTGCTTTGTCTCTCGTTTTTCTCCTCTTCTTTCTCTACTTCCTCTCTCTACTTGTTAATGCCCCCCACCCTCCACCTTTCCACTCTTCCTACCAGCACTTGCGTCTGTCAGTTAATGAGAATGGGCAGTGCCACGTCCACCACCTCTGGTTCCACACCGTATCGGACATGCTGCGACACTTCCACGCCCACCCCATCCCTCTTGAATCTGGAGGCTCAGCTGACATCACATTACGCTCCTATGTACAAGTGCAGCGGAGCTCAAACACAGGTAATCAGTGCAGTAACTTACAACACATGTTGTGTACACTCGACGTTTACTTTATTTTGGTATACCTTCTATTACTAGTACTTTCCCATGATTTGAGTCTCAGCACTCAGATATGGTCTTCTGCATTCCTTAGTTGTAAAAAGTGGTTATTTAAGTAACTGTTGCCTTCCTATCAGCGAAAAGCAGTCTGACCACTCTCCTCTGATCGCTGACATCACTCACTGGATTTTGTATGTTTCTTTGTAAACCTAGAGATGGTTGTGGGAAAATATTCCAGTAGATCTGGAGTTTCTGAAATAATGAGGCCAGCCCATCTGGCAGCAACACTGTGCCATGCTCAAAGTCACTTAAATCACCTTTCTTCCCCTTTCTGATGCTCAGTTTGGACTTCAGCTGGTGATCTCAGCCGTGCCATCTCTACATGCCTAAATGCACTGAGTAGCTGCCATGTAATCAGGCAACTGGATATTTTCATTAATGAGCAGTTGAACAGATGTACCTAATAAAGTGGCAAATATAATTTTAGCTGCTAATTTGCTGAATTTTTACTCACAAACCTAATAATCATTAACACTAATGATTATTAGGTTGTTATGAACTCAAACTCAGACTCCACGTAAGGTTTCCTGTGGAGCTTTGGACCTGTTTATATCTCACTGTTTATCACATGAACCCTGCAAACTAGTTCAGGCGAGCAACTTGAGCTCCACTGCATCATATACACGTAACATATTATACTATTTATGCTGCAGAATTTCCCATCTGCTCACTGCTGCCTTGCTTTTCTGCAAGCTGTTTCAACCCGTTCACCATCCAGCTGTCGGCTCTAGGAAGGATTCACACACCAGTTTTATACGTAGAATATTTGTGGAAATCGATAAGCTTGGACCTAAACTCTTAACTGTAATAAATCTGTAACTGTAAAGTGTAACGTCAAACCAGTGGCGTCATTACTCCACAGATCTGATGTAGGTAATATAACTGGATACACTGCAATGCACCAGCAAAGGCAGAGAATTCGAAAACTGCAAGCTGGTAAACACAGATGTAAACAATACTGGATTTAAAAGACCCACCCCCACCTTCTGCCCTCCACTCTCCTGGCATGGGATAAATGCCCTCCTGTACAGGAGAGTGAGGGGGCGATTATACCGCAGGAGTTTTGCATGCAGGCCGAGACTCCGGCTCCTAGCCACTCTGGTGGTCACAAAGAAGTCCTCTGTTTCCTCAAATGCTGCACACACTCACGCACTCATTGACAGACACACGCACACACACACACACAGTGAGGGTTTGATTCAGGGTGTAAAAGACTTTATTGATACGCTGGTCAGGCGTGTCTTTGGCAACAGTGTTGTCGGTGTTATTGCCCTCTGAGAGAAAGGATAATAAAGGAGGTTCGCACCGCCTGTGTTTACACACTGCTCTGTGAAGAAGCTTTTTACAAGCAACTCTCTTAATGGAAGCCAGCAAACAAATAGCAGTAGCAGAGAATATTCTGTATAATTAATATGTCCTCTATTAAAAGGATCCCTTTCTTCTCCCCACAATCTCCTACAGATGTGACCTCGCCTCCAGTCCTTACTCCATCCAGGGATGCAATGTGCCGAACAGATTCAGCCCAGCCAGCTCTTCACCTTCCTGGAATCGCAGCACCTACGGGGCCTCCATCTGATGCCCCACTTTCCTCAAGCACCTCCTCCTCACCCACCGCCCTTCCCTCCCTCTCCCGCAGCGACCCAGGTACTGGAGGAGGAGTAGGTGGAGGCTTGCAGAGCCGGAGCAATAGCTCTGAACGTCTGCTGGAGGCCTCTAGTGGTACATCTGATGACTATCATGATGCTGATGGGACTCGCAGGGCCCGAGCTGTGGAGAACCAGTACTCTTTCTACTAAATGACCCAGGCCAGGTCCAGAAAGTTGGAAGCTACATTGGGCTCTCCTCTGCTGATGATGAAAATGGTCCAAATCACTGGATCACTAAGCGTCCAGTTTGTCGGTTTTTATTTCAAGGCAATTTCCTGTTCCTCTGATTTGACAAGGGATGGGATGATAATGATCCTTAGCAGCGTGGCCATGCTCATAAAAACCCTCCGCCTCTGTGGATTTCTCTGTGGATGCCGGTTAATGGGAAACAGTGAGGGCTACAGGTAGGAAAGGATGGGTTAAGGTTGAGAAGAAGCTGTTTAAAAAAAACAGAAAAAGGCTGTGGTGAATGTAATCGTAGGGGGAGAAAGCAAGAGGAAGTCATCCAGTAGAGTCATATGGCTTTGATTCATCTCTACTGACCACTTCCCGTTCACCCTTACCCATAGTTCCCTGGGAGCAGAGCCCGTGTCACCACCCTGCTGAAGGCTTGCGAGTTTAAAATGACCCCGAAGAAACAGCCCCTCCCTTATGAGCTCTGTTAATGTTTGTAAAGCTGCTTTGAGCCCGTCCCGGATATCCTCACTTTCCCTGTGGGCTTTCCCTACAGAGTCCTGCCCTGGGTCTTTGCTCTCCACTAACATAAGTACAGCAATCATGGGTGTGTTAGTGTTAGCTCGGAGATGTTTTTTCCCAAACATGTACAGCCTAAAGGGTCTTAGTGCCTGACAATTATCTGATTAATTTACTGTTTGAAACATACCGAACCTGCATACCTGCATACTGAGAGCATTTTCTTCTACACAGACACACACGGTCATATGTTGTGTTACAAATCAGTTTAAAGCTGTTTAAATGGAACATGAACAATAGAAGTCTGCACGAACAGGGAAGCGTGGCTCCAATTTTGTCGTCCTACTGGGGTATTTCTATGAGTGTGTGGTGGTGTAGTAGAGTGCAAATATTTTTCGATGATCGGTGTGCTACAGTAGTGTTTCTGAAACATGGTTTTCGGGGTCCCTCCATCTGGTGATGGTTCTGTATTCACGCTCAGCATATGAATAACCTGTAGATTAGATATCCTGTTTATATAGATCACATTAAAGTAATGCCTTGAAAATATAATTATACCAAATCCAGCATTTATCGGAGGGACTTGGGACATGTTGTTTTGAATGGTAGCAGTATTGTACACTGTATATGTGGCCTGCAGGTGAGCTTTTGGGTGTGACCTGGAATGACACAGCTAGTTAAATAAAGGGTACTACATGGCCATGCTTGAATGGACAGATATGGCATCACTGCTTTAATTTGTGCCGACATGGGAATAAGCTTTATGCAGAAAATTATTCAAGAAAAACATCATTTTCACAAAAGGAAAAGTGTGACATTTTTGGAAATATTGCTAATAACTAATTAGTGTAATACAACCAGAGCCCCGTCACTTCCTATCACTGCCTCTGTTATACTTACATTGGAGAGTGAAAAGCAGCAAAGCGTTCAATGAATGGGACAGAACAGAGCTAAACATTAGCAGAACTTATTTGGACCTGCGCCGGATCATTTCAATTTTCGGAAAATTACTGTCAGTCATTTTGATTTTCTTACAGTGGAACAGATTTTGCTCGTTGCAAGCTAGAGCCACACGGGATTTATGACAGGACATCCTCCCTCGGAGGCGTGTTTCCAAAGCTGTGACTCGGACTGACATTAGCACTGTAGTCAAACTAAAACAGAAACTCGCCTGAGTGTAAAAAGCAGTCGGTTATTGTGGTAAGTGGTGACTGTTGTCAGGTGATTGCTGGTAGAAATCGCACGGTGCTTATTTGATGTCTAGAAACCAGACTTGTCACTAGGTGACCCTCTGGAAAGTAAAAACTGAACTATATCTATGGTGTCAGACACTTTTTTCAAAAACATGGTCAAAATTTGAAATGCTTTTTGGCCACATGAATGTTACAGCTACCACAGGACCAAAGTTGATTCTGGGCTATCTTGCAAGTGCCCCGTAGTTCAGGAAGTTCTGTTTCCTGTGAAGCCACGCTGCCAACAGGTAGCTAATTTAAATCAAAGACTGGAAACACAGGGAGCAGTTTTCCTGGCCAAGACTCGCTTGTGTAACATGTACAACAATATGTTCTGATTCCATGCTGGACTAATTTTTGGCTGGAGCTACTTTCCAAGCAACCTGCAAGCTCGCCCAAACAGAGCACATACTTGCAGTTTGGGATTTGTGCTAAATAAAGGAGACATAAATGAGCCTCGGAGAAGCTCATAGATGGATATTGTCACCTCTAATGGAGTCAGCCTATCTTAGCTGAACCCTCTTTACCTCCAGTCTTAAAACTGGGGCAGGCAACATGATTTTGGCACCAGTGAGCAATAATCCAAGAAAACTATGATTGGATTCCTGCATCTCTCATGGCTTTGTTTTGAAGGTTTAAAAACTCTAACCTGTGGTAGGGAGACTTTGTCCAATCACAGGTATTTTCAGGCCAGATTAACTGTGCAGTATAGAGAATTTTAAGTCCATCTGGAAAGTGTTGGCATAGTAGATTAAGCAGAACCCTTCAAAGTACGTGCATATGCTAGTGCTCATCAGATGAAAGGCTCTTAGATTACAGAGGGCAGATGAGGAGTTTTTTCCTTCTAGATTTCTGCCTGTTACGCTCTTATTCTAATGAATAATCTAAAAGATAAATTTGGCAACTGCAGCTTCACATTTCCTGTCAGTCATCTCAGCAATCTCTTGGCAAGGCAGTGAACAAGCATATTTCCTAACATGTCAGTCTTTTTTTTTTTCTTTCTCCTTAAAGCATAAAAAACAGACAGTGCAACAGCCAAGCGAGCAGCTGTTTGTAACAGGTGGCACATATGCAACACTTTTCTTCAGTTGTAATAAACATATCAAGCGTTAACTGCCCCTTCAAGCGCGGCCATGTAGCCTCACAGGTGATTGCAGTCGAGGAGCGGACGGAGCGGTTCATGTGCCAATTTGAATCCTATTTTTGAGACATATTTATTCCTCAGCCGTTGTAAAATTACATTTTTCCTATTGAGTCTTACTTATGTACAATTGATTGATTCTTCTTGTTTGTTTGCAAGAAAGCCATCTCACATATCGCAGATTACTCATCGTCTCCCTTTTATTTTCTTAACACTCCTACAGCCGAGTTTTTCTGTTGTCTGGCTGAGTTTTGAAGAGTCTGTGCAATTTTGTACAAAGTGATGTACTTGACATACTACTTTATATTTCTGTGAATAAAATGTGAACAAACTTTTGCACGCTTTCTCCAGTTATTCCCGCTGAGACGTCACAGGTCAAAAGTTCAGGCAGGTAACAGACTTGAGAGTTTCAACAAACATATTCTCATAAAGTGCCGAAAGTAGCACAGAGACAAAAAGAGACCTACTTATGAGTCTGTGTTAACAGAGGTATGAAAACTCATATGTACCGTGGGTTTGCTCGCTGTTTGTGTGTTTATATTTAACGCAACCACCCACCTTTATTCTATAATTAAGCTCTACGGCTGACATAAAATGACCTGCCATACTTTCATGCTCCCCACGTAGACTCATCAGGGTGGCCAGTGATCTCAATTTAAAAAGCCACAGTTTACAAATGTTTGACTTATGCTAGACAACAAGTTAAAGACATGAGTCAATATTTGTAGTGCTTTTATGTCTTTAATATGTTACAGCTTGCATGCATTCATACTCACACAAAGAGCCTCTGGGAGCCTGTCAGGCCTCCAGCTGTAACCTAGTGATCATTTCGTTGTGCTCAGATGCCCTCTACAGGTCAGCTCTTGTAACATTGGGGGGGACAAACACGGGTGCTCTGTGCACATAGTATTTAAGTAGTAATTATTTTCCTGCAAACACCAATGCAGTATCATATAATGCATTTTTTATTATTAATTTCTATTCATGAGGACATGATACAGTTATCTCACAAGGAAAAAGAAATCTGGATTCAGCAATTTCCTAATGTTGTAAACCTGCTCAACATTTGGCAATAAACCCCTTTCTGATTCTGAAACTAAAACGTAATCGCTTCTAAGCTGGGCTGAATCCTCGGCTCAGGTAATTATTAGGTAACTGCAGCGCTTTCAACTCACAGCGAGAATACAAGAAGGGTTTGAGTTCTTTGGCCGGGGACTTTATCTCTGTACCTTTATAGGTTCTCTCCCTTTACACATGCATGTTAGAGTAACGTGTAATTCTAAATTGGTCATAGGTGTGAATGTGAATATGAGTGCTTGTCTCTCTGTGTTAGCCCTCCGTGTTGTTGTCCTCTGCTTCTGGCAGCTGGAACAGACTCTGCCCTGATGCTGAATCAGTTAGGAAGAAAAGGGATGCACTGCACAGTTTTGTATTTTTCGTACTGGAGCTTTCCTCACACATAATAATCGACTTTAAATTTAAATTTTACAATACATAAACATATTTACACTGAAATACATGGAAGGAGGTGCAAGTATGTAATGCAACTAATACCAGCTTAATCTTATATGGAAACTTGTTTTTGCCACTGAAAAGTCAAAATAAGGAACAAGATTGTAATTTTAAATTTTGACTTATGTATGGCAAAAAATATATATTTGGTACCAAATCTTTTTTTTCCCCAGTGGGACAAAAAAAAAAAAAAAATCCATAATCTTCAAATTTTACTAAAGTGATTTTTCCACATTACAGAGCTGGAGTATAAGGAAGGCCAAAAGAATTGTGCATTATACAGGAAGGACAAGTTGAATGATCTTCGTCCTTTTGCAGAAGTTTGATAGACAGAAATCAACCTGAACCACCAAAAGCTGTCTGACTTCAGCCTGCTACTACAGAAAATAGTATAGGTGCTAGAAAGACTAACCCAAGTCTATGCCAGGTACATGGTTTGCAACATGTTTCTACACCTATTTCATAGATGCACAGAAAAGAAAAAGGGTCCAAAGAAGTCAAAGCTCCAGCAACATTTGCAGTATAAAGAACAGCTTTGTGATTTTTACCAGCCTGCTGCCTTCATCAGGGTAATCTTAATACTACAGGTGTTGTTGGAGCTTTGACCTCTTAAGACATAAAAACATGAAATGAGGTAATGAGGACATCACCCATACACTGAGTGTATCAGGGGTGTCAAATGCAGGGCCCTGGTAACACGAACCGTTACACTACAGGACAGCAGCGACATCTTTAACTTGTTCATAAAATCCACAAACATCACTGTACATGAGTGAAAATGGGTCAAAGTTATTGTTGCTTTTGTTAGTTACAACAGCTACATGTGAAGGTTTTGTGCTTTTGCAGGTCCACTGTGGTGTTTAATGCGGGTTTCGCTCCAATCATCCGACTGTGGATCAAAATGGGCTGCCGGTGACTACAATGACTTTGACACCCCTGACTTACATTCAAGTCCCCAACCTGTGGGGTGGTTTACAGTTTCCACTGCCTTCGATCCATCGCCCTTCTACACGTGGAGAAACTGAAACATTCAGTTGTTGTCGTACAGCATCCCTGCCTGTCTCAACCAGGTTTTGCTTTCTGTAATCATTCCTCATGTTTACACTGGTCATTAAGGACGTGTTCACACCATGTGTGCATAGTGCTCACAATGAACCAATACATACAAAAAAAAGGGACATTCAGACAAATGCACAACCTGATTTTCCACTTAGCGTAGGCACAGGTTGTTGGATTTAAGCGATCCTCTTCTTAAATGAACTTTCAAAACCTTCAAAACCCAGTCTCTTTGTTTCCCTGAAAAGCAGTTCCACCCTGAGCTCAGGCAGATATAGAAATAGTGAGCTGCCAACAAAAGAGCCTGTCTTTCAAGAGGACATCCTCTTTGAAATGGGGACAGCTGAAGGCTCATTTTAGCTTCAGTTTTTTGACTGGAAGGGGAAAACTGGGGCTTTTGTCCAACATCGCTTACAATAAAAACACATCATGCGTGATTTAAAGGTCAATTCTATGTCCTGTGAACTATTAAAATGAAGCCTGGCCTCTTTTTTTGTCATCACTAAGCATGAACAGGAGGAATGACTGTAAAAAGCAAGAACTCTTTTGGTTTTTTTCAATCGAAGACTTGAGAAATGAACCCATGTTTTTAAACAATCAGTATACAGTACAGACACGGAGCCTAACAAGTTGCTGCTTGAAACAGCTTAAATAATCCGAGTGAGACGGTTTGTTTACTCCTGAAAACAACTGAACCTCTTCAGCTGTCAGCAACTGTGCAAACACTTCCCGTCTCCACCTCCTCACCCTGAGAGTCATAAAGTGCAGCCCCAGAAGCGCCTCCGGCTGCCGCTTCTATTTCAAGGCCCGTTGACATTGATAATAATTAGCCCTGCCATGGCCAGCAGCATTACCACAGCCACCTCCATCATTTTCTTCTGCCTCCACCTGCTATGATGCTTCTTCAGCTCCTCCTCCATCCGCTGCTTCCTGGCTCTCTGGTCCTTCTCTCTCTGCAGCTGCTCCCCGTAGTGAGCCTGATAAAAGGCATCAAAATCAAATATGGGCCTCCCTCCAGGTTGGGAGAACTGTCTGGCTCTCTGCTGAGGTTTTTGTTGGGAGCCCGTGGATCTGCTGGAAGCCTCCTTGCTGGAGGGTCTGCCTGCATTTTGGATGTCTGCCCGGCTCAGGATGCCGCGGTCGTACTTCCTCCTCAGGCTGATGTTTCCCAGCACGGTGTAAGCCTCGCTGATATCAGAGAAGCGCTGGGTGGCCTCCTTGCTCCCGGGGTTCTTGTCAGGGTGGTAGATGAAGGATTGCTTGTAGTAAGCCGTCTTGATCTGAGACTGCGTGGCACTGAGAGACACTTTGAGGATGTCATAATAGGCAGTCCTGCTCCTGTGCAGCAGAGGAGCGTCTTCTGACCTCCAGCTGTAGCTTCTAGCTGCTGTGAAACTTGACTTCAGGGCGTCATGGAGCAGATTCAGACCGTGTCCACTTCCCAGCCTGTCTGATCCAGGATCTGCCAAGATGAAGGTAAGCGTGCAGAGAGCTCGGCGCTGTTGGGGGGACCTGAAGGCGTCAGGGTGGATGGAGACAGCTGCTGTCGTCCACAGTCTCATCCTGCAAAGCAGCAGCTTCTTCTGGAGGAAAAGAGCAGCTTTATGAGCTCGCAGGCTCCCCGTGTTTTCTAAAAATTCGGTGAAACCGGAGGCAGCCGCACTCTCCAACACCTGACTCCCGCTTTCCTTCACTGTGGAAACTTTCTCTGACCTGAGAAGTGTTTCTGTGCTTTCTGAAGCTGACTGGACTGATTTCTCTGTAACCCGACCGGAAACGAAGGCATGGTTTGTTATAAGACACCCGGGACTTCCTCCGGGGCACACGGCTCGACTCTGGCTGGTTTTGAGAGCAGACAGCCGGTAAACTCCGTTCCCCAGCCTTTGACCGACCTCTGCCATTTTACCGAGCAGGGGCCGGAAAACAGCTGCAGCATCCGGCGCGTGAGAGAAAGAGGACCCAATCAGAGTCAATGTTTACAGGAAGTAGTCAAACACAACCGACCAATCATTTAGCAGAGCACCAGTAACATAAAGATCAACATTAACACTTTATTTCTCGTGTAAAATTAAAGGAAATTAGGACAATTGATTATCTTTATCTTCTACAATGTAAAAAAATTTGAGAGAGATTTAATTTAAGTCCTTTTCTTTTAATGAAATGACAATTTCTCATTCTTAAAACATTATTTTTATTTTCTTTTGTAATGTAAAAGACAGAGTAGCTACCCATGCAACAGCGTCACAACCTTTGATAAGATAATTCCAACTTTGTTACTGTGTGATTAATTAAACGTGAATTTTATAGAGGAAAGGGTTTCTATCTCTCTGGATGCAAAGTAAGACGGATAAGAGGATTTCATGAATGAATTAGTTTCTGCATAAAGTTCCTGTTTTTGTTGGAGTCAAGAGGAATGAGAACCTGGATAAAGGTGCAAAAAATAGACAATAAATCATATCACAAAGATGCAGCACGATGAAAAGATATATTAAAAATAAACAGTAAGTTGGTGATGATATGGAGGGCCAAAAATGATTATAATTAGTGATTATAATAATGTAATAAATATAGTATTAAAAATATGGCAATAAATCTGATTTAAATCTGATTTTTTTCATTACAGTTAATCTACAAATATTATTATTTGAGATTTATCTCAAAATGTTGCCCTCTCAAAATCAACAGCAATAATAAAAGAATGTGCTAGATTAAAGTCGAAAGATCCAAGATCCAGATTTTAAGTTGAAGTAGTAAGTATTGCAAATTTGCTACGAAAAATAATGTATAAGTATTGGGACCACATTCAGAATAAAGTATTAGTCGTTTTTTTTCTAACAATCTATTCTCAATTAATTAAAAAAAATGAACTTCCAGTTCGACTTCAATCTTTTCTTTACTAGCATTTCTAATTTTGAGAATTAAGTCAAAATTTGAGATAATAGTACTATGTTAGGATCAAAGTAAAAATGTATATTGATAATAAAAAATGATCTTTTCATATGTTTTCATTTATTTTATTTATTTATTTATTTTAGAAAGCTTAGGGTGGTCGGCACGGCAGGTCAGAGGGTGGCAGTAAAGCGCTCCAACGTTCCAAACGGTGCAAAAGAAGAAGAGGCGTGCCGTCGCTTGTGAATGACGTCAACATAATTCACGTGTGAGTCTTTTGCTACCAGGCAGCTTGTTTATTAAGTAAAATTACTCCCGTAACATAACGATTGACAAGTAGACGCGAGCATGGCGTCCAGCTGTCGACGACCCGAACACTCAGCTCCTCCAGATGTGGTCAGTCGGACGGTTTATTCTTTTTTTTTAGCTTTTGTTTTCTGCCGGTGCTTCTTCTACAGGAGCATTTTAAATCTATAAATGGCTCTTTAAAGGCCTCCAGCTGAAGCAGCTTTAAAGACATGGTTTAAATGGTTGTTTAGTGAACATGAGTCGGTAATTTGTTTTTTTCAAAGGATGTGATTTGGTGAGCTGTGTGTTGGTCTGGTTTAAATGATGCTTGAAGCACCAGAGAAGCAGCTGCAGGGTTGTAGGAGTAAACTGAGGTGTTACTGATCTGTCAATCTGATGTGCTCTAATCTCTGCAGTTCTACAATGAAGAGGAGGCCAAGAAGTACTCCCAAAAGTGAGTGTGGATGTAACGATACTATGTTTGTGACTACGTTACATGTTTATATGTAACACACAGCTCTTTTTTTTATCCAGTGTCTCAGTGTTTCTGTCCTTTGACATAATTAAACTGTGCGCTTCATTTAATTTTTTTGTTAGGGTTGCATTTCTAACATAAAGAATCTAATCTCAGTAGTTTTATTCCAACCCCTTTACTGTCCGCTGCACTTTATATATACATTCTGTATATGATTGAGACACTTCATTTAAACCATTTTTATTCTGCCTTCATGGCTTCTTGACTGATGGGTTTTTTTATGTTTAACTGGAAAGCGTTTGGTTTTAGGACTAAATGAGCAATCCGTTAATCTGTATCAAACCAGGTACAGTGGGTTGTTAATGAGAACTCATTAGTTGCACCTCTGGGTGAATGCTCATTACTGCACAGTTGTTCAGTGTATAAATTAATTTGAAGACCTCAGGAAAGGATACATTTTCTTGACTAAATTTAAAGATGCCCCGTGTTTAGCCTCTTTCATCCCACCTTGGCTAACTTACTTTGATGTGGGACACTGACCAAAGATTCAAACACCTAAAACTCCTTTGGGTCAAACATATAACAACTTAAAGAGTCTTTGTTTGTGGCTGTCATGTATGAACCACCCTTCCTCTTTCAAAAAAGGGGTATAGCTGTGTCATTACCCCCCTTTTCCCCTGATTCAGACAGATTTACAGTAAAACAGAATAGAGAACAGTTTTATGCCTGTCCGTTAGCAGCAAGTTGCCTGATTTTGTGTTCATAAGCGAGAAAATTAAGTTAGCATCTGCCAAAAAATGTTTTAATAATATAAAAGATCTGAAATCTTGTTGTGTTTTGTTGCTTCTTAGCTCTCGAATGATTGAGATCCAGACCCAGATGTCAGAGAGAGCTGTGGAGCTTTTGAGCCTGCCAGAGGGACAGCCCTGCTTCTTGTTGGATGTTGGGTGAGTGAGTGGCTGAATTTACTTATAGCAAGTGCATTAAGTTAGAGATGTAACATGGTAGTACATATTTACTCTTAACAATAACATGAAAGGCTCATCAGTAATCTAAGCAGTGCTTTGACAGGTAGACGCATATTGGCAGTACTGTTGCATGAATGAATGCACGTTTAGAACTAGCTCCAATCAAACTTATTGAATTCTTTATTAGTAATAGAAAAAAAAAGAAAAGAAAAAAGATGAGTTTTAGTTTGAACATAACTCATTGTTATGTGACACAGTAATCTGATGTATTTGTGATGAGAAACAATCTGGTCTGTGCCTCTCAGGTGTGGCTCCGGTCTCAGCGGAGATTACCTGTCAGAAGAGGGACACTACTGGGTCGGAGTCGACATCAGCACCGCGATGTTGGGTTCGTTTGACACTCAAACTTTATATCACTCATGATATACGGAATATATCATTAAAAATTTGTACATGTGCAGCTAAATACTGACATAATCTAACACCCCTGAAGGGAATGAACAGTCAGCCTCCTGTTTTATTGATGTCCGTGTGTTAAAACGTAATGTTTTTCCCAACATATAGTGCCAAAGCTTGACTATATTCCAAAAATATTCCTAAAGTCTGGCTTCAGACTGGAACCAGATGAGTTAAAGGAAGACATTGTTAGCTTCAGGACATCCAATACATTCACACACTTATAGGTAGTCATAAAACTAGAGTATAAAATGCTCAGAGTGTGCAAAATCATATATCCCGCCACAATACACCACGAGCAGTCTAAACTGTAAATACAAGGCAGGAGGGATCCACGCTTTAATGTCATTTAGGTCAAATTCTGACCGTGCCATCCAAGTGCTGCAGCAGAAATTGAGACTCATCATCACCAGGCAATGTTTCTTAAATCCAGTTGTGGTGAGCTTATGTACATTTTAGCCTCAGTTTTCTGTTCTTAGCAGACAGGTATGGCACCAGGTGTGGTGGTCTGCTGGTGTAGCCCATCTGCTACAACTCAGACCTTTGTGCGTTTCAAAATACTCTTGATTTACTGTTGCTTTTCTATCAAGTCCAAGCAGTCAAGCCATTCTCCTCTGTCCTCAACAGGATGTTTTAACTCTGAACTGCTCCTTATTGGATATTTTATTTTTCCGACCTTTCTTCGCAAACATTAGAGGTGGTTGTTCGGGGAAAATCCCAGCAGTTTCCGAATACTCACACCAGCCCTGATAACATCAACAAAAATGCTTAATTCAAGTCACGTAAATCACCTTTCGTCCCAATTCTAATGCTTAGTGAACTTCAGCTGATCTTCTTGACCAGGTCTACATGCCTAAATACATCGAGTTGCTGCCATGTGATTGGCTAATGAAATTTAAGCCTAAAATGTATTTTAAGCATGATAACAGATCCAATATGCGGTTACAGTTGGTTGTTTTTTGTGCATTTATGTCATCACAAGAAATACATAAACTCTAAACAAATGTAATTCTCTTCTGTGTGACAGATGTTGCACTGGACAGAGAGGTGGAAGGAGACCTCGTACTGGGAGACATGGGCCACGGGATGCCGTTCAGACCTGGTACCTTTGATGGTTGCGTCAGGTAAAGAACAAAGGATGCTTATAAGTCAGGCTCTTCCTGGGAATTTTGAATGATTTATGACCCCTTTAAAAAACTCTTTTCCTGTTTCAGTATCTCTGCCCTGCAGTGGCTTTGTAATGCAGACAAAAGGACGCACAGTCCTCCAAAGAGACTCTACACCTTCTTTAGCACTCTGTACTCATGTCTGGTAAGATTTTATCACTCAAATATCCAGGAAGCTTATTTTTGATGAAAACATTTTATAACCTCTTTTTGCTCTTTCAGTCAAGAGGCTCACGTGCAGTCTTTCAGCTTTATCCTGAGAACTCAGAACAGGTAAAAGGGGGAAAAAACCCTCTTTGTGTTTCCATGAAGGCTCTGTGTCAGCAGAGGAACAGCCTGAAGGTTTCTCTTCACTCACTTACCACCTTCCTCTTTTCTCTCCAAAGCTCGAGCTGATAACAACACAGGCCATGAAGGCAGGTTTCAGTGGAGGCATGGTGGTGGATTACCCCAACAGTGCAAAAGCAAAAAAGTCAGTATTTACTGGAAGTGGCTCCTTTTTATTTTGACGTCTGCAACTGATTCCTTCCTAATAGGCTGTGAAATTGGTAGCAGGGTGCTCACAACACAGGGCTAATTAGAACAGGGGGGACTTGGCTGCATGATGTATGATTACATATTGGAGCTGTTTGGCTGGTTTACATTTTCTTACACACACGCTTCCTGTTTATCTCCAGGTTCTTCCTGTGTCTGTTTGCCGGCGTAGCAGGAGTTCTTCCCAAAGTAAGAAAAGCTGTGGATGTTGTGGGTTGCTGCCTTTTGTTTGAGCCAGATGATGATCATGTTAATGTCTTTTTCCTGTATTTCAGGGACTGGGATCAGAAACGTCAGACAAAGCTGTTCCAAACCAGGTTCAGTACTCAGGACAAAGGTAAAGACGTCCACTGCAGGCGATGCTGCCAACCCTGAGCAATTAGACTGTTTCATAAAGCTGTTTGCATGGGTTGACATAACAGCTGTTAATTCAGTTTATTTCAATCTCTGGTGTTTTTACAGCTTTTTGTGTGTTTGTGTTTCATGTAGACATATGCAATGTGTTTCAGCCCGAGGCCACTTGAGTGTTTTCTAATGTGTTTTTCTGCTGATTGTTCATTGTTGACTGCCGAAGGAAAGAATGTATGGGATTTTAACAACCTTACATTTTTTTTTATTTCCCGTCTGTGTGGTAGTAGCTTTCAAAGGATTTGCTACAGCTCTTTTTTTACTGCAGCAAACAATATGATCAGTAAAGATGAATGATGTCGGGGACTGTTTGCTACAGCTGTAATTTATTCTCATCAGGATAATTGGTGATTTGCTTATGATTTGTGATAACGCAGCCGTATAAATCATCCCATTTATTACTTTGCAATAGGATAGTGAGCTGGTCTCAGCTTTGATGAGTGCAGGTTCAGTCTTACCTGCCTTTATGAAGCCAAAAGACCAAAAGAAATGACAGAAAGGGTCGTTGTCCTGCTTGACTTAAAACCCTGTCAGGCAGGTTTTCCTCCCTTTTACAGAGTAAGACTCAAGTGACTGGATATGTGAGATGTTTTGCATCTAATGCTAAGTATTAATATTCATTTGTCGCTGTAAAGATGTCGTTTCAGAAACATGAAGGGAAAATCGCTGAAGAAGGGACGAGACTGGATCCTGGAAAAGAAGGAGAGGAGGAGGAGACAGGGACGGTGTGTGCATGAGTGTATTTTCAACTCTTAGAGGACGAAAAATTGAATTCATTATGCCGAGCTTAAAGCTCTGAATGTCGTAATGTACTTAGTTTAGCTTTAACTGGATTTTACCTTTTATTGCCTGTATTTTATAATGCACCTTAACTGGCTTCTCTGTCTCTGCTGTGTGTTTGTTAACCTGCAGGGAGGTTCGAGCCGACACTAAATACACTGGACGTAAGCGAAGACCTCATTTCTAGCTCTGACTCATGCAGCTGCGCCTTCATTAGCCCTCCTCTGTCACACACACACACACACACGGAACCACCTCTGGAACTGCAGAGTGTTTGGACTCTGATTTATTTTTCAGCCCTTTAATTCAAGTGGATGTGATGCAAGAGCAAAATGCAATTACAGCCAGTCGTTTTTATATTTGGTCGAGTGTTCCTCGCTAAAAGCGGTGAGATTGCACTCACAATGTTCAGTTTGGCTGGAAGTACATGAACAAATGTGTGTGTACTCACAGCTGGTGGCAAAAACCACAGTGAAGAAAAAGCAAAACAGTATAAATAAATCAAAGCAATTTTATAAGTGGCCATATCTTTGTGGTTTATTGTATTATCTGCAATGTTTTCTCAATTAAAACTAAACAAAAAATGTATTGAGGTTGTTTAATTATTTATTTTTAGCTCATAAAAGAAATTAAAGAAAGAGCCACAAAATGAATTTGCCTTTATTAGGGAGCTATGATTATAAAAATGACTTAATAATGAAAAAAATGGTAGTTAATCAGGTTAAAAAGAAATAAACTTCAGGAGCTGCGTTTACAAGGGAGAAACTGAACTAGCCTCATTTGTAATGGAGGAAAATTATTGTTTCTTGCAGCTAAGAAAAAATTAATTTTTGTGCACAAGTTTTAAGTCACCCCTCATTGTTGCATATTTCGCTTCCAAGGAGCCAGACTTTCTTGAGGTTTTGAAGTGGTCTTCTGTTCTCCAGACTTTCTGTTGGTCTTTTGGGGTTTTTTTGGACACTTGGCATTTCTTTGCTTTTGTTTAGCTTTTTGAGTCCAGCCCTTTTTATCTGACCACTTTCAGAGGAATGTTTTTTTTTTTTTTTTTTTTTTTTTTTAAATGCTGACCTATGAATCATTCAAGCATAGGAAGGCATCTAATTCAAGAGATGACCCAGTGTTTTGTCTGTACATAACAGACAAGTTGGCAAAGAACCAATTTTATATTTGTTACTAGCAACCCATTGCTAAAAAAAACCCCAAACTTAAAATGTGTTCCCATTTCTTTAGCTGAATCTATGAAGAACATCAAAGATAACAGTTTGAGAGGTAAGAAGATTCCCCGTAAAAAGATCTACGCATAAAAAAACAAACAAAAAAAAAAACTATCTGCAGCACCACCTGACAGTCATGTCCTTATGAAAAATGGGCTAGGATCTAACACAGGAGCTACTGTTTGCTGAAGCTTCATCAGAAGCTCAGTGGAAAGGTGGCTGTCGAGAAGTTGTTCTTAGGTAAAGGAAATGGGGAGAAAAGGGTGTGGTATGCCAAACTACACAAGGACAGTCATCAATATGTACGGAGGAGGTCAGGAGAGATGCACAACAGTGAATGTCTACAGCAGTCTGTAAAACGTGGTGTTGGCAATTTTGTCAAAATTGATGAAATTATGAACGCAGAAATGTACTGTGAGATTTTGCTGCAGCGCGCAATATCATATGGAAAGCCTCTGCTTGGCACAAATGGAACACTTATCGGTCATGGATTGGCCTCCCCAGAGCCCGGACCTCAATTTTACTGAAGCAGTGTGGGAACAACTTGTGGGGATAGGTTAATTGGATAATTCAAATTGCCACTAGGTGTGAATGTGCGAGTGAATCTGAATGTGAATGGTTGTCTGTCCCTATGTGTTAGCCCTGCGACAGACTGGCGACCTGTCCAGGGTGTACCCCGCCTCTCGCCCTATGACAGCTAGGATAGGCTCCAGCGCCCCCCACGACCGTGAAAAGGATAAGCGGTAGCGAATGGATGGACAGTGTGGGAACAACTTGACCGAGAACAAAACAAAAAGGCAGCCAGCATCCAATAGAAGCGCTTTGAATGTGATTTGAGAAGCTTGGAGAACTATTCCTGAACACTCCTTAAAGAAATAACAAGAAAGCTGCCGACGAGAGTTCAGGCTGTGTTGAAGAATAACCGTCGTCGTACTAACTACTGACTTTGAAGTTTGTTAAAATTGTACAAGCTCTGTTTTTGCTTTATATACAGTATGTCACATTTCAATAAATTGCTGCACCATGTTGGCACCATTTTTAGTGGTGTATGGTACTGCAGGGATTCTGTGCCTGGAAAGGACCAGTGACACAGACTCCAGCCAACCCAAGAGTTGAATAAATGCTTAAGAAAAAACAGCTGGAAGATTGTGATAATGTCAAAATTTCTACTAATACAGAGTTATTTTTAATGCTTCTTTGGACCTTGTCTTTATTTTAATTTGCTCAGGAAACAACAAATATTGACTAAAGGGGGGAAAAAACAGGATTGTTGTAGTGAGATTGAGTTTATCAAGCATCTAAACACACAGAAATAAATTCTTTGAATTATATTTTCTCAAATGGAGCTTTAAATACAAAAATATGTTATTGAAGGCAATATTTCTGGGTCATTTCGAGCTCCTTGTACTGTTGCCATATCCGTCTGTTTCAACAGGGGTCGCTGTTCGCTTTGGCACAATGCAAAGTACCTGGGCGTTATCTCCGAACCTGCTCACCAGAGTCAACACAATTTCCCCCCTCAGGCAGGCTCCCAGTGCTTTTGGTTTTTGTGTCAAACTAACCTTCATGCAGTCGGACTAAATATGCAGCCAAAATAATAAAAGAGCTCCGAAAAGAATAAAGAAGAAAATAAATAAAATAAAGTCAATTAGTCCGGATTGAGGAAGTTGTGGGTGAGTAATGGGTTAACGGCGGAAGGCCTCGCTTCACCTTTATTGCGCGTCACCCAGCTCTGTAAAGTGGTCTCACCATCCCAGCATCCGAACCGAAGGGGGAAAATCACCGCCCCTTGCTGCCGCCAGACGCGCCTCTTCCTCTCGGTCGAGCTCACGTCTACCCGTCGGTCTCCGCCCCGCCGCTCCATCACCGTCACATACACCCAGAAGACAACGGGAACTGAGGGAATAACGACAATTTACCGGCGAAACGGGGAATCATGAAGGACCGCATGCAAGAACTTAAACATGTAAGTTTGTGTTTGTGTGCTTTCTGCTCAGCATCCACCTGTTAATGCGAACAGACGGGCTTTTTTTATGGAGCGATGTGTGCTCAGAAAGCTCCTGGCCACAGAGCGAGGTGCGCGGAGTGAGCAACAGTTGTGACTCTCGGGTCCTGATGGAAGCTCAAATGTAACGTTTTATTGTAGGAAACGAGCGCGTATTGCTGCCATGGTTTGCTGTGCGTAAATCGGGATGAAGCGCAGCAGACAGGAATGGTTTTAGATGTTAAAAACAAAGTAAAAGTCATTTTCTCAATGGCCCCTTTGATCTTTTTGTCAGTGTTGTGAAATGAGTTTAAAGGCTCTTTGGTGCTAAAGAAAGGGTCATCGGCTAAGACTTTGTACTTAATAGCATCAAATCTTTCTGGTGTCGCTGATTAATCCACTGCTGGTTTCCTTTTAGGATTTTTTTTGGAAATATGCCACCAGTGATATTAATTAATTTGTGCAGTGTGGTTTGATCGATCTGACCAACTATGGGTGTGTGACTCGAGTGGGGAAATTGGTCCCAGCTCGCCCATTCCACCTGTGAAATGTCCGCCCTCTGCGCGTCACAGGGGTCTTATCCAAGAACCTTTAAACACCAACAACAAGGAACGCAACGTTTTGTCTTTCAAACCCCTGCAATGTGCTTTATTAGGGATGTAGTCTTGTGGAAATGAACTCCGACACCATTTATTCTTACCACTGATGAGAAATAAAGCCTTGAAATCTTGCATTGCACCCTTTGACTTTCTGCCAGCTGTTTTTTTCTTTTCTTTTTTTTTTTTTAACAATTAAAAATTGTTTAAAAAAAGCTAACGTGGTAACAAGAAGACGTGTGATTGGATGGCTAACAGGTTTTTGGCTTGACTGATACAGAAGTACAGCCACTGAGTAGCATCCTCCACAGGAATGTTAGTTTCAGCTTCATATAGGCTACTTTCTGTGTGTGTGGTGGTAAAGTGGCCATTGTCAGATCTGGGTAATTGGCAGTTAAGCTGAGGAGAGGGGAAACAATTTGCAGCTCTTCAGTTTTCAGTGAAGATCTAGCTATGAATTGGTCACAAGGGAGACAACCCAGCATTGCCAAGTGTGTGTGTGTGAGAGAGAGAGAGAGGCGTGCCTTCAGCCTGCCATGCTATGTCTTTGGAGTGCTGGAAAGATGCAGTTGTATCATTGAGAAAGAGAAAGATGGAGAAATAGTCCAAATTTTCCTCAGCAGCTTCAGTGTGAATCATCAGCCAGTCCACAAACACCCTGATTCTATTTTCTTTTATCAGTTTTGATCATATCCGTCGTGTCTGAGAAATGGCAGCTGGAGAAGCTCAGCCAGACCTATTTCAGACAAACTGCACCAAATAAAACTGGAATAAATTGCAAGTCACAGAGAGCTGCTTCCCATCAGCATTAGATTAATATTGGTTTCCTCTTCAGCTTCAAGTTAATGTGGCTTCTTGATTCTTATCTGTCTCTGAAGGGCCGGCTGTAGATGGGATTGTGTCAAAAACCGAACAGTAAGCAGTGACAGTAATTTAGTTTCTGATTATTCTATAGTTACTTTAATCTCATTTTTATATTAAATATATTTACAAGTTTCCAGGACCCAAAAACCCTTGTGTGGCTGACCAATCGTATAGACGAAAGATTATTAGTATAATAATAGAAAAGCGAAGAAACAATTATCAGTCGTATTTATGTGATAAACGATCCATTTTTAATCTAATAGGGCCCTGACTTTTTCAGAGCTCCAGCTTTCGTGTAGAGATGTGTTTAGAGAAATATTTTGCAGACCTTTGCAATTAAGTCTGCCGAGCTTGAGAGCTTGGTCAGTTTATTGCCAACACTTAAGCTCAAGAACAAGAACTTGTAGCATACTCATTGGTTTGTTTAGCACCCAGTACCTGAAAGTAGCTCTGCAAATAACTGCACTTTTTATATTTCTCCTCTCAGGTGGACAAGACGGGAGAAGATCAAGTTCTATATTGTGCATGCTCATAAACCCACCTCTTGTGGCTTTTCATTATTTTTGCTTTGGATTTTCTATTTCCACTGTTGTATTGGTTTTAATGAGATTTGGGAGTTTCGGGAGGCCACCTTAACACTAGGGGAAATCTTAGATTCCCATGATCCCAGGAACTTTTACTTCAAGATCTCTGTGGACTAGCAGCATAACAGAGCATCCTCGCTTTGGGAATAGAAACTAGAGGAACTCATGATGACCACTCGCTAGTGACTCAGTCAGTGTTGCAACCTATTTAGGCTTAAGTACATTAAGGGAGACATGTGGAGGTTTCTTTCTTAGCCAGCAGTCACCACAACATAAACCTACATAGAGTACTGTGCAGTTGTCTTAAATCACCACTAATTCTTTATATTTTGTTAGGAAAGTGAGAAATAATTGCAGCAATTTATTGAAATGTGCAAACATACTTGGAAGAGACACAGTCTATAAAGTAAAAACAGAGTTGTAGCTAGCTCGACAGTCTGTATTTGGTATGATCACCTTTATTCTTCAGCAGCCTGAACTCTCTTTTCATGTAATTTCTTTAAGTAGTCTTTGGGTACAGTTGCAGTAGCTCTCTGGGCTTCTTCAAGGACGTTCAAAGCGCTTCATTGGATGTTTGCTGCCTATTGTTCTGTTTTGTCAAGATGACAGTGTGTTTGGCATCACTGTCATGCTGAAAAATGAAGTTGCTGCCAATCAGATGCTTTCCAGATAGTACCTCATGGTGCATTAGTATCTCATGGTACTTTTCCTGTGTTCATAATTCATCCCATTTTGACACGCTCTCAAACAGCACTGCCTGAAGTGCAACCCCAAAGCATGACACAGCCTTTACCGTGTATCACAGATGGCTCCTGACCTTCTCTGTACATACTGACAACAATTTGAACCAAAGATTTCAAATCTGGCTTTGTTGCTCCATTTGACACGGTGCCACTGAGTCCTTTGCACATGTGTCAATACATAGATGTGCATGTTTCCCTTTTTTATTTTTTATTTTTTTTAAGCAAAATATAAAGAAATGAGAAGTGGTTCACAGCATTGTGTGTGTGTGTGTGTGTGTGTGTGTGTGTGTGTGTGTGTGTGTGTGTGTGTGTGTGTGTGTGTGTGTGTGTGTGTGTGTGTGTGTATATATATAATTATGGATGGTTGTTCAAAGATTTGTATGTGTTGTAGTTGAACAAGATAATAGATGATGTCTCCAAATCATGAAATGAAGGGTGGAGGGATTGAGCTCGGGGCAGCAGTCTTTTTGCCTAAATGTAACATCTGGAAGTCAGTTGAATCATTTCTCTGAAAAACAACACGAGCCTGTTTTACCATAATTGCACAGACTAAAGAAATAGAGTGGATTGTGTCCTGTATCTGCTCTGTGTCAGTATTGATCATAACTATCTTATAGTATTTGCATTTGTTAACACTTGCTTTGCGGGTTTAATTTAAGAACTTTTGGTGATTTCTAAAAGTGTTGGTGTTATCATTTATTTGGACTTTGTGATTAGTTCTTCAGTGTAAAATAAGCAAACCCATTCAGCTAGAAAACCTCCCCCATTATATAAGAATTCTTTTTCACATCGAAACAAAGCATATCAGGAGCAAACGGAGGACTTGTGAGCTTTACAGATTTTGTTGCTTATGTGTCTTTGTGTGTGTCACACTGCAAGTTTACTCAGCCATGTGCTCGTGTGTCATTTTGGCAGGAAATTGAGTTTTGCTCATATTTGTGTGAGGGTACAGGTTCTGCTCCAACACTGCCCATATGCACATAAAGCTACTTTATGAGCTCAACACCTGCCTACGACTCTGCTCTCCCAATAACTCGTTAGCTTGCTGCCTAAAGCCGCCCGACTTAATAATAAGGATGGCCACACGGCTTCCTCCCTCCCCTCACCTTGTCCCAGCACTCCCAGTTGGCCCAGCAGTGATTTGGTGACAGATGGTGATGATGTGACGCATTTGTCAGCCTTCCTCGAGCTCTGAAACCTAAAGGGAAAAACACTGATGAGTTTATTACAGATTCCACACACCACAGGGACTGTTATAAATCTAATGTGATTGTTTATCATTTTGCAGCAGCGAGTTATTCGTTTAGGCCGGCATTATGAGCGCTGCACCTGTAACAGTTAATTTCGCCTTCAGATTTTTTTCCCTGACATTTTATCAGCTCTTTTTCTTCAGTCTTGTCATTTGATTGACTGTATCTGCCTCTGTTCCTATCTCTGTGTCTTTAATAGTAAGCCTCTCTTTTCCTTTCTTTCTCTATGTAATGGTGAGTTCGGCCATTATTGCTCTTTGCTCTCTTCCTATCAGTGATTTATCAGATGGCTTCCTGTCCTCCCCTAGATTTTTCCTTTCCTTTATCCCTCCTCGCTTCTCTAGACAGCCTTGTTAGCCATTGTTGGCTCAGGCAGCTCTTTATGTCTCTGAATGCTGGGGCTAATCACTGTCGCTACCTGTTTGGCATTGGAGTGACACATTAACTAATAGGACAGTTGTCAACAAAGCCCATTCGTGTCTTTAAAAGTCTTGTTTTTATTTCATTTACCCACCTTTTTTGTTGCATTTTGTTCTGTGTCTTTATCTTTTTTTTTTCTTCTGTCCCGGACCTGAACTTTACTGTTGACCCTTTTTATTGACACTACCGGCAGTGAGGAAAAAGAAGCCACTTTGGTGGCTGTTGAACTGAACGCTGATCCTAGGGGGGGTCAGAGGTTTTGTTTGTCGTCGTTCAAAGCTTTGAGCCTCTGTAAACTGCAGGGCAAACTGGCTGGTTTCTGCTTGTGACCAACAAATGAGACTTTTCTGTAAAATTATGGCTTTGAGGAATAAACTAACGTTGTTATTGCACTATATTATCAGAAAGGCACACAGACTGACACAAACACATTATTCATTAACAGATAAATGCTGCATAATTGCATTAATGAGCCATGAAATGAGTGTGACCGATCTGGCATTTCACCAGAGACTTGTCTGTCTTTGCAAATGAGGTGACAGTTGCAATGATATCCAATATCTCTTGGCTGTTAATAGACATTAGATATGTGTGAATGGACTGTCGTTTGTACCACTGTTTGCTGAATATTGACTCCTAGAATTAATGCAAATCACCATGTTGCTTGTGGCGTTTTCTGCGTGCCAAAATCATGTTGCGTCTTCTCATAAGGATGGCAGCTTCGAAGAGGCATGAGCTAAAAGAAATCCTAATAATAAATAGATGATTCTGTAATCAAACTATTCCCATCTGTTGTGGGAGACTTAGCTTCAGGTCATCTTTGTTACCGCTGCTAAAATTGAATTTTTAATGTGCTGACCCCTCTTTTCTCATCATCTTATAATTAATGGCAGCAGAAGGGCTCTGTAGCTGTGCCGATAACATCTTTTTATCACCGATGTTTCTTGGTGATTAAGGTTGTGAATTGCCATTGTCCTTATTAGTCCCGGTTTAGCTCTGTCTGCATTTGTAGGTAGTTAATATTGTGGTACAGATATTTTTAACTAAGTCCTCTGGAGTAAACAAGAACATATAACAATATTTGTGCTCACTGTCGCGGACCCTGCAGTTTCCTTTGGTTTCAATTGCTTTTATTAAACACGCTCTAGTCACCTTCTATCAGATGCCACTGCTGTCTCAGGTAAACACAAGGTGTGTTTCAAGCTTATGTGACTTGGTGCCTCATTGTTAGGTGTTAATAGCTCATAGGCCACTTTCAAAAAGAAGAAAAAGTTAAAGTGTGTATCTGGTTGTAGAGGAGTAAAAATAGATGCTGCCACAGTTCTGTACTGTTTATATCAGCGCTGAAGGCATGAGAACTCACTGCAGTATTCTCCAGAAAGACAGACGTCGCCACTCAGACGAAACCTCCAGATCAGCACAGGTACAGCAAAAGAAGACAAGACTGGAAGCAATGAAGTCACAGAGGTTTAATTTTTCCCCTGAGCTTGTATTTTGTTTCCCTTCCAGAAAGCCTCATCTTTCGAGACTGTTGCAACATGGCCTCTGTATAGCTTCTTTACTGATATATCATTAAAACGGAGAGTTGCACAACCAGCCAAAAAGAACACCAAAGTGCGGCTTGTACCACCGGATGGGACGTCACTTTTGTTGTCTGCTGCTGAGTGAAAATGGTGAACTTAATGGGCCCTTAAGGCCTGAGTCGCAGTCGCATAGAGCAGGGGTGGTCAACCAGTCAGAGACCAAGAGCCACTTTTTTCCTTGCCTTGAACAATCCTCTTCAAATCTGGCTTGTATTCCGTTGTTGCCACTCGAAGCAATGAGTGTCAGTCAGAACAGGTCGATGCTTTGATTTCACATGTTTTAGGGTAGAAAACACAGACTTGCAGACGTATGTTGACCCAAACATTGACAGTATCTTAAGCGCAGCCCGTTTGACATTGGGGTATTTTTCCATTGGCACACTTTTCCAGAACTCAATGGTCCCTTCCCTTAAAGCAGGTTTCAATTGGTCCTCCTTACAAAGATCGATCATCTCCAACTCAGCCGCAGCTTCACCTGTGACTAGCAGGACTTTCAAACAGTCCATCTGTGCATTAAATGGGTCGATGAGGAACACAATCTGTGGCCTTTTCAATTGTAGATCATGAAACCGGGTCACAAAGCTTTCGTGCAAGTTTTCAACCAGCGTTTCATATCTGGCTCTTTGCTTACTCAGGGCAGCGCTGGCGACTTGCCCGCTGGCTTTTAGCAGAGTGGGGAAAATGCGATAAATCTACCTTTTGAATATGTGTCTTGAACAGCTTCAGTTTGTTAACAAACGCAAACACACTTTGCACCAGGTCAGGCAGCATTTTTAACTTACCCTGCAGGGTCAGGTTCAGTCTGTCCAAGTGACACAGCATGTCGACCAAAAAGGCCAGATCCATAACCCACTTGAGGTCCGAGAGCTCGGGATAGTCCTTGTCCTTCTCTTCCATAAACAGTTTTACGGCATCCAAAAGTGAGAGAGTACCTGGCCTTTTGACACCCACCTCACAGTGCACTGCAGTGGCAAGTCAGTGATGAGATTCTTGAATTGGCTGCGGTTAAGCGCATGTGTGCGGGTGTAGTTGACGATTTCCATCACAGGCTTCATGATGTTATCTAAATTGAGTGATTTAGACACAAGTCACTCCATGTGGATGATGCAGTGGAAATTCCAAAACTCAGGAAGAGTTTGGTCAGCTTTGCACAACCCCACAAGCACGTTCACAGATCCCATCATAGCTGGTGCTCTGTCCGTGGCTATTGCAGTTAATTTCATTATAGGCAGATTTGCTTTTTCAAATGCAGCCATCATGGTTTCTTTCACATCTATGTCATGGGTTCTGTCTTTTAATGGCACAATATCAAGGAGTTCTTCTTTGATCACACAATCGTTTGACACAGAGCGTGCAAATATTGCCAACTGAGGCTTGTCTTGTATATCACAACTCGTGCTTGCGAAGTTCAGTCAAAATTCCTGGTCGAGGTTAGCATGGAGTGAGCTGAAGCTGCACTGAAGATTTGAAGCACATTTTACTACAACAACAACAACCACAACCACCTTTGATATGAATGTAAGAGCCGCATGAAACCAGGCAAAGAGCCGCATGTGGCTCGAGAGTCGCGGGTTGGCCACCCCGGCATACAGACTGGTTGGTGATCTCACCACCACCACCACCCCTGACAACCTCCATAACCACCTTTGATTTCTTTGGTTGCTAGGAGGTTGCCGCGGTAGTCTGGAGTATGCATGGACGATGGTAATAGTGATACTTCAGAAAGTACAACGCAAATAACAGACAGTAAAAGTTAGAAAAGTTGTGCCTTACCACGGCCAACACGTTTGGAAAAAGCACAGCTTTTACTTTGAAGGTGAACATTTAGTTTTGTGACTGTTCAGCTAGAAGTAAGCGAATGTCTGCTGGTAGGTGAGTGTGTTCCATATGAACACTGGGCAGTAATCTGCTAATCAAAGCAATTGCAAGGAGGTTTTCAGAGCAGCAAACCTGAAGACTTCTTCCGTTTGCTCCATTCGATGACTGCTCGATGGTCGTCGACCTCACTGTAGGCCTGTGTGACTGGGGCCCGAGACACAAGTTTGTGTTTGGTTTTGTTTTATTTTACCCACTTTTTACTTTTGCTTCCACCAAGTGTTACATTAGTGGTCCTTCACAAGCACCTGTATGTGATGAATTCGTAGTGATAGGCTGATATGAGTATTGCCATAGCCTGGTCAGTCGTAGAATCATTATCAAAAGACACCTTCGGTCATCAGGCACGGCTTAGAAATGACAACATTCAACATATTTCTTAGTGTTTTCCTTTCTCTCTGTCCTCCGGGTGTCCCTGTATCTTACTTTGTTTTTCACCTCCTATTTTATTTTCAAGGGACTTCCTTCTTGTGGCTTTGCTTCCTGCCATCATTATTACCCGACTGAATTCAGTTATGCCTTATTATCTTTCTCCCTGGTTCATATTTTGTCTTTATGCCTTCCCTAAGTTAATCTGTCGAATCATCAACCTTCCTGTCTTTTTCCTATTTCTGAGTTGAGCTTTCATTATCAACTTTTGGACTGTTATTTTCTTTTCTCATAGTTTTTACTTTGTTGGATTTTTGCTGCTGTGTCCCTCCAGCACTCTTTTGATAAGTTAAACTTTATTTAAATTGCCTGTTTTTGTCTCTCTGTTGTGTTAGTAACTTGGTTCAATTTTCCCCAATTACTGAAAATAGATGTTTTTGCAGAACAGCATCAGTAAGTCCTCGGGAACTGCTGAAGCTGTGAATACCATCCTGACACCATCAACTTTTAAACTGATTGAGAAAACTTTCTAGTGAAAAGCTTCTCATTTACACATCTGTGTTTCTGTTCATCAGGAATCTTTAAAATCAATATTCATGGATACTTTGTTGTAGATAATAAGGTATCAGCCTGTTCATGCTAAATGCTTTTCTGTGTTCACAAACTGCTTACCGTGACAACTGTTGTTGGGTGCAAAGCAGGAAGCTTTATGTACTCTTTTCTTTTTTTTTTTTCTTTTTTTTAACCTTTCTTTTTGCACATGGAGTCAAACCAGAGCAGTATAATTATGAGCCTGAGAAACAAAATCATGTTTGTTTGTTTTTTTTATTCTTTTTGATTATTCTCTGTAGATTCATAAGATACCCAAGTTATTTAAGCCACAATAGTGTAATAAATAAAATAAAATGTAACATCAGTTTGGTGTTCATCCCTCTGGGTCCTGATTTTTATAGATAGCAAATGCTATTTCTTTAGAGAAAGAGAAGAGTGATACCACCAGAACGGATAATTACGGTACCTTTTTATTACTAAAATACTGAAAGTGTGATGGTGGCTATTTTTGTTTGTATTTTTGGATTAGGTTAGATTTGCAACAGTGCCATTTTCGCCTCCTTTAGCTTCAAGTTATCACTAAGGTAGCAGCTATGGCTAACAATAAAGTGGTACCGATAACATTTGATGCCTCGCTCTCACATTATCAGTATTGCCTCTGTATAATGTTAACAACAGTGGTAATTTAGCAGGATAATGGTTATTTGTGTCTAAAATGTGTTATGTTTCTCTTCAAAGTCCCTGATTGAAGTTAAAAAAGTTTACCATCAATGGTAGCAGTCTGCCTTAACGAATAAACAGGAAAAAATCCAGGCTGTAGCTTAACACATTATGCCTCGTAATTTTTACAATCGACCCGGGTGTTGCAGTCAAGGTTTGAAATTCTTGCATCGCGACGACCCTGAATTTGGCTGCGTTTACTATTACAAATGCTTTAAAGCTGAAATGACGGTTAAACTGATGAGCAAACACTCTAACGCCAACATAACTTTAATATTTTGATGAAAGTCACTTTTCAAGCAAGACTAGAGAACAAATTCAGTGATTTTCTACTTTTTTTTTTTTTTTTTTCCACTTGCATCACCAGAAACTAAATTCTGTAGCTTCGAGCACACCACCTTGGGTTTGAGATATCAAGGGCACTTTTAACTTTATTTATTCCTGACTTAAATACCAAAATGTAATCAGTTAATGGAGATCAACAGCTGTAATTGTTTTGTTTGAAATTTGCCATTTTGTTTCAACCGGTGCTTCCTGACAGCCTGTTTTTCCTCTGCACTTCTTGTCATATAGCTCTTTCATCGCTCCTTCATTTGGTTTCTCTGCATCTTGATTTCTTTGACATCCTTCTCACTTTCAGTTACATTTCCTCCATATCTGGAATATAATTGCTTTAGTGGTGCATTGGTGCTGTCATAATCCCTCATGGTAAGCGAGATACCAAGCAAAGCACTTAATATATTCCCCAGGGAAGAAAGAGAAGAGACTAGGGGTGGGCAAAGCCATAGTATAAACGATGACAGCATATCTTTTCACTGCCTGTGATCTGTCATTAAAGTTCAATTGGAGCTTTTATGACATTTTCTCACCCACTCCTTTAACGGTGAAGACTGGCCAACGATCCACTGCTTCCTACACACATGCTCAGGGCAAACAAGTTTGTGTATGAACAGCATGTCACTTATATATTCATATCCATACCCATAGGCCAATTATGAGCAAGCCATAACGGGAGTAAGCATGCACTGTTTAGTCTAAAAGGTCAGTCATCTCGTGAGCTCCTTCGGCAGAAAACGACACCTGTAGGAACTACAGACATTGGAAATCTGGTCAGGAAATCAGGATTCACACGAAATCTTCCTATGAACATGATAAGATATTATTTAACCAATAACTGTGTGCCACTTCGTATTAAGACAGGTTTAAATCACTCTGATGCTACGATATTTCTAAATTGGAAGTATTTCCTCCTCTGGTCTGAAAAACACAATCGCATCGTTTGCATATTCCACTTGTGGATCAGTTGTCGTACCTCGGTCACCACCCCTCAAATGCACAGCGACACACATAGTGACTCTTGTCGGTGAGTCAGCCATCACTGAATTAGTTTCCATTTTCCATTTGTAGTTTTTCCTGTGCTTGTAGTCTTTCTTCTTCTTCAGCATGTAAGGATACACTGCATCGCAGTCTTGTTGTCATATGCTGCCTCCTTCAGTTCTGAAAGAGTTGCAAATCTGTCAGATCTGTGTCGTTTGATATTCCACTTAAGAAATACACTCAGAGGCCACTTCATTAGTTAACCTACTTAACTGCTTGTTAATGTATAAGTCGGTGACTTGATACGTTCAGACAGATCAAGATGACCCGTGAGATTCAGACCAAGCATCGGAAAAATCTCAAACTAGTTTCTTGAACATGACGAGAATCCACTGTACTTAAATGGTCTCCACAGCCACCAGATCTCAGTAGCAGCATGTGCAGCAACTATGCGATGCTATCGTGTCAACATGGGCCCAAATCTCGGAGTGTTTCCATCACCCTGTTGAGTCTGTGTAATGAAGAAGTAAGCCAGTTCTGAAGGCAAAACAAGATTTGCCGAATAAAGTGGCTGGTGAGTGTCTAGCAGAATGAAATGTTGATACTTCTGAGAGCAAGGTATCACAACTAGAGATGGCACGATACCACTTTTTTATGTCCGATACCGATACCGATATCATAAATTTGGATATCTGCCGATACCGATATGAATCCGATATAGTGTTTTTTAATCAACAAAACTGTTTTTTAAAATATCTTGCTGCATTTTGCAAGTCTGCAAGTTCATACTCAAGTTTAAAACAACAACTACACTAAAGCTATTCTGTTATACCTGTATACAAAAAAAATATTTCATAGTTCAGCAATACTGATCAATCTAATAAACTTAGACCTACACCATCCTCCCTATTCTGGTATTTTAAAGAGTACTTAGCGTAAATATTAAGCAACCTAACTAATAGGGTTCCAACTCCCAGCAACAACATAAATAAATAAAAAATAGAGAACCACCCCTCACGCGCCACCTCATGATGCTTAATCGACGTAATCAACCTTAATTTGATGCAGTGTGAAAAAAAATGCACAGAAATCAATTATTTTTCAAGAAATATTAAATAGATTCAACATCTTTCTTCAACAAAATTGCAGACTGCACAGATGGTACCTTCCCAAAGTAAAAAGTACTATAGCTTACTAGGGTGTATATATTAGACTTAATAGTTACTATATACAGTAATTGACTTCTATTCATTTTACATCAAATTAAAACTTTGGGTGTCAGATAATTATTTATTAAAAGCTCGACATTTTAAATGAGAATAAGAAAGAAAAGTCTGTCTTTGTGCCCCCTTTTCCCTGTTCATGCCCTATCGGCCCCCCTGGCTAAACTTTGCTAGATCCGCCCCTGCACAGTTACAGCCGTCAGCTGCGTAGAAAAAGATCCTGGTGTAGAAATTAATATTAAATAAATTCTAACAACAGCTTATCAAGCTTAAACGTTCTGTTGTTGTTCAGCCGCTGGTTTCCTCTTTCTGGTGCAAAGTGGGCCAAAAACAAACAAGAGAGACGGAGTCGCGACAGAAAAGCCGATCAGCTGATCAGTTTCACGATTGAAGTAGCAGCCGGAGAGCGAGAGGCAGTCGCTTGTTAAGCTTAACGTGGGAATGCTTTACAAACATTCAGAGATGGACTTACACACTTGCTTTACTTCTCTCGGGGATAACTTTGTCGGAGATGAAATGCCAGGTTGCTAGCGAAGCTCCACATGCTATCCAGACCACCGACAGGTCCCGCATGCCACAGCTGCTCTATCACGTGATGCATACTGCTCCGACCGGCTAACGTTCTGAGGTGAGTTACGGCGTGTTGCAAGTTTTGTGAGGTGCTTTCGTGATATTTAATGGATCGGATTACATTTTTTATTTTTCTCCGATATCCGATCCAGTAATTTAGGTCAGTATCGGACCGATACCGATACGTAATATCGGATCGGTCCATCTCTAATCACAACATACACAACATAGCAATTGGTGGTCTTGGCAAGAGATGGTGAGATAGTAAAGAAGAAAAGACAAACAGTGCAGGTCTGAGGAGGGAGAGCGAGACAAAGGTAACTGAGTCCATGCTGTGTGGGCTCACTGCTGTAATGATTCTGTAGTGAAGCTGGAGTCTGGAGGAAGGAGAGCGAGAGAATGACTGACAGGAAGAATGAGAAAGAAAAAGGAAGACCATTAAAGGGGGAGGACGTTGAGGAGGATTGTTAGGAAAGGGAAATTGTTGCACATGTTCACACTTTGACACTGTGCTGCTGTAGTGGCAGCGCTGCATCTGTTCTCCAACCCACATTATTCTCCTTCATCTATCTACCGCGTGCTCTGTACACTGTAGGCACAGCTTATAATACAGTCTTGTTAACCTCAGCCACATCTGTTCTTTTTTTTAATGGAATATAAAACATTCACCCATCTAGTTTATGAAGCATATCCTTTTCTAACTAAAGTGAAACTAAACCCCCAAAATTAAAAAAAAAAAAAAATATGAAGGAGGAACATGTAGTATAACTCGTGTTGGCTTAGCCAAACAGCTAAGCCAACACGATGGGTTAGGGTTAGCTGTTATAATATGGTAATAGCAAAAAAGTAATGATTAGAGCTCTGGAACTAAGATTGGAACAAGAGATTTCCACTAAAAGGACCCTGTTAGCCCTTGGCTCCAGGAAACGTCTTTAAATGGGTTTTAATGACTGGCTTTAAAATGTTATTTCTTGTGTTGATTCTTTAACCCTTTTGGAGGAAAAACTTCATGTTTTAGGTTGGCGTAGGTGCCAAATAACTGCCTTTGTTCAGAAGCCCCACAATCTCTCCTTTTAAGTCAATCGTGGCTCAAGAGTTGGGAGTTCGCCTTGTAATTGGAAGGTTGCCGGTTCGAGCCCCGGCTTGGACAGTCTCGGTCGTTGTGTCCTTGGGCAAGACACTTCACCCGTTGCCTACTGGTGGTGGTCAGAGGGCCCGGTGGCGCCAGTGTCCGGCAGCCTCGCCTCTGTCAGTGCGCCCCAGGGTGGCTGTGGCTACAATGTAGCTTGCCATCACCAGTGTGTGGATGTGTGTGTGAATGGGTGGATGACTGGATATGTAAAGCGCTTTGGGGTCCTTGGGGACTAGTAAAGCGCTATATAAATACAGGCCATTTACCATTTACCTTCATTTTACCTGGAAGTCCCACTGAGATCAAATCTCTTTCACCTGTCCATGTTAGCAGCCATGCAAACTAAACAAATCTCGAAAAATGCTACAGATTCAACATAAACTAGTTACCCACAACACGAAACATAAAACACTCGTGGCCACTTCAGAGAAACATCCACAAGTCTCATTCACTGTATCCTTATGATGCTTTTAAATCCACTAATAGATATAGATATGTTTAAGTTGAGCTCTTTCTGTAAATTAATTCTGTGTTCAAGCTGCACACTTGTTTGCTTAAAGATTGTGGTTTGGGTTAAACATGCTCCCCTTTGCAACATGAACCCTGCAGTTTATTTAAAGTGGGTCCTAACAAATCATCCACATGTGTCAAGTTGGAGTGAGACCAGTCTCTCTGTTGCTGTAGCTGGCACAATACCTTTTTTCATATCTCTGTGATGCCAGCAGCTTCTGATGGCAGCATTTGACACCCTGGAAGGAGGAATAGCCTGTCATTGTCTTTTTCTTTTTTTCCTTGGTGAGTTCCTTCTTTCGATTTGTGCCATTTCAGTAAATTGGCTGTGGTTTGATTGCAGAGTGTTGTTGAGTGTTGAAAATCTAGACAGGTGGTGTATTGAGCTCAGATGATTGATAAGAAAGAGAACAGTAGATGTTCTTCTGTGTGATTGCTTACACAATATTTTATGTTTTTACTCAAGGCCAAAACTGCAAAGCACCTTTTTAGATTCATATCTTAGATCAACGCAGTATTGAGCTGTATTTTTTTTAAAAGCGCGTTACCAGCAGGAGTCAATGGACAAACCAGTGCATACGAAGAAATGAACCACATTGCTTTTTCCAGCTGACTGCATCTGCTGAAATTCACACTTGCCATTAGTGTATGTGCCCTTAAAGATGGAGACTTGTTGATTTTCTCTGCTGCTGGTTCTATATGAGAGAAGAGGGAACAGTAATGTGAAAAGACCTGAATTAATTTTACAGTTGGCTGGTCTTCTGGTTCAGTCTATCACTTCCTGTGTCCTCTCATCACCCATACTGCTCCATGGTTGTGTAACCTGTCTCGATAGCCCTACGCTGTGTCCTTCTCGTTCATCAGTCGGTCACGCAGTTAGCCAATCAGTGGATCAATCGATCAGTGAGGTTTGTGAAATTGTGATTTCGATGTGTCAGCACCATCTCTGTACCATCAGTGCTATGCCACAGATGGCTGTCCCTTCCCAAGCCTGGTTCTGCCGGAAGTTTATTCTTGTTAAAAGGGAGTTTTTCCTTCCCACTATCTCCAGGTGCTTGCTCATAGAGGTTCATCTTATTATTGCGGTTTTCACGGTATTCACTGCATTACGTTTATGTCCACTTGGTACAAGAATTTGTATCTTATATGGATTGACTTGTGTGTGGTCCTGCAAAAATCCAACAGCTCACCTGTGATGTGTAGGTTAAATGCTGATTGTTTGAACATTTGGTGTAGCAGTAGCCAGGAATCGCAGCACGCAAAGCACAGTGTAGTCAGTCACTGCAGCATTCTTTTATTTTTTTATTTTCAATTTTTTTATTGATGACTGCTTAATTATTCACTGATCAGCCACAACGTTAAAACTCACAGGTGACGGTAAAGCCGTTTGATTTTAGAACAAATGATAATCACAGTTATTTAGGTTAATTAGCACGAATAGTCATTAACTTAACAAAATGCCCTGCAGTGACTGAGTTTAATAAGATGTCACTTTACAGCAGATTTCCTCAAACTTTTAACATAATTAAACTATAATAAAGATAAAGAAAATAAAAAAGAGGTTGCGAGAGGCACAGGATACAGAGTTGGGCCCTGATTAGGGGGTTGCTTTTGATCAAAAAGCCTGTAGTCCAAGGGTAACTGCCAGTTCCTGGTAGCCTGCTTTCACCACGGGACATCTGCTGGTTCAGTCGGGGACAAAGAGAGGCCCAGGTGGCAGTGGATTTGCAGGTTTTAAAGGCATGCATGGCAGCCGTAGGCGAATGGCTGAGTCTGAATTTATAACACACAATAAAAGGGAAAAAAAAGAAGATCTTTGTAGCAAAAGTAGAAGCAAAAAAGCAACAGTTTATCCTAATTTATTTCTGTTTTCACAATATAGTTGTGAGTTGAATAATTGAAATTTATATTTAATTAATCGCCTAGCCCCAGGTGAAGTGGTTAACATCTGTTATCTGGTAACAAGGCAGTGGTCTGCATGGAAAACTTTATTACTTGGTCACATAGGATGACATAAATACCCTCTACTGCGAACTCTTCATGGCAACGGCGGTATCCTGCAGCATGACATTTTGCCCTGTCACACTGCAAAACTCATCAGCGACGTCTTCAGGAGTACAACAAAGAGCCCAAGGTGTTGATGTGGCCTCCAAATTCCCCTAGATCCCGACTTAATCAAGGAGGCATTTGCACATGTCTGCAACCAATAGAACCCAAAGAATCTGCTTCTCATGTCCTGGTGCCAGACTTTAAGGAGACCCCAAAAATGCCATGTTAATGCCCTGACCAGTCACAGCTGTTTACTGCGGGATAAGAGGAGTCTTCACAATAGTAGGCAGGTGAAGTGGTTTTAATGTTGTGGCAGATCAGTGCATGCACAGCCTCTAAATATAGTTTTTACTCGTACTCTCCTGCGGTGGTTGTTCTGGTGACAGATAAATGTAATTAAACCTGTGCCCTTCATAACAAAGTAATTCTGGGTATGATTTTCTGCTTTAAGCGAAAGTGAAAAATAACATTTCACTTGCTAGTTTTGCTGGTAGACCTTCCTGAATGCATATAAGCAGAGCGCAGATCTGCATATAAGCGTAGAGCGTTGAATGTCTCGAGGGCTTGAATGAGTACAGGCCATAGCGGTTTAAGTGGAGCTAGTTATTCAGTGTTTATCTCCGTGGGGACCAGTTGGAGCATTAAGCCTCAGAACAGGGGTTTATATTCAAATAATGTGCAAAATCAAGATGGCTGCAAAAAACCAGTGTGAGTTGATCGTGTAGCAGATTTGGCATCTTATTTGTTGCTTCTTAGTCATATTACTTTAAAAAAAGCAAACAAAAGCAATAAGGTAATGCTAAAATTATTCACTTTTTTTTTAATAGACTGAAATGACCAAAGACAATCTGAAACTCTAAAAAACATGAAATGAATGAAAAATACAAAATTAGTTTCCAGTTCACTTGGACCTGGAAGGACACGTGCCCATTTAGTTCCCTTGTAGTGAAGTGAGGGGTGAAGGACTTTAATACAGAGTCTTGTGTTCACTCTCTGACAAACTTTATGGCGCTTGAGCCCATGCAAAACTCGCTGTAAGACTGCAGTTTGAAAGTCGTGGTTCTTTTCCTCCTTTACTAGCAGATTCGAAATATCCTGTGAGCAGCAGGGCTTTGCAAACTGAGCGCAAATCTGCTACTATATCGTTCAGATTCTGCTGTTTCTAGCTTGGTGTTTGTCTACTGTAGGAAAATGAATAAATAATCAAAGGTTTGCGTGTCACTGAGTGAGCGCACATCTATAATGAATGCTACCTAGCTGTATTGGGATAATAAATCTGGTTATACACTCAGTGTTCCTCTGTGCAGCTGACACAGATTTTTATGAGTCATTTCTAATGGGACTGCAGGAAGCTGCTTGATTTGGCTGCAATACAAAGATGCAGGAAACGGGTCTGCTTTAATATGGTAACACAAAAGGACGATAAAGTACTGCTCACATGGGTGTCTACTTGAACTGTCTCTCACTGGTCTTACTCAGCTTATTTTCATATAAAACACTGCACAGAGTCTGAGAGCGTACATGCTTGCAAGCATATTTTATTCCCACCCCCCCATACCCCCTTTATTTAATCCGATTTCTTGTACATCAACATACTATTGCCTGCATGGCTTTTTGTTGCACATGTTAATGCACTTTAACAGCTTTCTGTAATTGTTTTGTTCCCCTGTTCTCCCTCTTTTTTTTTTTTTTTTTTTTCCTTTAATACCTTGGTGATAGGAACCGTGATTCTTGCAGCCTGCTCACTATGCCTGTTTTATCTCTCCCTCCCTCACACTTGGACTACATTTCCTCCTCCTCCTGTGTCTGTGCAGGCACTTTTGTCTTCATAGAGCGATATCTTGCTGGCATGGTGCCCGCATCAACTCTCTAATCTAATAAACACCATAATCAGGCCACTACTTGACTACACCACAGTTGGGGAGTTTCACCCGAGTGTGAGCCCCAGAGGCAGCAAGCATTCAAAGGTTCTGGTATGATGGGGGACCAGCTTGTATATAAAGCTCATTCTCTCTGTGTGTTTACCCTCTGCTGTATATTGCCAGTGTGCTAGCTACAGTGTGTATGCATGTTTGTGTGTCTTGCTCAGAGCATCTGTTGTGTGGATAGTCAAGTCTGTAGGCTCAGTGAAGAGCGCGGCACTAAAGGCCTCTCCCAGCCTCTTTGTGGCTCAGCAGGAGCTTCAGATCTGGTGGGAGGAGGACGTTTGAGGTGCGCTACTCGGTCTTCTCTCCTCCTGACCACACAAAGTAAAACCAGACCAAAGCCCTCCTCTCTCTGTGGGAGATACAGCATCTCTCTGTGGAGGCTGAACACAGTACTGGTGCTCTGAGCCTATTCTGATTCCCTGCTTATTCTCCTCCTCTGCCTCCTGCTGCTGCTGCCGCCTCTACTCTGGCTGCTTCTGAAAGTCTGCAGCTCCGTGAATGCACATCAGTGCCATACCAACACATTAAAGATTAGGTCTCAAAATGGACTTTTAGGACCTTTATTCTTATTATTCTAGTTTGTTAGCAATTTACTGTACCTGTAGTGAATATATATACTCTGTGTATACTTGGATTAGTTTGAGTAGGTCTAGATATTAGTGGGATTACAGCATCTCTGTACTCCTCTCGCTTAGATCTGTGGCATTTGTCTTGCTAAAGTCTGTCTTCACAAGCATTTTCTCAGGAACCGTTTCCTTTTCTTCAGTTGTTCTCGTCTGGTTTCCTTATGTCTCCTCCCCATCTCCTGCTGTGTCAGCATATCACATTTTAACCCTCTTCAAAGAGAAATGGCATTGAAGAAGACATTTTAATACAGTTATTTATTTATTTTTTTACAGGCGCAAACTTTCACAATTTTTATCTTTCAGTGTCTGCGTGGTAGAACATAAAAAAAGAAGCGGTATGATTTGATTTAAGTCATATTAGATTCGTTGAGTCATTTTATCATATTTTTCAGTTGTAATCTACAAAAAATCTCCTACGCAGACTTTATTTTCTGACGTTCTGACACTTTAATGCTTTTCGCTGAATAAAAAGAGTCAGAAGCAATTTTTCATACTTTAGAATGACTTTAAAAAGATGAATCTCAGTATTTAAATTACTTGCAGTGCCACCATATATTGGCAACTATATTCACTGACCACTTTATTAGGTGCACTTGTTAAGCTGCTCATTAACACTTCAATCAGCCAATCACATGGCAGCAACTCAGTGGATCTGGCATGAAGGTCAAAGCGAGCATCAGGATGGAGAAGAAAGGTGATTTGAACAACTTTGAATGTTGCATGGATGCTAGTGCAAGATTGGCCAGATAGGAAGGCAATGGTAACACAAATAATACAAATAAATACATCCAAGTATGCAGAAGAGCATCTCTGAATGCACAATATGTTGAACCTTGAAGCAGATGGGCTACAGCAGCAGAAGACCACACTGGCTGCAACTCTTGTCAGCTAAGAGCAGGAAACCGAGGCTACGGTTTGCACCTGTTCACCAAAATAGGACAATGGAAGATTTGAAAAATGTTACCTGTTCCGATGAGTCTCGATTTCTCCTGCAGCATGCAGGTGGTAGAATCAGAATCCACCCTGCCCTGTGTCAACAAACCAGGCTGCTGAGGCATGCATGGCAGCCGCAGGCGAGTAATTGTGTGGGGGATATTTTCCTGGCACACTGTGGAGCTCTTATCGCCAACTGAAAATCATTTAAACATCGCAGCCTACCCGACTATTGTTGCTGACCATGCCCTTCCCTTTCTGACCACAGTTTGCCATGTCACAAAGGTTAAATCATCTCAAACTTGTTTTCAGAACATGACAATGAGTTCACTGTACTCAGCCAACAAATCTGCAGATACTGTGTGATGCTGTCATGTCAATGTGGACAAAAATCTCTGAGGAATATTTACAGCAACTTGTTGAATCTATGAAATAGTGAATTAAGGCAGCTCTGAAGACAAAATGGGTTCAGTCCAACACTGACAAGGAGTAAAGTGGCTGGAGAATATAAATGTATTTATGAATGTTTGGTAGTATCAGCTGTACAAACTTATGTCAGTAATGCATGATGTATATGTGCATCCTGCTGATCCATTGTTAAACAGTTAACAAGGGATAAGTAGCTCATTTCTTTTACTGGAAATTGATCACTTGATGCAAAAGTTTCCTGTGCTTCCTGCCTCCTGATGCATGTAATGCCTGCACATTTGTTTCCCTGTCTGGTTGAACCTGGCTGGCTGCCCATACACATGGAGAGCATAAATAATATCTGGATATGATTCATTGAAGTTTTTAAATATTTACTGGTTAATTTAATGGTTTAAAGAGTTTTTAAAGTTTTAGGGACTCTTAATCTTATTCTTATTTTGGTAACAGTTTTATTTTGAGGTTTGAGAGGAAATGAAGTCATCATTTTGACAGACACTGGGAAGCATCATTTGCATAATTCAGGACTCTCTTACTGCTGTTTGGAAATTCTGGGATAAGAGTAAGGAGTCATTTCAGGCAAAAGAAGATGAAAACTGCACTCTGTCCTCACAGCCTTGATAAGCAAATGGATCTCATAGGCCACTAATGGGGAACCAAATTAGTTTGACAGTGGCTGTGATGAATGAGATGAGGCCACATGAGATCCCACTAATGCAGTATAATGGCTGATGTGTGATTAGAAGCATGCATTTCAGAATGAATCATATGCCAGACTGCGAAAAGTTTGCAGAGTTTTGAACTTTTTGTTTTTATGTTTTTGCGTCCAAGCTTTGATTTATTCACTGAGAATGTTCAGGCCTTAGTGACGTGAATGTACCTCAGTAACAGCAGAAAACAACCGGAATTACTAGAAGAGTCGGACAGTTTGAGAATTTGAGTTTGAACAGGTTCCAGTCTTGTGATTTTTTTTTTTTTTTCTTTTTCTTTGAGTAACCCTGTTGTTTGTTTTTTCCACAATAAGCTTTTAGTTTGCTATTTAGGGTTTATTTTTCTACATTTTATTAAGTCACATGTAAATTTGGAGAACTGCTAAGGGGATTTTATTACCATTTGGACGAAGTCACAACAGCTGGTTTCCTCCGATTAAAGTCTAACCTGTTGCATGATTTGGTGTGTTAACTACAGAGAAATAGGAGTGGTATCAAAATATTAATCTGCTCCTTTAAGCTGAAATGGTTACATGTATCTGTGCATGAGTGAAGGTAGAGGGGTGCAGAAGTCAAGGTTTTCTCTGCTCGTAGGTTCTAATTCAATAATGACTTGCTAATCACTCGACCTGTGGTTCTAATTAAAAGTGTCATTAAGTGCTCCTTGATTCTAATCAGGTGATGTTTGGAGAGGTTTGGGAGGAGGGAGGGGGGGGGAGTGTTCTCACTGTTCCATTTAACCTTGAATTATGTAAAAACAACCTAACATGGTCCAATTCAGTCATCATCAGTGTTGTTGTTGATAGAAATTATGTTTACATGTTGTTTTAGTGTTTTTTGTTTTTTTTTTAAATGTTATTAACCATGTTTATTGCTTTATTATTTAACTGGTTCATGTAATGTAAGTAATTCAATTGTATTAAGATTATGTATTAATATATATGTGTATAATTTTTTTTTTATTTCGTGTATGTGTGTGTGTCCAGGGGAAGGAGACGACTGAGGAGGAAGATGAAGTCGCTGTTGGGATGGAGAAAGGCTTTATGGACGAATTCTTTGAACAGGTTTGTTTCTCTCCCAATCCTGATCCTTCCTTCTCCTTTTTTTGCTGTCAATCACTTTTTCTCCATTTACACATTATCAGGCTCATTGAAGGCTAATCACTTGTCAGTCCAGGTAATTTCCTACTCCACAACATGCCCGGGTGTTTTTCCTCTGCTGATATTGAATCTAATCGTGCTGTTTTTTTTGGAGCGCTGTAATCAATCTCATGCCGTTTGTCTTCTCTGGGGTGCGTTTTTATGATTTATAACTGTTGATGTTGTTGCTGGTGTGGCATAAATTGTTCTGCATTTTATTTCATTTGAAAAAGCCTTTATTGATTCAACAAATCACACCAGTGCTCTACTCGCCCAACTCTGAATAACATTGATATTTTTCATGTATTTCTCTCAGTCTTTCCTCGTGGCACGACAGATGCTGAGCTTGTGTGTCAGCGGGGGATCGTTATTTGATCCCCGGCTACATTTGTAAGTTTGCTCACTTACCAAGCAATGAATAGTGCCGTAACAGCCCCCGAGACACAATATCAACCAAAATTAAAACTTTAAAAAGCAAAAACGCGTTCCATAAAAGTGATAAATGGATTTGCATGTCACTGAGTGAAATAAGTAGTTGATACCCAAGCAGATCTTGTTGGAGAAACCCTTATTAGCCGGCACAGCGGTAAGAAGTCACCAGGTTCATACACATCTCAAGAGGGATTTTGGCCCACTCCTCTTTAAAGAAACTCTCTCAGTCCTTTAGGTTTATTGCCAACCACTGCAGTGACAACTTCGTACATGAGTGTTCTGATTGAGGAGAGGAGGTTCTCATACAAGATTTTATGGTGCATGGCCCTGTCCATTGGTCCCTCCTGTACTTTCCTGTACCCTTAGCACATAAACAGCCCTAAAGCATAATGTTTCCATCGCCGTGCTTGACTGTGGGGTTGGTGTCCTGTGGGACAGCTGTCTCTTCCTCCAAACACTGTGGGTCAAGTTGATTCCAAAGAGCTCGATTTTGGTTTCATCTGACCATAGCACTTTCTCCCAGGCCTTCTGAGTCATTTAGATGTTTACTGACAAACTTCAGACGTCCTGTACATGTGCCTTCTTGAGCAGTGGGACCTTGGGGACACTGTGCTGTTCTTGGTGACTGGAAACCCAATTGTCTTCATTATGCAGTTTTTGGCTGATCCACCGCTTTTCTCACGATCATCCTCCTGTTATCTTTCCCCTGATGTCCTTTGACAGCTCTTTGATCGTGTCCAGGGTGGTAGAGAGGCTGGAATGCAAGAAACTGATTCTGTGCACAGACGCGCTTTATACAGATAGAAGTTGAGATCAGGAGTCTCTCAACAATACTGATTGTAGTCTTTAGATTATCGTCAATATTCTGTCTCTCTTCATTAAAATAAAATTACCATAGAAATTAGACTGTTCACTTCTTTGCACGTTTGCAAACTTACAAGTTCATCAGAGAATAAAATAATAATTTTTCACAGCGTAAATTTCTTTTCACATACATTTGGGAGCGTGTTCCCAGTGCGTGCCATGCACGTAAGCTGAACATCATTATAGCTCTCAGAGGGAGGGCCTCGTTTCAGCATGGCAGCAGTTGACATCTCCGCCCCAGAGAGAGGGAGACCCACTGGGAATCATCATTCATATGGTGCCAGGCCTGTTTTTACCCGGTGACGGCGTTCACTGTGAGAACAGTAGTGTAATTTTTTTATTACTTGTGTTGTTGGCAGTTATATTTCTTGTATTATATGCGCCACTACTTTCATTTTCTAAAACACCTGGGATTTGCCTTTGAAGTATTTAAATCACCATTGCAAATGCTGCTACAAAGGTGGGTTGGGCGAGGTTGAATGGCATTTAGCAGCATTTTTGAGTTACGAAAAAGGTCTGGCAACCAGCACTTTGATACGTGAGCTTTCAAAGCGCCGTGAGACAACAAACACATCGCCAAAAAGCCGCAATCATCAGTGACTGAGCTGAAAGGAGATCAATCAAAACGTCTGTATAGATATTTAATATTTCAGCACAGACAAGCGTCAAAAAGGAGAAGAAGCAGCCTTCTTTACCGACGTGTGATGGAAATATTGTTTTTATCATCACAATATTGTTGTTAAGTCATCAAAAGCACTAATTCATGCAACTGGGCAGCATATAGATGTGAGTTGATTAAATGTGCTCAGTGACTGCCTGCGATTGTTTAACACACTCCACCTCTCCACTAGGGATGGGTACCGGTGTCCGGTGCTGTGGTGTTTCGACAGAAGAACGGAGACGGCTTGGTTTGTAATGGAACGTATATATTCAGCAGTAGTTCGCCATTTTACATCTCACCATACACTTCACTTCTTCTCTCCTTCCATCATCCTTAGTCACAGAGCCCCCTACTGGTAACTGAGTATATGTTCATATTCAGTCCCCCTTGTAAGCAACCCTTCACCATCTTAGCAGTGTATGTAAACACAACATCTCTCCTCATTCTCACAGAATTCTACTACCTCAGTATTACTTACTTAGCATGGCAACATTACTATTTGCACAGAACATTATCAGTAGTAAACTTTGCAACCAGACAGCATTTTCAATACCTATTTCACTTATAACATTACTGGGTGTTTGAACTATACCCGTGATCTTAACATACAATCTTGTTCTGGTGCCTAAATCGTCCTTTATAATGAATACTTGTACTGTTAAGGTTACTGTAGTAACTTAACAACCTTAAGTCACAAAACTCACAAATAAATCACAGTAAATCAATCCTCTATTATACTTGGACCTCAGAACTAGCAGTATGGAACTTAACATTAGCACCCAACAGCTCAAGCGTGTTTTTTTCACTTTTTTTTCTTTTCATTTTTTTTTTTTTTTTTAAACTCATTTCATAACATAATCCTTGGTCCAAGCTGGTAACTATCTCGGTCTGTTAGGAACAGAAGGTCTTTTAGGAGTTTCTCTTGTGTTATTTTCAACCTCGTCACCAGCCTGCAATGGCTCAGCATTCTCTGCGCAGCAGAGTGAGAGACGGGCTGCATTCCATCTCTTTCCATCACTCAAGATGAAGGTGCTCAGTCCAGTCTGTTGCTGCACTGACAGTGGATCAGTGAACTGTCTCTCTCCCTTCCCCACTCGGAAAGGTTTACGTATCCGCACCCTGTCACCGACCACAAGCCACGGAGGTTTTGCCCCCCTCTTTGCATCAGTGTAGCGTTTACTCTTACGTTGCTGGTGAGAGACTCTGGCCCTGCATTGGTCATACTGTCCTGTGTCTTTGGGAAACGGCAGGACATTTAGCTTTGTTCTCATGGGTCTCCCTCTGAGAAGCTGGAACGGAGCTGCTCCAGTCGTTGCATGAGCTGTAGCACGGTAATTCTGTAGCATCTCTGTCACGGCGGGCTTCCACAGCTTCTGGGACACCTGTGCAGCCTGAACACAGTCCTTCAGCACTCTGTTGAATCTTTCAACACACCCGTTCGCTTGAGGGTGATACACACTTGTTCTGATGTGCTTGATGCCCCTTTCCGTCAGGAAATCAGCAAAGGCAGATGAAGTGAATTGTGGTCCATTATCTGTGGTAAGCTCACAAGGGTTTCCCTCCCGTGCAAAAACTGAAGACAAGAACCTAATCACAGTGTCTGTAGTAGCTGATGAAGTAAAGGCTACTTCTGGCCATTTGCTGAAGTAATCGACCAGTGTGATGGCAAACCTGCAGTCCTGCGACCCGCGGTCAAAAGGTCCAACAATGTCAACGGCCACATGCTGAAAGGGACCATCTGGAAACTGAACCGGCTGTAAGGGAGTAGGAGCAGTTTTGGCCGTTTTGTCACACAATTGACAGACTGAGCACGATGACAGAATCGCATGGACTTGAGTATCCATGCATGGCCACCAGTAAAGCTCTCTGAGCCGCTGCTTTGTGCGAACTATGCCCTGGTGACCTTCGTGTGTGAGGCATATCACCTTTTCCCGCAGGGACCTTGGGACCACCAGACGTGTCCCCCGGAAAACCAACGGTGATTCCACAGCAAGTTCATGTCGCACCAGGAAATACGGCTGTATCTCAGGTGGGAGAGACCTTTTCACCTTAGGCCAGCCTGAGCGGATAACCTGTTGCAGCAGAGAAAGGTCAGGGCAGTCCTCACATTCAGCTTTAAAATCCGTCAACGGTGTCGCTGTCAAGAGAGGAGAAACTTCAGCTATCTCCAAGAGAAGGTCTTTTTCAGCATCAATGTCAGTGCTGGAGTACATCAGGGGAACCCGTGAGAGGCAGTCTGCGATGACATTCTGAACACCAGGACGGTACTGCACATCATACTGAAAACACATCAGCCTTGCAGACCATCGTGCGATTCTCATGCCCGCTCTGTTCATACCTTTGGTGCTGAGAAGGGTAGTAAGAGCTTGGTGGTCAGTACGAAGTGTGAATCTGCGGCCCCATACATATGTACGCCATCTTTCCACCGCCCAGACACAGGCTAACGCCTCCTTTTCTGTGGTGGAGTACTTTCTTTCAGCAGGAGACAGTGTTCGGGAGGCGAACGCCACAACCCGCTCCACTTGATCTGGATGTAACCGTGTCAACACAGCGCCTAGCCCATAGTCTGATGCGTCTGTGGTGATAAAAGCAGGTAAGTCAGGGTCATAGACGGCAAGTGCGGGACTTTCCAGAAGGAGTTTTTTCAGGTTACTGAAGCTCTCATGTGCTGCCTCGTTCCACTGGAGTTCGACTTTCATGTCTGTTTTCAGCAACTGTCGCAGTGGTTCCACCAGTGTAGCATAATCTGGAATAAATTTACTGAACCAGGATGACAAACCCAGGAACGAGCGCAATGCAGCCATATCCTTTGGAGCAGGAGCCTCAGCAATAGCAGTAAGGTGATGTTGGCTTGGACGTAGGCCTTCCTTTGAGATTACATGGCCCAGGAATGTGATGTGTGACTGGCAGAAGGAACTTTTCCCAGCATTAATCTGCAGGCCGACATCTCTGAGACGTTGGAGAACAGCTTGCAGGCGTGTATCATGCACCTCCTTTGATGTTCCGTAGACGATGATGTCATCCAAGTAGTTGCGAACACCAGGCAGATCTTTCAGGACCGTTTGCATCATTTTCTGGAACGCCGAAGGTGCTGATGCTAGGCCAAATGGGACACGTGTGAACTGGAACAGTCCCTCATGAGTGATGAAAGCAGTCAGCTTGCGGCTCTCCGGATGCAAAGGTAATTGGTGGTATGCTGAGCTGAGGTCAATCTGGCTGTAGTGAGTGGCACCTGCCAAGTCAGAAAACAGATCCTCCATATGAGGAAGAGGATGGCAGTCAGCAATAATGCTCTTATTGGGTTCACGAAGGTCAACACACAGTCTCAACTCCTTTTTTCGCTTTCTGGCCACGACCAAAGGACTCACCCACTCAGCTGCATCGATCCTTTCAATTATGCCAGCTTTGAGTAAGCGAGAGAGTTCTGCTGACACCTCTGTACGTACACTTAATGGCAGGCGTCTCAGCTTTTGGCGTACAGGCCGCACATTGTTGTTTACCTGTACTTTATGGATGAACCCTTTAACACATCCAAGTTGAGCTGGTGGAATAGGATCAACATTGTACACAGCAGACTTCTGGTTAGACGAATCCGGCTCATCTGCAGTTTCATCCTGAATACGGTCCACTTTGCCTCCGACGATGCAGACGTTCAGTGCTCTAATGAGGTCGAGGCCTAATAGCGGGGAACCAGCTTTGACAATGTAGAAGGAAGCAGGAACTTTTTCATTCTGTGCATGCAGTGCAACTGATGCAGGCAGACAACCCATCACAGCCAACTCATCTTTAGCATAAGTAACTAGTTTGACTTTAGGTCGCACCAGTGAACAGTCTGCAAAATACTGTCTGTAGATAGTTTCTGGCAGAATAGACACAGAAGCTCCAGTGTCTACTATCAGCTCTACTGTCTTAGAGCCACCTTGTACAGTTTCAATGTCGACAGTGCAGGTAAGCTTATCTTGAATAGCTGCCATCATTTTAGCATCTTGCACGCACAGTACTGCCAATTCTGGAACCACTACTTCTCTCACTTCACTGACTGACGACTTACATACCTTGGCAAAATGTCCCTTTTTCCCGCAGTTATTGCATTTTGAAGAAGCAGCCGGGCAGTTTTTATCATTAGCTAAGTGCTTGTGAGAACCACACCTGAAGCACTTCCGCTGCTGCTGCTTTGAACCTCCCCGTTTGCGTTGGTCTGGAGTGCAGCCTTTAGCGGGGCGAGGTCCTCTCCTCTGGTGAGAGTGGGAATTTGCCGCGTCGACTGTCTGAACAGGCGCGGTCGGACACGAGCCGGGTGTGGAGAGTAGAGTAGCGTTTTTGACTGCTGCTTCTACCTGGCTCGCAATAGTTAGAGCCTTATCCAGTGTGAGTTCATCCTCCAGTAACAGTTTGTCTTTCACAGCGCTGAGATGAGCATTGGAGATCAACTGATCTCTTATCATTTCACTTTCCATTTGTCCAAAGTAGAGCTGGGCGATAGAACGATAACGATATGTATCGCGATATAACTTTTACTCGATAGAGAAATTAAGCTATCGCGATAGACCTCGCCGCTCTTGTCCTCAAAAAAAAAAAAAAAAAAAAAAAAAAAGGTCAGCCAATCCAAATTAAGTAACGCGGAGCCGAACCAATCACGTCGCGTGACTTGTTACCGTATAGCACAAGTGCCAAGCCGCACGTGTGTTTGTTTGGGAAGCAGCCAGCGGGTAATGGAGGAAATGAGTGTGCCGACTAGAAAAATCAACCGAGCGTGACCGAAGAGAAAACAGATGATGGTTCCAATGCCGGAGAGATTGTCGAACGGAAGAGCTAAAGAAGTTCCGTAGTGTGAAGGTATTTCGGCTATTTCAAGTCTGACAAAAAAACAGAGAAGCGTGCACTGTAAATTGTGCCGAAAGCAAGTCTGGAAATACAATAAACTGGTGCATGCGTCACACTGTGCGCCACGTTATTGTTTCGGTGAAATGAATTTCTACAATACTGTTACTGTTAATTCTACTCTCTGCAGTGTTTAAATGCTTACATATACACACAGTTACTGTCCCTCCACACACACGACTCGGTTCTGCTTCTATGCCCCAGCTTTGTTTACTTTTTCCCACCGAGGCTTCTAGACTTCTGATTGGCCAGCATTTCGGCACGGTTAGGAATCTAGCGCCACCTGCTGCTTTGGCATGTTCATAGCAGCGTTTTCCTTCATTTCTGCCTTTATGTGTGGACGGGATTATTTTTTAAAACGAAAACGGAAAATCTCAGTTTTCAAAAATACCCGTGTACGTGTGGACGTAGCCTCAGTCTCTGACTGGAAGCGCTAATTCGTCATTCGGCTTTTGTCAGACTAAAGTAACTGTTAAAACTGTTTGAAAAGCTAAGCTATACAACAAGGAGAGATTGAGAATTTCCTTTTAGTTCTCAGTTTATTTGATATTGACAAAAGTTAGTCAGTTTTGTCTGTTCTTCTGAAAAACAAACTAAGATTTATTTTTAGAATTAATATTTTGTTTCTAAGTGGAATTGACAATTTAGTAGTCTGTTTTGTTTGTTCTATTTTGAAACTTAAACGCTTTAGCGGCTGCCTTTTGTGTAGTTTGCAATATTTGCCTTTATTTATCTGAAAAAGTCTCATGTTCCTTAAGTACATCTACCCTGTCGAACTTATTATGGGGAATAAATATTTAAATAAAAACAAGCTGCTGATTATTTCACATTTTACTTGTGAGCAACGGCACATTTAAATCTTACAAATATAGTTATTTGGCTTATATCGTGATAGATATCGTTATCGCCTGAAATGAAAAAAAAAAACATATCGTGATATGAAAAAATCTCATATCGCCCAGCTCTAGTCCAAAGTTACAAGATGAAGCTAATGCTCTCAGAGCCACCACATACTGAGAAACAGTCTCATCCGCTCGTTGCATACGCTGTCTGAATGTATGACGGCACGCCACGACATTCACTTTCGGCACAAAGTGCTTCTCCAGTGTGCTCATGGCGTCAGCATATGTATCACCTTGCTCCGGTAACGTGTAGAATAACCGCTGTCCCTCCGGGCCCAAGCAGTGTAGCAAAACAGCGCGTTTCCTAGCATCCGGCCATGCGTCTCCCGTGGCATTGATTACTAGCATGTAATTGTCGAATATTTTCCGCCATGTAGTAAATGGAATCGGCGGCTCACCCACATGTGGAAGAAAAGATGGTGGACTCGGAACTGATGCACTCATCCTCGTCGCCAATTTGTGGTGTTTCGACAGAAGAACGGAGATGGCTTGGTTTGTAATGGAACGTATATATTCAGCAGTAGTTCGCCATTTTACATCTCACCATACACTTCACTTCTTCTCTCCTTCCATCATCCTTAGTCACAGAGCCCCCTACTGGTAACTGAGTATATGTTCATATTCAGTCCCCCTTGTAAGCAACCCTTCACCATCTTAGCAGTGTATGTAAACACAACAGGTGCCATGATGGCACCGGTTCTGACATAAACGGTAGTAACCAGACCGAAAAGCAGCGCACATTTCGGTGCTTTATTTCGGTGCTTTTTTTTCCTGAGCTGTGATACACTTTAGATTCTAGCCAATCATTTTACGTTTCCGAGGATAGTAGGCGGGGCCAGGTACGTACGTTCTGTTAGATCAGAGCTACAGATTAAAAATGTCCAAGGCGAAGCGGTCAAAAGTCTGGCTGTACTTCACAGCAAAAGATGCAAACTCAGCAGCCTGCAACAAGTGCTTTAAGCTGATACTGTCAAAGGAGGTAACACCTCAAATCCGATGAAACACCTGGCGACGCATAGCGTTTTTTTTAAAAGCCCAGAAATGCGCCGTATTTGATAGCTTGCTGCGAGACCTCACACCGAGCACATCTACTGCGGGTGGGTTGCCTGTTATGCAACATCCCCCAAAAACACGAAGAGGAGAGTCCTGGCCCCTAGCCCTGCCAGTGTAGCAGAAATGATGACGGATGATGGTGGCAGCAGCCGTTCTTCTCTGCGTGAGTAGCTAATTTACATTGAGTAGGCTAACCACGTTATTACATTAATGCATGTAAGGTGAACTAGCAAACATCAACATAGCTACATGCGGCTGTCCTCTTGTTTGATGGCAGATACTCCCTTCACCCTGGCTAAAAAGGCTAAAATGACCAAAGAAAAAGTGGAAAACAGTTAAACATGAGAGGTTTAGGACAAAGTTTGTGTTTTTTCCATTGTTTAAGCACTGCTTCCAGCCAAGAGTGATACCATGTATGCCCCATAGCTGCAGAAAAGGCTAACATTGTTATATTTTTACAAAAAACAGCTGAACATGAGAGGTTTTTGGACCAATTTTGTGTTCTTTAAGCACCAGTTTGAGCACCGTTTGAGCACCGGCACCGTTTCAAAAGTACCGATTTGGCACCGGTATCAGATAAAACCTAAACGATACCCATCCCTACTCTCCACCCACTTCCAGCATTAGCTTTTAGATTTCTCCATCAACCATAACTTCATGTAAATTTAAATGTGGTGAAGTACACACCCTGCCAGATGTTTGAGCTTAGTAACAAGTTTGTGTTAAACTGGCTCAGTTTTGGAGAAACTCGGCAGCAGAGGCAATCAAAAAGCACCTTATAGTATGTAAATATTGATAATAAATGAGTAATTAGTCTGTGAATACCTCTTCTGACTGTGTGCGTATCCTCGGAAAACCTTTTCTTGCTTGGAGTCATCTGATCACAGGTCAATCAAACAGGCCACCTCAGCTGCTTCTGTCCACAGTCTTATTATTTTATTCATGAGCCAAAGAATGGGCAAGAGACGAAATGCAGATTAACCAGAAAATCGAGAGCTTGTCTACTACAGTGGTCTCTCAAATGGAGCAAAAATGTTAATGCGCACAGAGTGGGGAAGTTATGCTTGTAGTAGTTGGCTCGGCATCGGCTGCTTCATTCATTCTTCACCATTAGTGGCTCATTCATGTGCTTCGCGGCTATCAGATGACTACTAATGTGTTATCTTGTTACTGCAGCAGGTCCCTCAGGTGCTTTAACCACTTAAAGTTTTTAGTTTTTTCTTTTTTAAATTCAAGGTTGATCGGACTCTGGGAGCAAGAGAACCCACACAGGCACTGCACGGAAACCAGGAAAAGGACTAAGGATAAACTGGAACCAGTGACCACCAGAATGAATGGTCTCTGGTGGCTCTGCCATGCTAATCTTTTCTGGCATGCACTTTTCTACCAGGGAATGATTACTTTAAATCATTCAGGATTTTGGAGGCAATTACCTTCATGCTGCGATGAAACATTCATGTCCCCATCAACAGGGCAAGAAGGGACACTCAATAATTTGACTGTGAAAATGTTGTTAATCATGTCTTCAAAACATTGAAGATTTTAGACTGACATGTCCAAGTGTTTGTACCCCTCTCCTCAAAGCAAAAAAGGAGGAAATGGTTTTGGAAAAATGTCGTTCAGTGCCAGAATCAATGCTTAGTCACTGTGCAGACTCATGCTCAAAACGTATGCTCTCTTTTTTCCCTTGTTTTTCTGAGTCTGAGCTGTGGCCACCTTTTAAAACATTCCCTGTTATTAAGATCACAGGTGGCTAAGGTGGCAGTGGCAATATTTGGTGCACATGCTAGTATACGGTGAAGGGGGGGGGACGACACAATAGAAGAGCACCATCTAAAACAGGAAGAGAATCATCAATCGGCTTGTGACTCAGCAATCTGGCACATCTGGTACAGCTGTCCATTTTGTTTAAAAGCTTATCTAATGTTCCGATGTTGCCTATCAAGGGTGTCATGGCATGGGAGGCTGGGCACTAGCGAAGCAGGTAGATGGCCCATCACAGTAAGAGTTTTTCTGTTCAGTTCAGAATCACCAGTTTTTGTTTTTTGTTGTTGTTGATTTTTTTTTTTTTTTGTGGAAAGCGAAGCACTGGACAAAGCCCACACAGGCCCAGGGAGATCATGGATTTGAACCAACAACCTTCATTGTGTAAAATGACAGTGCTAAGCAGTGCACCAATGTGCTGCCCCGTTGAATGCAAAATATGAAACAATTTTGGTATCTCTCAGCTACGCCTGTACGTCAGCAACCAGAACAACACATTTTTATATTTAAAAAGAAAGTGCAGAGAGTTTTCTATTCTTTCTTTCTTCAGCTGCGAAGTCTAAACTCCTGAATCTGAGGTTTGACAGTCAGTACAGAGGTAATCCAGGGTATAGCTTCAAAAAGTCTGTAATTATGGGATGTTTTAGCTCCGGAGGATCGCTGCAGGCTGCAGCCATTTCGCTCACATTTGTCTCATTTATGTTCTTCTGCTGCTTCCCGCTTCTGACAGACTGTCTGTATCCCTGATATAGAAACACAGCCCTCTTTATCTGTCTGTAATTTTCAGTCTGTCTCAAGTGAAGAAATGAAGGAGGCAGAGTTTGACTGAAACATGTAGACAGAGGGATCCACAGAGAGCGGTTTGACACTGAGCTAAAAGCTTCAGGGAGTGTGAGAGTGGCAGAGTCGTTAGGAGAAGTTAGACAGCAAGACCAGAGAGGAAGAACGGGTATCAATATGTGACAGAGAGATGTAGATGGTGAGTGGAGCAGAAGAAGAGCAGGCGCGGTCAGGCTTCCACCCCGACTGGGTGTGTTAATTAAGCTTTCACTAGTGATCTGCAGGGATAACGGACAGTGGAAATACCACTGTGACCTTGAGTCACACTGTAAACACTGAGTGTGCATATTGATTTTATGTTGTGGAATTTTTGTAAAGATGAATGTAGCCACCTATGGTCATGCTTAGTATCTATCTGTGTGCATGCCTGTTTATGCGATTACTATGCGATTATGTAACAGTCACTGAAACTGCCCACCCCACATGTCACACAATGAAAATTGTAACTAAAAGAATTGCTTATATTTCCGTAATCTTTATTAGTGCTGTTGAAATAGTGGCTACACAGAGAAGTTCTAATTAGTTTAATTAGAAAATTAATTTAGGATCTGCTTCATGTGATGTGGCTCGTCTTTGAAGCTCATTAGCCCGGACATGCGTTCACAATAAAGTGATTAAAAAGCTCTATTTTTTACATTTAAGTAGCGTTTTTACTTTGTTGATTATGAAAATCTGCAGTGCAGTTTTTCTCTGCAAGCTTTTTCTGATACGTGCTTTTATAAATGTTTACAGTACTGTGCAAAAGTCTTGAGCCACTCCTTTCTTTATATTTTGCTTCCGAGGAGATGGGTTTGCCTTGAAGAATAGTTTTCAGGCTTTCTGAAGTTTTTCAAGGTCTTTCTTTAGACATAATCTGCTCCTCACTTATTTTCAGTCAAGTCCTTGTATCTGATCATCTTCATAGGAATATTTTTTTCCTTTCTTTTTTTTGGTTGTATGCCAAACCACAACGGAAGTCTCAAGGTATGAAGCAGTGTTGTGTATAAAAATAACTTGGGAAAGAGCCAATTTTAAATGATATCTTTATACTCTTTGTTACTAGCAGCCTGTACAAAAATGCATCACTTGTTCTCATTTGTTTAGTTGAATCTATGAAAAATACAAAAGACAAATGTTTGACAGTGTTTTTTTTTTTTGTTTTTTTTTTTCCCCCAGTAAATTTCAGAAATCCTTTATTAATCCAAAGGATTAATAAAGTATTATATCCAAAAGAGCAGTTACTGAAAACTTCTTTTCCACATTGTGTGGCTTTTAGAAAACTGAGGTCTATATGTATCCAGGAGGTCATGAGAGAAATGCAACAGTGAGCGCTTACAGCCATCTGCAAAACACGGTGGAGGCTCCGTCCTGGTGGTGTCAAGATGAACTTTGGAATGACTTTTAGGAAGGTGAAGAGCTACTTGATTATGAGTAAGCTCTTATGTAATACAACTCAAGTTTAGCTGAATTGTTTTGCTTTATGTTCTGTGTTTCCATATATGTTTGCATGCTTCTCCTATTTCTCATTCTACTAAAGAAACATAGAGACGTGATGGGTGGCTCAAGACTTGCACAGTATGTGAATCATTAGACTCCTGCTATAAAGTAATCATTTCTTATGTATTCACAACAGCAAGTGTGTGAATACATTTGTATGCAATATGTTGAGGCTTTAATCTGCTTTGGCGTTGTCTGAGTATCAGATCGTTTAGATGGATGCAAACACTACTCTAAGACGCAACTAAATCTAAATTGTGATGCTGTAGAAAGAGTTTAATTTGAAGATCTAAAGATGGATAGTAGATGAGGCTGATATTTGAAATTATGAACAATTTTGAAAAAAATGTTTTTAAATATGGATAATTCGAAGAAAATAAGTGCCTAACAGTGAGCTAAAAAAGAAAAGGCAGAGAAAAGATCCTCATCTTCAGCTATTTGTCAAAAAATGTCTTACTTTTCTTACATTGTGCAACAGAGCCCATTTATGCTTCACCTGATGATGCAAGAATGAAGTGAGCCAAAGCAAGAAAGACTCGCTGTGGCCTCGAGGCTCCTAATCATTCTCCTTACCAGATAAAAATGAGACTTTTACACTAGAATAACTTAAAACTAATGAATTACTGCAATATCCAGCTGGGATTAAGGCTGCTTAACATGACATTTGTACAAGACACAGAGAATAATAACAAATGTCTTCGGTCAAAAAGTCACAAGCAGTTGCAAAACTACCCTCAAAGTACGTGTATCAGTTTGTTTTTACACATCTGTGGGCTTTTTAGCCTCATCTGATCATGTTTTTCTCTCATACCAATAAAATTTATCTGATGCCTTATAAGAGCAGAGAGATGTGCCATGACTCACTAACGTGTGATTTCTAAACCGAGGCAGCTTAAAGTGGTTTCATCTTCTACTCTCTTTGGCGTCCTTCCTTTCTCCAGTCCTTTCTCACTCTCTTACATCTTTAACTTTTGCTCTCTTTCCCCCATGACGTTTAACTCTGCATTCACCTAAGCGACCCACCCACGGTGTCTGGTCTCTCTCCCAGTTGTCTTTCAGAGCCAATTATGTTATTAAAAAACAGAGCCAATCAGAAGCCAATTAAAGTCAAGTCAAGTCAAGTTTATTTATAGAGCACATTTAAAAACAACCAAGGCTGACCAAAGTGCTGTACAGTAAATACAGATAAAAATACAATAGAACACAATTTCGTAATAACACCTCGCTGATAAAAATAAAATAAAAATATATAAAACAAATAAATTAAACCTTTCTAAAAGCCAATGAAAAGAGGTGAGTTTTAAGAGCGGTTTTAAAAGTTTCTAGGCTTTTGGAGAGTCTGACGTGAGGAGGTAAACTGTTCCACAGTCTGGGTGCAGCCACAGCAAACGCCCTCTCTCCCTTTGTCTTTAATTTATACCTGGGAACATCTAAAAGCATCAGGTCGGCTGACCTCAAAGATCTCCTGGGGCGATAAGTACTAAGGAGTTCTGACAGGTAAGAAGGTGCAGTGCCATTTAAAACCTTAAAAGCCAGCAATAAGATTTTAAAATCAATCCTAAAGGCAACTGGGAGCCAGTGGAGAGAGCAGAGAACCGGAGTGATGTGGTCTCTTTTTTTTGAACCGGTCAACAGGCGAGCGGCAGCGTTCTGCACCAGTTGAAGGCGATGTAGACAGGAACGATCTAGGCCAGCATAGAGGGAATTGCAGTAGTCTAGCCGTGAAGTAATAAAAGAGATAACTGGCGAATAATCACCGGGGCTGAGAAGGGGAAATCTCAGGTTTGTAGTAGAGCTGTGAAAACTGACAGAGGAAAAGTGGAATTAGAGTTAAAAAGCCAAGCCAGAGAGATGTGCAAGGAAATGACCGGAATGACATGGGATAGGCTGGCCTGTAGCAGAGCAGGTGTAAAGGAGGAGAAAATGATCAGCAGTTTGATGGACTGAGATGAAAGTAAAGATTGATGAAGTCACTGACAGATGTGACCCGCTGATTTTCCGGCTGTCACCGAGAGCCAGAGACGGCACAGCTGGCTGCCAGGCAGCAGGAAGTATAGGCGAGAGGTGAAGGGGTAGAATATCAGTCCTGAACCTCAGTGGACTTCAAAGGAGGAGATGAATATGATGCACTTCAAGGATCAGTTTTTGTCAGTGTGCTTAATGACTGGGTTAAAGGCATTCATTTCCATTTATTTGCTGTCGATAGCACTCGTGTATCTGTAAGATACGTAGGAGGCAGCAGCGGGTTACTGGGAAAACTTTTCCTAGCTCACTTATCAGTCTGTAGTACAAACAAGCCAGATCTTGAAATCTGTGTCAGAATTAAATAGGGTATAAATAAGAGAATCGTCCAGTTTTGCATGGAGAAATGATGACTGAGGCTGGATGAACTTGGAAAAACTTTCATATTTGTGGTCTTCACAGCATCTGCCAGGTGAGTCACAGGTGCTTCCTGCTACGGAGCAGATCTAAAGCACCTTTTTGTGTCTCGCTCTCTTGACAGGTGGAAGAGATCCGGGGTTTTATCGAATCGCTGGCAGAGAAAGTTGAAGAGGTGAAGAGGAAGCACAGCGCCATCCTTGCCTCACCCAACCCAGATGAGAGTAAGGCTCTTTTTTCTGTTCTGTTTTCTAGTGTTTAGCTCTTTAAAATGACATACTCAGGGTAACTCTTGCCTCAGAAATACTGTACTTTTGTTCTGATGGGACTCGACTGCCTTAGGAGTTTCCATTCAGGTGAAACTATAACTTATATTCTTTTAACCAAAGTCCTAATTTATCCAGAATTTGAATGGGTTTTTATTAATCATATCCACAGTTTTATTTCTCACTTGTTAAACTTGGGGCGATCGTGGCTCAAGAGTTGGGAGTTCGCCTTGTAATCGGAAGGTTGCCGGTTCGAGCCCCGGCTTGGACAGTCTCGGTCGTTGTGTCCTTGGGCAAGACACTTCACCCGTTGCCTACTGGTGGTGGTCAGAGGGCCCGGTGGCGCCAGTGTCCGGCAGCCTCGCCTCGTGTCAGTGCGCCCCAGGGTGGCTGTGGCTACAATGTAGCTTGCCATCACCAGTGTGTGAATGTGTGCGTGAATGGGTGGATGACTGGATATGTAAAGCGCTTTGGGGTCCTTAGGGACTAGTAAAGCGCTATATAAATACAGGCCATTTACCATTTGTTACCTACCGCCCAAAATCATAAAATAAGAGATGCCACCACTAGAGCAAGTTTAATGATTTAAAAAAGGGGCCTACAACAAAGTAAAAGGATAAGGCCATGTGCAGTACCAACCACACTGATGTAAACTAACATTAATGGGGAAATAACCATCAAAAGAAATGGAGAATATACCAGTCCAGAGACACACGATACGCCCGACCACAGGGCTAGGTAGAGACCGCTTGTGCAAAACCATCCTCAGATCTCAATCTAGCTTTGAAGGCTTAAAAACAACCTTAACAAATCACTAAATGTTGTGTTGGTTTTAATTTCTTTCTTTACCCATCGATTTGTTGCTCCCTTATTTCCAGAAAGAGTGATTCGCCATGACTTGATTTCTTGATTCATTCAGCCGAGGTTACTACGACTGACCCCTTGTTTTCACCTATCACTGTTTAATGATAACATCAATGTTTAATACTGCAGTGATTCAGTAATGAGTCAGAGAAGCTTTTAATGGAAAGGAGAAAGAGAAGAAAGCCAAAAGTCACAGTTTGCCGTCTAATGTACGACGGCAGCCAAAAGCAGGATAATCGTCGCAGAATCCGCTGAACAAAGAGAAGAAAAATGACTGTGTTGTTTAAAAGAAATTGAGGAAATAAAGAAAAATTTGTCAGAAAGAGCAAGAAAGGCTGTGTGCAGACTGGAGACTTCAGTAGAAGTCAGAGGACCTTGAAAATGTTTCAAAGCGCTCCACCAATCCGTCCTCTCTCTGCTTTTGGGGCATTTATACCCTCACGGTGAAATCTCTTACCTTCCCGTTTCTCCATTTTTCTCAGTTTTTCTGCTTTCTGTCTCCATCACTCTTTACTGCTACATTTTCCTTTTCAGCTGCTGTTAACCATATTTCATACTTCCCAGTTTCTCTGCTGTCTCTTTGCCCATTTGTGCCCCTCTTTACATTGCTTTTGTTCAGTCTGTGCTGGATACTCAATCCATCGTTCCTGCTGTCTTTTTGCTCCACAATCTCTCATCACCTCTTCTTCTCTCATTTTATATCAGGGCATTGATCTTGACCCTTGTTCACACAAGGGGGATGTTACTCATGCTAGTGACACCTCCTACTAATAATGTTCCTTTCCTCCTCACTTATTCCCTGCCTCCCCTCCCGCCTGCAAATATATCTATGTGCTTGCAGCGGCAGGCATCAGATGGGCCCTTTATCTATCCTGAGCGTGCAGATGGACGCACTGAGCGGAGCAGCAATGAGGAAAGGTGTTGCATTTATGATACAAATTCTCCTGCAGGTCATTTCCTGACTGAAATGACTGTGAATGAAATCAGAGCCGTGTGTGCGCCTTTGTGATAAATGCTAAAGAACCGTACATCAATCAACGATTGATGTAAATGTCAGGGTTGTTCATTACAGGTAGGTCGTTATGTTCTGTACTTTCTACCCGTTGCACTGTGACCACTGACGGCGACTGAAATAACCTGGAACGTACATTCAGGACGCTCATTCGTTTGCTGAGTAGGATTTTTATACCCTGTGTGTTTTTGTGCATATATTTACATATTACATATTACTGCTTTGGTTTAGCAGTAATTTCCCTACATCAGTGTTTCTTGTTACATTTCCTTACATTATCTGTTTCTGGGACCTGAGGCATGACTAAATTTAATAAGTAGTATGATAAGTAGGATGTTGAAGACTGATCTGCTAGGCGTGAGAAAAAAGAGGAAGACCACAGAGGTTCATGCATATAGTGAAGGAAGGTTGCTGTGGCAAATGTGGATGCTTTGCATAGGGTGAGATGTGGGCAGATGATCCACTGTGGCCACCCCTAAAGGGAACAGCTGATAGAAGAAGGAGCACTTAATCTCTTTAAACAGGCACTGGATAAAAATTCTCCACAAAGGAAGGAAAACATTTATGAAATTCAATTTCAAAACCACCTTCTGACAACAGTTTAGTGTTGGAGCAGCTTTTTAAATTAATCTGCATTCATAAAAATGCCCGTCACGTTAAACATGATGTGCTGCCGTGGATATCTGCTGGCTCAGAGTTTTGGACATTGTCCCTGGCTAAGTCTTCATATAATAGCTGGTGGGATCCCTAAATGATTAGCACTAAAATAACTAATAACATTTCCATGATAATAGATGCTAATCTTATGATGTGAAATGGATTTGTTTTGCTATTTCATGATCAGAAGCCACAGTCTTAGTAAAACTGAAACGTTGACCTAATGAGAAACTAATCTCAAAAAAGAGATTCAATTCATCCTGGTGGGAACACAATTGTTTTTTCCAATTTCATCGTTTATCTGTGCATTATAAGGTCTGCATGTGTATATGTGTGTGAGTGTGGTTGTGCGTGCCTGTGTGAAAACATCATTTTTTTTGTTTTGGCTGCTGTGGTTCTAATTGTGATTTTGACATTTCCCTGCTTCTGCTGGAGTGTGTCATCAAAAGTAATTGCACAGTGGCATTTCATTGTGAAATCTAATGCATGCAAGACCTACGCTCATTCACTGCTGTATCAAAAATGGAAAGTCTTGCTGATATTCACTGATTTTTTTTTTTCCTCCCCCGTGGTAAGATGAATCAGTTCTGCTTCTGAAGGTTCCTCCCATCAAATCAAACTTTACCTCCTTGCTGATGCATAATAGGCGAGTCTGTCCTTTTCTTATCCTCTTCTAGCACAAGTATTTTGCTACTCATCCAAGAATCTTGACTCTTAACTTCTGTTGCTTTTCCCCCCACATAAAAACGGGTGTTTACAGAGAAAATATCCAGTGAGCGGCAGTTCTGTGTGAAAATATCTTGTTGATGTCAGAGGAGAATGGCCAGAGTGTTTCAAGCTGACAGAAAGGTAGCAGTAACTCAAATAACCACCTGTTACAACCCAGGCATGCAGGAAAACATCTCTGAATGCAGAAGATGTCAAATCTTGAGGCAGATGGGCTACAGTATCAGAAGAATACACTGGGTGCCACTAGTGACACCTAAAAACAGGAAATTGAGGCAACAATTTGCACGGGCTCATCAAAAATGGAAAAATGTTGCCTGGTCTTTTGTGTCTCAGGTTCTCCAGCAACATTCAGATGGTTGGATTAGAATTTAAACAGCATGAAAGCATAAATCCATTGTGCCCTATGTCAACGGTTCTGGCCCTGTAGTGGTGTAAAGGTGTGGGGATATTGTCTTTAGTACCAGTTGAGCAGTGTTTAAACTCTACTAGTGTCCGATCATTGCTGCTACCATGTCCATCACTTGGTGACCACAGTGAACCCATCATCTGATCACTGCTTCCAACAGAATAACACACCATGTCGCAAAGGTTAAACAATCTAAAATTGGTTTCTTGGACATGATAATGACTTCACTGCGCTGCACTCAGATGGCCTCCACAGTCACCAGATCCGAATCCAATAGTGCAGCTTTGGGAGAGAATCACATCATGGGTGTGCAGCCAAAAAAAAAATCTGCAGGAACTATGTGATGCTCTTATGTCAACATGGAGCAAAATCTCTGATCACTGTTTCCAGCAGCTCATTTAATCTGCTTTGAAGAATTAAGGCATTTCTGAAAGTAAAAGTAAGGGCAAGGTGTACCTAATAAAGCGGCCTAAGCATTTAAATGGGAGTAGTGGGTTGTGCGTTATATTGAAAGAGAGAGAGAGGAAAAACACTGCCATATTTTTTTTTTTATCCAGTCTGCTGCTACTGATGAAGTACTATATAATATGTAAGATTATTTACTTTTGTTTGTTTTAATAGAGATCTATTAATCTATTTGTGCTTCCACCATGGCTTCAAAAACATTTCACATCTCCCCAGGAGCTGCGCGCTTGGCCAGCTTCACAACCCCGAATCCCTCCTCTTCTTCCCCTTCTGCTTGCTGCAAACTTTCACTGCCCGAGATGTTTCCTCAAGAACTCCACAGGCGTAGATCCTACATTCATACGCACACACATATTGTCATGCATGTAGCCTCTTTGCGGTGTTACTTTCGCCCCTGCATTACACATTATCCCATATCTCAGTTTATCCACCCCTCTGAATGAAGCACAGAAAATTACCTCAGGGGAATTGCCGTATGCTGTTTGTGTGCTTTTTTGTTTGTAGTTAATTATGTGTTTGTGTGGACGGTTTTCTGCAGCTGCGTAGAATAGAAGTTTCACAAATGATGATGGATTCTGTAATCATCTGTGTCATAATGTGTATTAAGCCCATATGTTCTCATGAGTGCATTCCTCTAATGCAGGAAGAGAAGCTGCAAATTTAAATTTAGAAACATTATTGATTTTTCCATTCACAATTAAATGATTGCATTATTTGTTTTAGCTTGTCGCACTGGCTGTTGGGTACAGCTTCTCATTTTTTGATCAGTGAGGCAGAATATATAACAAAAGGTCAGCGTTCATTACTTTTCCTACACAGTTGCATCCACGTCCTCCACACTCTGTTAGTCCCGGGAGAGTGTGAAATTTCTAGGATACCGTGAGGCATGCAGTTATTTTCAGTTGGGAGTATTCAGGTGTTTTTAAAGCACCTTTTTAATCCACATTAGGGTTTGTGACACTGAGACATTGTGGTTGTTATGGATGATAATCAGTAGCTTTCAGAGATTGTGTGTTTTCTAGTAACGCATTACCGCCCGCTGTGGAAACTGAAAGCCACCATTCATATGGTCTGCTGCTCGCTTCACTGCTGCTGAATGTTAAAGTGTGTTCACGAGCTGATAATAGGTTACAGTTCATGTTTACAGAAGGTGTTTAGCTCGGCTGATGCTGAGCAGAGCTTGATTCTACTGTGCTTTGGCACATGGATGTGTTTGCTTGCTTTCCTTCTAATTTCTCGTGCCTCTTTATGCTGTGTGACAAGCTGCATGTATGCTGCTTTAATAAAAGTATTTACCCATTTAGTTTAAACATCAATTGAGTTGAAACTTGTCAAATATAAGACCAGTTTTTGCAGCTCGACATTGTTTTCCATCGTAGGCTACGTGCAGTTCATTGTTACTGTTTTCATGGCTTGGTCAAGCCATTTTAAAAAAAAGGTCGTCCAAACAGCAGCATTAAATTAACTGAGTGATTTTATTAAATAATACTCAGAAAGTCAGTCAAATTGAAGGGAGATGCTTGGTCCAGGGAAAGTCCTGGCTAGTTGGAGACCCAACTAGCAGATCCTGAAACTACCAGTCACAACCCGATCCGTTAAACAAAGACGGTTACAAAAACAGTCGTAAAATTGACTTTGACATGCTGGGAAAATCCCTCAGCATTTTCTTTTTAACCTTTTATTCATTACATGTCAAGTATGTATAGCTTTGGAGAGGATGGCCAGTGCTTACTGTTCAGCATCTTGGACATAAATGATGGATTTTATTCATGTAGCAATTAGCAGCAGTGATTCATCATAAATGCAAAGGATTTTACACCCTAAATCAGTGCTAATGTTTCCTTCTCATTATCTGAATGGTTTAATTGCTGATTTTTAAACTGAGGCATGGATTGGATTATCCATGCCTCTCTCCTTACTGTACTTTACTACTAGCACCCATTTTAATTGCATCCACTTGTATTTGAAAAGACAAGAAGGAAAGTAGCTGATCTGCTCAGTTTTTAAGAGTTCAGAAAGCTGCACTAACCAGCTGTTAGACACAGAGCTCAAAAAGGAAAAAAAACCAAAACAATTTCAGGCTGGGTTTTTTTTAGCACTTGGCTTTTCAGGTGTCTGGGTTGTTGGGAATAGAAGTAAATCTCAAGATTACCAATCCTTCCATTATCTGTATGTGCTATCCTGTTGCAAAAATGGAGCACATTATGGATGACCACTGAACACACCTAGTTGGGAAAGTTGAAGACCATCCCAACCACGCCATTCACCACAGGGAGAATATATTCAAGCCATACTTAGATGACACAGGAAGCCACAAAGTGTTTGGACTCTGGGAGGAATCCTGAGCAGCGACTGTGTGCCAGGCCTGAAGAATGATTGATCCTAGTGCACTTAACATGCCTTCCTCATCTGTCCATTAAAACCATTTAAGACAGACAGCCTGGTGTAAGACCTTGAAGTGGTGCTCCACTAGTAAACAACTCTTAGCATCGAGGTTCATTATTGACCATGCAAAAGCGGTGGTGAATATTTTATCACAGATAGCAAAGTGATGTTAAAACTGATGCAAAGCTAGCAGAACACCAGCGAAGGGCCTTTAAATGTTTGTTTTCTCTTACATCTCCTGGCTGGAGAGTTTTGCATGAATCATAACTAGGGCTGAACGATATATCGCATTTGCGATAATATCGCGACATGATCAAGTGCAATTTTCTAACCGCAAAGGTTGCGATTATACTCTGGACATGTCCAAATTCATGGGCTGCATCCTCCTGAGGCCGCATTTGTAGACCGATTACGTCACAGCGACGCGCCGAAGGCTGTCCAAATTACTACCATAGCCCAGCCAAACTCCAGTTTCCAGCAATGGCGGCCGCTACTAAGTTTTAAAATTACTCATACTAATCTTTCTGGGTCACAAAATAAACTTTTAACATATTTTCAGGCGAGAAAGTAGTTGTGTAAACATCAAATATCTGCTCGGTTTATCAAGATATCCCATATTTGCAAAAGTGCTTCGACGTTTTCAGAGGCGTCTGCTACCCACCAGCTCGACAGCTAGCCGGGAGCTCGAGGGTTACTGATGCGGCCGAGAACGGCACAACTCCCGGCACATCATTTTCAGATCACCGCGGAGTTTCGCTGCTCGGGTTAAACGTAATATATAAGTCACTTAGACAACCTAAAAATGTTATTGTTGGGCTCTTTTCAGTGTTTTGTTTGTTCGTGAGTAAATCGGTTTGGCTGAGATTAAAGTTATTAGATTAGATAAAATAAAACTTTATTAATCCCCCGGGTGGGTTCCTCCTTGGTTTTCACACAGCTGACTAAACGTCAAACAGAAAACTTATTAAACAGAAGTATGAGACAGTCGAGAATTTACACCAGTGTCTGGTTATATTTTAGATAGCAAGAAGTAGACGGCCGAGTTTATTAAACTCCACCGAGACAGCGGTGACGCTAATCAGAACTAGCCTTCTGATTAGCTAATCAGAAGGCTAGACCGTCCAATTTCACGCCTTTAAACTTTAAAGGCGTGTTTGTGTGTGTGTTTATACAATTGCTATTATGTTTGCACTTTATGTGTAATGTTACTGACTGCAGAGATCAGTAAGATGTGTGTATTTTTTATTTATTAGTTTTATTTATTTAATATTATTTTTTAATTGAATGACTGTCTAGTAGTTCACAGATGTCGAAAAACTGAGTGTGGTAAAGCCACTGATTTTTTTTATGTATATTTCTGCAATCTGCACATTGTACTGACTTTCATTTTAATGTTTACACCAGGGTTCCTTGTCAGCACTTTATGCTCAGATGTTTGTAAGCTAAAAATAAACTATTGTGTATGTTCAAATATACTGTTGTGATTGAAGAAGTTAAATAAAAATGTCAGTCATCAATTCATGCATCACCTCATGTCATCATAACAGAGGTCTGTCTTCCAGGAAAGAACAGTTTAAAATTAATGTAATATAGTATTGGCCATACTATATGATGTATTGCTTGTCTTTGTTTAATAATACAGAAGACAAAGACCTTAAAAAATAATCGCATATCGCATCGCAATCGCAATATTGGGGCAAAAAATCGCAATTAGATTATTTTCCATAATCGTTCAGCCCTAATCATAACGCCAGACTCAAACTCATTAGCTGAAATTTATGTAAACAGAGGGACTCGGTCTATTCTGTCAGTGTTCACATTGGCATTTTTTTTATACATATTTTGTGATGTGCTGGGAATGTTATCCCTACAATATAACAGTAAGGACGAGTGGTACAGTTGTTATATGCACCTCAGAAACACAATAAAGCAGTAGACGCTTATCTGCACTTGGATGCAGAGAATCTGCCCTTTAACACTGATACTTGAGAGGTTATTTGACAACATTTCTGAGTCTGTTTTTCCAGCCACTTATGCGTTTGCACCCTCTGACATCTCAGCCTCCAATTTGTAAAGAGCATCCTTCCCCTGACTCTTAAAAGTCCTCAACTCACAGCACTGGAGATGCTTGTTTTAATTGCAGCCTGTGAGTGTTACTATTTCTAGTTAGTCAGTTTTTGGTCTGCTCCCACCCTCGGAGTGCTGTTTGCCAAGGCTCCTCCACCCTCAACCAGAATTTGAAAGTGTTGTGTAAGTTCCCCCAGCTTTCTGTATTCTCTTTGTTCTCCCTCAGCTGTCTTTTTCTTTGTGTTTCTCTCTTTTTTCACTCTGTTTCCTTTTCTCTTACATCTCCCTCATTATGTCTGAGCTGAGATAATGTGGTGCTATAGCCTCCAAAGACATGGCTTTTTACTGTTGAATAATAAGATCTCTATGAAAGTGAGGTTATTGTAATGTGGACTATCGCAACCAAGAATAGGGACACATTAAGAGACAATGGAGGTCAAAGGTGGTAAGATAACGTATTCACACAGGGATAAATCAGTCTGAGTGCCTTCTGTCCTCGACTGTAGAGCCAGATCAGCGATGCCGTGCAGGGTTAGTGGTCTGATCTGCATTAGTTTCAAAGTGACCATATCATTACCATATTAATTCTTTATAACCCTGACGTATCATCTTGGAAGATGTTGCAGGGCAAAGGGAGGCTCTTGGAGAGAAGGAAATGGTTTGTTAGCAGAGACATAATGAGGTTATGTGCTCTACAGTGAGCAGTAACCAAAGAGATAACATGACCAGTGTTTTCTTGCAGCACAGAGTGTAGGACATATTCATTTAAACTGAGTTCTGAGATTGAATATTTTAGATTTTCAGGATTAGTGTTATAGCATCATAAGCTGATTTACGGTTGTGATCACAAGTGTACACCCACTTATAGTGGTGCAACGGATCAAAAGTCTCATGGTTCGGATCTGATGTTTTTTTTTTTTTTTTTTTCGTCACGGATCGGATCAATTTTCGGATCAGCAGGGGGAAAAAAAGAAGAAGACAAAAATTTTACTCGCCGTTTACTTATTTAAGTATTTTTTTACCTATTAAAAAACATTCAGCTCAAGACTTATTCCACGCAATTATATAAAAACAAATTAAGGTGCAATATAGGGCAGTACAGGGCTTTCTATCTACCACTATGCTGTGATATAATGAGAGGTCACGGTCACGTAGCTTTCCGTTGCCCTGGAGGTCCACCCATTTGTAGTTAGGGCAACAGAAGATGGTGGGACAGATCAGCCATAGCTTTAAACTTTTCCTGCTCATACATGCTGGGAGCGATCTTGTCACTGAAGTGGACGCGCGACGGGATCTCATAGCGTGGCTCAAGCACCTTCATCATAGTTTAAACTAGTGCTGTCAGCATAAATCTCGTTAAAATGACGTTAATGCCATAACTGCATTACGCGGCAAATCTCCGTTAACTAGTTACCATGGATCGCCCCGTGCGTGGGGCTGCACGGCGTCAATGTGTCAACTAACGCGTTGACTAGTTTAAACCCCTTGTTTTGCACAACTGAATACGACCTCCCATCTGCAGCTAAACACCCCAATAGCTTTTGTAATAGCTTTAGCCCGGTCGGATTGGGCGGCAAAGGGCTGCTTAGATACCGCAAACTCCTCTGCTCCTCCACTTAGCTATCGCTTGACAGACTGACCACGCACACCATACGCAGACCTTTTTCTTCTTTTTTGAATCTTCGGGTCACGTGCGTACCGAACCGTGGAGTGGGATTGGTTTGATTACGGATCAACCGTGATCCATTGCACCACTACCCACTTATTGTGGACATGAATGAATGAAGGAAGGAATGAATGAATGAATAGTAATCTTTGGGCTTTTAATGATTTCTTTGAACTGTTCTTTTTCCAGTGTGGAATGAATGTACAGCAAACATGTTTAATGACCTTAGCAAGTTGCAACTTCATCAGATGCTTTTAGAAGAAATTTAAAAATCTTCTGGCATAATTCTGACTCAATGTTTGACCACTCTGCTTAGAAAGTGGTCAAACATTGAGAATTTGGGGTAGTCCTCCTCCTTTATTAATTTATCCTCAATATACCAGTACCACTGGAAACAAAACAGAACAGTGTATGATGCTACCACCACCATGCTCTAAACATACCTCGTTATAACCAAATGGCTCAGTCTTTGTCTCGTCTGACCATAAAACTTTTGAACGAAGGCATTTGGCTTCTCCGTATAGGCACCTGACTAAAAAAGACCCTGCTTGGTCTGCTGCTAGCAGCAGCTACATTAGATGCTACTTGTAAGAACAAGTAGGAACCAGTCCAACCAAAGCTAAGATGAGGAGTTGGCTGTAGAGCTTCTCAAGTCATAAAGGTGCATTTATCTGATTTCTTGCAACCTTTTCAAGTACACAGCATTAGTCCCCAACAGCTTTATAGAAGGACCCATATTCTCTTTGACGTGCTGTCTGACTGTATTGAAAATCAAATGCGTTATAGTTGTTATGAATGACCGTGCTGGAAGGAAAAAAGAAAAGTCGTCTGTCGTAGCGATGCAGGGGGCAGGCCCAGTATCATTCAGAATCATTTTTATGACGAGCTCTCCAGGCAGCTATTGATGGTGTTCACTCATTTACACATGAGAAGTGCCGTAAATTGTAAAGTACCAAATAAAATAAAAAAATAACAGGATGAAGAGTGCAGTTGCCATTTTCTCTTTCCTCCAAACACAATATTATTTCTTTCCTGTAACACAGAAAGTTACAGGAAAGAAATAAGTCCGTACTCAGAGATTTCAAATCTAACCCAGGAAAGGAAGGAAGGAGCTCTATTTTTAAACACTTCTTGTATGCATAGTACTTTAGTGGTTAAATTGTAACTGTGCTTTCCGTTTGCCATTATCCATGTTAGGACAGCATTTCTGGAGTAAGGCAAATGTCAGTAATATTTGAGGGATGAGCTCACACTGTCTCTCTGAAACATCAGGCATCTGGACTCTAGACGATCAATAAGTGGAGCAAACGCACAAAGGACTGGTAATATATTTACAGAGGGAGCTGAGAGAGCGAGAGAGAGATGAAGAAGAAGATAAATAGCTGCAAGTTAGAGATTGGAATGGCACCAATTGACCCTGCATCAGAGAGGAGGAAACAGAAGCAGCTTGGTATCTTGTCAGTGTCATGTTACCCATGTTATGTGAAAAGCAACCTCGGATTGTGTTTTGATGAAGGGTTAAACACTCCTGCTGTAATAGTTCATGTAGGCTAGAAGCTTAACGTTGGAAAGGATTCTGGGATCTTTTTCTCAGTTCACATGATACGATTTAATGATCACCTTTGAGGAAAGTGATAGGATGATAAGAACATGCTCACTGCAGGAGGTTTGCTTTTTGATTCAAAGCTTTAATTGAGATATCATCAATCTGATAATCAGGAACAGCCTCACACTGATAGCTTAAAGTTAAAGGAAAAGTTTTTGGAATTATTTCTACAGTGATATTACATTTTTTTTTATTTCCAACAGCTGAAGAAATCAATACTGATGTTGTCTGTGCATGGCAAAATATTGCAAGTGTGGCATAAACGTTTACATTTTGCTTTTTTCTTTCTAATCCACTTTTCTTCACTGTTTTTGAATGTTTATCATTATTGGGTTTTTGCACCTTTTATTATGATAGGAACAGTTGAGGAAGCAGGGAAAGAGGTGAAGACACACAGCAAATTGCCCGGAGCACTGCATTACTGCATTAGCCTTGTTTTATGCATTTCCACCCTAACTTGATGAGCTCAATGGTGTTCTGCTCCGCTGTTTTATATGTCACGTGATGTCTTGGTCAGGAACAGTTATTATTAAGATATTACTAAATACTCCTGTAACAGATTTGATAAAATGAGCATTTCAAATCTCCACCGTTCTGGTTGTTAAGTCATCAATCTCTGTGATTGTCAGTCCACTGTGAAAAAGGTCATTGACTTGCCTGGTGTGTGTGTGTGTGTGTCTCCTTGTGTTTTTTTTTTTTTTTTTTTTTTTTTGTCTTTTTAAATTAATTCATTATTTTTGCGAGTGGGAGTGGAGATCTGCAGCGTTTACACATGGGAGAAACGGTTTGTTTATTTAACCAATTTAATCATATGTGTGTCTTAGTGTGTGTTGTAACAGTGTGTTGTAAGTTGTAAATGACTACATACTTTAATACCTAGACTGAAATTGGGAAGAGTTAACTGAGCACGCCTGTCTGATCTGTTTTGTTTCTGCTTTGCGTCAATAATTAGTAAAATAGCCAACAACATCATGGGACGCTTAAAGGAACTATTCGAAGGAAAGATGGTTACTGTGATTTTTAACAAAACCTGAAAAATTATAAAAGCAGATGAATGAAGTGGGAACCCAGATCCAAGGGAAACCTAATAGATCTGGGTGGGAAATTACACAGATGGCTAAAAGGTAAAGACGAGAAGTAAAAGATGCACAAAAAGTTGTTACCAAATTAAACAGGATGTTACTATAACACAGACATAAAAAAGAGATGCATAAACAAACAACGGCAGATAAAGATGATGAAACACAGGGTACTAGATGTACAAACCACAAAATGTGAAACAAAAAACTGCAACAAAACTTAAAATCATAAGACTGCTCTGCGGTGAATAAATTGATTATAGCTGGAGTAACCAGAGTAACGTGAGTGTAAATCCTGCAAAAAGCTAATTTTATTACCCTTCAAAACAAATTCATTCCTGTGTTTCCTGCGTGTATTTGATATGTGATCACACTGTTCTTCTCCGAGCTTCTACATTTCTCCGTGCCTTGTAGCATCTCTCTCGCTCTCCTTCCCTCTGTCACTTTGAAACAATCTGAAGCTGGCGAGAGGACTGACTGCAGACATCGCCATAGCAACACAGTCTTAATGATGGCAACAAGCATGACCTGAAGATTTCATTTGAGAGCGTCTGGAAGAGGGATGGAGTGTGATGCCACAGCTCAATTGACTCCTCAGTTTTGCCCTCTAATTTGCTTCCCTCTCTCCTCTCCCTCTGCTTATTCATCAGCTCCTGTACTCTTCCTCTTTTCACACAGTCAGTAATGAGGCTGAATAGACACTTGATTCAGCAGCTTGGCCTCCTCTGTTTGGTAACCACAAGCGGGAAATCTAATCTAACTCCTTAGCGCACGCACAGGATGCACACACACAAACACATCACACACAGCCTCAAACAAAGCTCAGTTTTTATGGTATTTTCTCTGTAATACTGGTAGCTGACCTCATCGAACAGGTGACCGGAGGTTGCTATGGTTACACAGAACCGAGAGACACGCTTGTTAATAACCTCACACCCCTCTGAGTTTCTGAAGTAGTGCAAACACATGAATAAGTGGGCACAACGATGAACCTTAACTGCAGTGGGGGGAGAATCCACAAATTAAAAGGCTCTTCATTTTATTGAAGATAAATGGGTATAATAACAAATTTCTTGCAATCTGTGATGTTTAACTTTTGATTCAGATTGATTATTGAAGTTGGGAAGATCTGTGCCATCATTTAAACGAAATCATTTGCAGGCTCTTTTGTATCTGACAATCAGACTGCAAGTAAAAGAAACTTAGCGTCTTCCCATTTTGATGTTTGATCAGAAAACTGAGAAACTGCAACTTGTCAGTCACTTATTAGGTGCACGGTAAAGCGTTCCCGCCCTTGTCACCCTTTTTTGGCTTTAATAGAGAGCATAAAATCCAAACTACGCATCACACTGTAATAATTGAAACTTATGATTGAGTAACTGGAGGTCATAGATCACATGAGCAGTGAGAGCTTTTCTTATAGACTGTCATACAACCAAAATTTACAGGTTGACATTTTTGCTGGTGCCCATTGGAAAGAATACAGAGTTAACAATCTGATGCATTCCCTTACTTTTGCCATCCCAGAAGCTATGTCCATATTTTCTTCTGCTTCTTCATCTGCTTGTTAATCAAAGCTTTGCATTGTCCTCCCATTGACCAAATCATCCAACATACTGTGTGCGTCCTTTGCATCTGCTCTTTTTCCTGCTCCTGGTCTTTATACAGCCAGTCTGTTTTTGCTGGTTTGTGAAATGCGTCCACAAATTTACATATATATTTTATTTCTCCCTGAGTTTGTCTTATCACAAACTCTGCAGAAGTAGTTGTGTGTGGCTTAATTAGCAAGAGAAACACACACCAAGGAGAAGAAGGCAACATTTTCTATTCAGTCCTACACAACTGTCCTGTTCTCTGAGTTTGAGATTTGCTGTTTGTCTGCATAAATAGCCAGCCTGGTGGCTCGGTGGTTAGCACTGTTGCTAAGGTCCTGAGTTCAATTCCACCATCGGGGTCTTTCTGTGTGGAGTTTGCATGTTCACCCCGTGTTTGCATGGGTACTCTGGCTTCCTCCCGCCGTCCAAAGACATGCAGTTAGTGGGGATAGGTTAATTGGTTAATCCAAATTGGACATAGGTGTGCATGCGGGAGTGAATGTGAGCGAGAATGGTTGTCTGTCCCTGTGTGTTAGCCCTGCGACAGACTGGCAACCTGTCTCTCGCCCTATGACAGCTGGGATAGGCTCCAGCGCCCCCCACAACCCTGAAAAGGATAAGTGGAAGCGAATGGATGGATGGTCTGCATAAATATGACATCAGCAGATTTTATTACTAGTTCTAAAACTCATAGAACCCAATTAAACAATGAATTTACAATATTATACTTTTTTACATATGAATGATGAAAGTTTTTTTTAAATTAAGCCCTCAAACAGAGACGATTGAAGTAAAAACGATTCTATCACTATCACGCGCTTGAAAAGGTGCGACTTTTGAAGGCAGACATTCTCTGATTTGTTGCTCCCTTTTTCAAACGTGAAAAAAATCCCCTGTGAATAGTTAGCGGGTTTGCAGGCAATTCAGTGTCTTCCATGCAAACTACAAGCGACTGCAGCAATCTGCTAGTGGCCAAAGCAATCGCAGAGAGATTTTAGGCTCAGTGTGCCATGTATCTCCTTGCAAACAGTTTTACCTAGTGACTACCAACAACCTCAACCAACCGCTCACAAACATCACATCACAACCTGTTACTCGGGCCTACAGGTTTATTTCAAGTTGTAATCATTTATGAATGAGCACAATGTTTTTATTTCAAGAACAATCAAAATCCCAACACATTTTAGAAAGTAAGAGTAAGAGGAATTCATGCTAATCAGTCATGAATGCTAATCAGACTGGAAAATGTTACAAATCTGTCTCTAAAGACTTTAGATTTCACCCATCCACAGTCAGACAGATTGAAGTTCAAGACTCCAAAATGACGAAAGACCTTCGCACATTGATTAATGTTCATGAGTCAACGATCAAAAGAAACTGGTGTGTATGTGAAGACTGCAAGAAGCTCATCTTGCAGTTTGCTTAAGATCACAGGAAGAATCCATAAAGTTGTTTGAACAATGTTTTATGAACCGATGAAATTAATATGAAACTTTATGTTTGGAGAAAAGGAACAAAGACCGCACTCCAGCATGAAAACTGCCATTGTCATAGTATTATCATGGTTTGGGTTTATTTTGCCACAACTGTGCAAGAATAGCTGCCCATGATTGATGGAGCAAGACATTTTGAAATATTATAGCTATTCTAAGGATGATGTCTGTGAACTGAATCTTACCAGCAGGCTTTGCAGCAAGACAGTAACCCTCAGCACATCAGTTGTATTACCAAAGAAAAATAACAATGACTTGGTTGTTCTAAAACACCAAAGTCCTGACCTTAAGCCAGCAGAAATGTTGTTAAATGTCCTGAAGTGAGCAGTTCATGTGTGGAAACCAACCATCTCAAAGATGAATGTGTTCTGATCAAATTTCTGACCATTCTGATCCGAATGGGTTAAAATTCTTCCACATTGATGTGCAGGACTGATAAGCAGCTACTGCGGCACAAGTTGGCTGCACCAGATACTGAAGCAGAGTTTCTCATGCCTTTTCTTCCTCACATATCTGTGAGAATCTATGTAAAGTCTGTTTTGGTTTCATTTGTTATTTTTTTTATTTACACATATATTCACAACATATAGCTGTTGTCAATAGTGAGACTTGCTATATTGACATTTAAAATGAGGGATGACACAGAAGGTTAGCCCGCAGCTGCCTGATGTCATGTATCGGTGATCTGTTCAGTCCTACACAACTGAAACTAATCAGCCTTATGAAGAAGTGTGCACATGTCCACATGCATGCATAGCACATACACTGTTATTTTGCCTTGAAGCTCTCAGCCCACCACCTTAGTGTTTGACCCTGACAAACTCAGTATTTGCTGTTGCCACAGGCAGCAAAATTAATTGCAAGCGATATGGGCTTATTCAAACACATACCAAGGATCTAGTTCCCAATTGCTCATTTCCTGAGTGGAGTAGCTATTTCTTGGTACTCTAACTTGTGCTTTCTTTTTCTTTTCTTAAAAACATTGGTAGGTTATTATTTATTGTAGCTGGAGAGTGTTGATATGGTAGACTTACATTAATTCTGTGTTTTTTCCCACCTTTAATTTCTTTTATGAAATAGAGACTTACAAATGTAAATGAAGGGACAGAATACATGATCTCACTTTATATGCATAGTCCTCTTAAAAGAACAATTTTAAACCCCCTTCTTTTCTTCCACATCTACTTTTTGTAAACTCAAGAGAGTGAGTCTTTCCATTATGAGTTTTTTTTGTTTTGTTTTTTTTTATCTGGAAAATGATCCTGTGCTCACGGTTCTATTCCCGAGGTTCTCGTTCTACATCTTTCAGTTGCTATTAATTGGATTTTTGCCCAGTGTTTGTGCATCACATTTCAAAAAGACGCTTGAATATATCCTAAATTTTTTTTGTTTCATTTCGTTTACTGAAACAGGTATTTTCTGGCATTTCTTAAACACAATCTCCTGCAAGGATGTGCGTCTGGATCAGTGATACACATCATGAAAAGGCTTTTCAGGCTTGAGCTTTAAGGAAGTCTTTGGTGATACAATAAATTTATTGTTGGCTTTTCTTTTTTTTTTATTTTATTTATTGGTAAAAAAAAAAGAAAGATTCAGATTTATTCTTGATGTGTTTGAAGCTAGACTTTAGGGTGATCAGTGTGTTTGCTGTCCGTGTAATGAAAATGTTCCACTTTGCTGTTTAAAAACAAACAAAACAAAAATGCTGTATGTGAAATGACACCTATCAGCCAGCACTCTGTGTGTCCACAGCTTTGTCTCACTGAGCTGTACGTACCACAGGCTGATATGGAAATGCATCTGTTAAGCAGATTAAAGTCTTGTAGTGCTTTGCTGATCAGTCTATAAATGGTTTACCATCTTTTGCATTATCGCATCAGTGAGGGTTTGTTTGAATGAGCTCCTGATTAGGATTTAGATGAAATGGTATGGTATGAATGGTATTATTCAGTGTCACTAAAATCCAAATATAACATTCTCCTTTCAGAGTTCAGTTTGCCATCCATGTGGGCTTTTCTGACTGTCCGTAATCATTAAAATTATATCCCAGACTGCCATGAGGAGCATTCATATAATATGGATCTGTATTGTAGCTTCAGAGGAAGAGATGATGATGATTTCACATTTCTCAGTTTCTTTCCCATCAGAGATATGTGCAAATATTATATTTCAGTAATTGAACATGTAGCAGTGATTGAAGTATTCCTCGTACTGTGTAATCAAATTATCCACTGAGGCTGTGTCTCTAATTGGGTTCAGATGTTTAACACGAATTTTAGTTTAGTGGGGCTAAAACTGGCCGTTATTTATCGTTGTGATTTATTCAGCTTTAAAAAGGAGGGAACTATGCAGAAACAAACTCATCAGAAAGAACTACTGCAGGCGGTTTGTTTTGATTGAATAGGTTGACCGGAATAACTTTTTAGAAGAATCTTTTATTCATGCTGGCCTCCTACAGCTTGTTAACATATGGAGATTTGGTTCTTTTATGGCATTAAGATGATAAATGAGTTTCTCACCCCCTTGCAATGTGCTAAAAATGGCAGTTAATGCTCCAGGGTAGTGTGTGTGTGTGTGTGTGTGTGTGATAGAGAGAGGGAATATGTGTGAAAGCTTTTCCATTTTCTCTGACTTTTTTTTTTTTTCTCCCCTCCGTAGTGAAAATTGAAGCAATGGGTAGCACTTTACTTTAACCCTTAAACAGCATTTTTAAGCTAACACTAATTTGCATTAGGGCAGTTGTAAGAAGATTTAAGTGGAATTTGCAACAGCTCCTGTGGATACCTGTAAGTGGATGCACCTGTGTAAACACAATAAAGCTTGGATGTGTACCAAACTTATGGAAATGGCAGTTTTCATTGTCACATTTCATCCTGCTATACTTCAAAAACTAAGAAATACAAAGAAATACAAAATACCAAGATGCTGTTGACTTGGCCTCCAAACTGTCAAGTTCTCAGACCTATTGAGCGTTTTAGGGAAGGTTAATAGAACAAGTAGCATCAGCAGAGATCCTGCACAACAACTTGCGGGACTCAAATGATTTGTATTTCCAGATGAAACCAGAGGTGTTCTGTCCATGCCCTGATGGGTCAGGTTGTTTTTGGCATCACAGAGGCGGCAATTCAAAAAAAAATCTCCAAAGAACATTGGGCAACAATTCCTACACAGTGATGTGACAAACTCACAATTATCACAGATCTTGATTGGAGTTCTTATCTGGTTTAGGAGGGAAGTGCTTTTTCACACAGGGTCAAGTAAGATCGAAGAGCTTTTTTGTCCTTTAATAAATGAAATAATGCTTTCAAAGCTGCACTTTGTATTTATTCAGGTTATGTTTTCCTAAATTTTAGCATCTGTTTGATGATCTGACACATTTAAGTGTGATAAATATGCATAAAACTAAGAAGCCAGGAAGGAAGCGAATACTTTTTCACAGCACTGTAAATGTTATTATCTCCCTGCTACTTCCTCCACTGCTGTCGTTGTCATAAAGCAAATGATTAACAACGTACTTTCTAATATGAGGCCATGCAATTATTTCACTGTAACAACGAAATGGACTACTTGCACTAACACTTCCGCGTTCTATGTAGTCCTGCCCCAGTGCTTCCGGTGCGGTTAAACCATGGCGACGTTCTACACTCGCTGCCTACAAGAGCTCCCAAAATTGAACATCACCGATGTTCATCGGATTTGCAGAGTGACGACTACCCCCGCCAGCAAATTAGATAAAGGATTTAAGTTATATGCTGCATCATATATACACAACTACGAAGGTAAGAAAACGTAAATTAACCGACAAAGAAACGCTAGCTAACGTCAAATGCAAACACTACGTTACTCCGCTATGTCCTTCATTTGATGTCAGTTCTCTACATTACATGTTTTCTTAAACGGTGTTTTATGTCGTCCTAAACTATAGTTGAGGTTTTCTTAACTAATGTCACTTTTGTAGTTAGACACTGTTATAATGGCGTTAGGTAGTTGGCTAACTATGGAGGTAGTTAACTACCTAATGCTACTCTTGCTAAGTGTAAAATATATATGTTTAAGACATGCTGAAATGAGTAATACAGAAATAATGCTAATGGTACTTGTATCTTTATTCAGTGTCCAATAAAGACAGGTTGTCAGGGGAGGTCGGTGTGAGAGCCCTGTGCTACAGGTCAATGAGGAAGAGTGAGGCACCACACAGACTAAGTGTAGGCAGGAAGCTGTGTAAAGTTGTTAATCCCCGTTCAGTGGGGTTCAGTTCATTTAAGCATTAGTTAAGTTCATTCCTAAAGGTCCATCAACTTGAATGTTTTCCTTGTCTCCCTGCTTTATCACTCCTAATTTGACTAGTCAGATAGTTAAATCAACGTGTGTTTGGGTGATCAGAAACATTTGACAACAAGTTAATACTGCAAATATACACAATCTAAGTTATTACAGTTATCAAGCATGGTTAAGTTGTTTTAATAGGGAGAGAAGGAAACACTAAGCATTCAGGAGGGTGCGTAACCATAACACTGAACTATGTTCCTGTTCGGCTCTTCCATGAAGATGTTACATTTTTAATTTTCGTTCTTTCTTCTTAGATTAAGCTTCTGGATTCATCGCCGGTGATACTGACACATAGCCAGTGCTCCTGTGTGGCAGGCGCTGTTATGTGCAATCACACAGTGGCACTGCTCTTCCAAACAGCACACTACTCACAACTCAGAGTGCCGGTTGTCCCCCCTGTGCATAGCTGCACGGAATCTGAACAGCAATGGCACAAGCCACGGACAGTGGTAATTTAAATGAGGTTAAAGTTTTTGAATTAGTCCATGTTTACATATGAACAGCAACACCATCCATAGTAAATGTGTCTTCTGTTAGGGTGTGAAGCCAGGACCCATCAACTCCATGATCTTCACTAAGCCAGTACCAAATAGGATGGCCCAGACTGGAGTACGGTAATTAGATTTGTAAAATTTGGTTTCACGTGTTACAAATGTATGTTGCTATTTTTTTCATACATACATGTGTCAGAATAGGTATTAATTTACATACAACATTACACTTTCTGAAGACGGCTAACTCAGTCATGTACATATACATCCCAGTCTCTAACTTATGCACCACTGTTTTACACCTTTTAGTTTTTAGTTTAGTTGTTGTTCAGTATAACAACCTTCTTCCTTACATTATTGTCATTGATGTTTTCTTTAGGAGTGGCTTCTACAGAGGCATGGTGGGTCCGTTACCAGATCCCTGCTTGTTCAGAATAACGGAGGCATATGCAAAATTTAATATTGAGGACAGGCCACTTGTGACCACAATGAACATGAGACCTGACAAGCCCCTTGTGGAAAGTGCCTTTGGGCTGGTGCAGGAGGGCAGTGTTCTGTCATATCAGCAGCCGGTTTTGACAACCCGGTACATCACACTACACCGCGATGCACCACCAACACCGCACTTGCCTCTGGAGGGGTATGACATCTTGCCATCAGATTGTGTGTTTGTGTGCTCAGAAGAAGAGCTTCTGCATCTGAAAAGCTTGTCTGTAACTCTGGAAATGGCTCACAAAATAGAGGAAGCTACACGTGAGCAAAGCTCTTCGTCTGAGTGGCATCAGCTCCGCAGGCCCAGAGTGACTGCCTCTAGGTTTCGGGAGGTGTGTCACGTCAGAGGCCAGAGCTCGGCCGAGTCACTAGCAGAGCGTATATTGAAGGGAACAAGGCAGACAGCAGACATGAGGAGAGGAACTGAGATGGAGCCTGCAATAGCAGCAGAGTATAGTAGGCTAATGAATGTTAACTACTCACCCTGTGGTCTGGTCATTCACCCCATTGCTTGCTGCATCTCCTGATGGTGTTGTTTTTGACCCCAATGAATACCCCCAGTTTGGCTTCGTCGAATTCAAATGTCCCAATGTACAAAACTTTATTGACTGCAAATATGTGCAGATGGAATGTGGTACCCCTAAACTAAAAAAGAGCCACGCATATTACTGGCAAGTGCAAGGACAACTGCTCATCAGTGGGATGCAGTGGTGTGACTTTGTTGTGTGGGCACAAGAGGACTACCTAGTGCAAAGAATATACATGGATACAGATGTGCACAATGCAATCAGAGAAAAGGCAGACTATTTCTTTTTTTACATATATATGCCAAGATGCCTTTGTTTGAAAAAATGAACAGTGAAAACATAGCAAAAAGAAAAACAGATCCTTCAGGCTGGCTGGAACAAAATAACTGATGTTTTATTTTCAATATATTTCATGAATTCTTTTGTTGTTACATGTTACCTTTATGTGACATCAATAAACTGTTATTTAAGCAATGGCATCAATTTAATTTTTAAAAACACACATTAAAACGTTGAATTTGTGCAGAACTTATTTACATGGTAAGTATTTAAAACTCCATGCCTAGCATACTGATATACATTTAGACAATAACACAACTGAACTGTAGAAAATGACAAATGGTATTTTTGATGTTCCAAAAGCTCAATGTCACTTATGATTTTAAAACGATTTAGTGATTTACTTTATAATTTTGATAAACAGTTTTGTTGAATCTGAATAGTAATATAGTAATATAATTAAACAGTATTATTAACATTAAACATTTGCAATGAATTTGAATTATCAATAACTGAAACTCAACTATCAGCACTCAAGTACCAGTTCTGTAATCAAGTATTGTCAGCTGAGAAGGAAGAAATGCAACTGTAGTGGCCTCAGCTGCAGGTCATTTTCCATAAGTTACTGGCACTGGTGTCTTGGGAAAAATCCATCTTGTCTCACTTAACCCATTTTTTAACTAATGCTGTGTTCTGGTAATTTGACAGCATACATGCCACTGCAAACAGTTGGTTGATATTATAAACATGTGACATGGTAATGATGCTATCAAAAAGTTTGTTCTGTTTGATCCTCCTAATGACTCGCTCCACATGTACCCTGAGTCTGGCTATGGCCTGCGTCTCCTTAACCTGGTATGCTGGCATCTGCTTCTGCTTAGATAGAAAAGGTGGGCAGTACACTTTGCATTTACAACAATCAGTGATTAGGAAGCCCTTATCTACCATCACTGCCATGTCTTCAGTCAACTTCTCAGCAATGCCTGATTGTTTGAATAGTTCCTTGTCACTAACCGAACCAGCATACAGATTAGAGATGAAAAGTAAATATCTATTTTGTTTTCATTAAGACTGGAAAAACTTTCGAAATTTAACTGATGGTGACCTTGGTATATTTTAAACAGTTAGCTTGAATAGAACTTAGGTGTACCTGGTATAGAATCGGATGTCAGTGTCGGAGCCAGCAAAACGCTGTAACCCAAATTCTCGCTGGACACGTAACTCCTGTATTTCCTTCCTCAGAGTCTCCACGTCTTTGGACAGGTCTTCTGCAGCTGATGCAGATATGTCCAATGCAGACGGCTCAGGGACTGAGCAGTAGTCATGATCTCTTGTAAGACTTTGCTCTTCTTGATCGTCAGGAGGAACTAGTTCAGGGCGTCGCTCCGTTCTCTCCCAAACACTACGCCGCGGTGGTTCAACTTTATAGCCATTCCACTCAAAAAGTGTTGGTACAGCACCTTTAATAAGCCTCCTTCGACCATCGAGGGTTGTTGGCTCTATGAGTTGATCACTGGCAAAGTGTCTGCAGCAGACCCTGGTGTGAGAGGTGATCGTGAAATGATCCCGGCGTATGTTTACCGGCCATTGTCTTCTCAAGTCGGAATGGGTCGGAAAGGCATGAAAACTTAGTATGCCATTAAATTTGGCTGAAGCTGAACAAAGTGGGACACAGCAATGCTCGGAGTATTTCTTCTCCTGTTTTTGAAAATGTTCTGTTTTAAATACTTTCCTTTTTATACTCATTCTGAAGCGACATTAGCATAGCTACCGATAGATAAGCAAACGTACCGGAAACGCACAAGCGGTACTATTTGGAAACGGAAATACGTCACATGCCCTAGTGCAAGTAGTCTATAGCATGCCCTAAATAAATTGAGGTTAATTGAGGTTGTGTTGGTGATGAATGCACATGGAAAAAATTATGAAAATGCACTTCTGCACATTTATAAGAAAATGTAGATCCATATATGAAAAAAGATGAATTCTCTTCAGTGTAAATGGATGTATTCAGCCTTTAAACAGGCAATGGTTAATGCTTCAGTGGCCCTTTTACATGGAAAAAGCCACAAATTTGACTGCTACAGAAAATAAATGTATTTCCAGTGCCTTTTTCACATTTGTGATAACCTGAACATGGAAAGCACTTGAGTGGGCCCTTCACTGCTGCTGACTTTTGAAGGTTTCACTGAAGAGAAAAACTTCCTTTGTGCTCACAAAATAAAGTGTTAAACATGCCCATGGATGGGCATGTTTAACACTTTATGCTCTCCACTTAGTGCTGACCTTCCCTTTCTGTGAATCCTCATGAGTGCTCTGTTCCAAGACCCTCACTCTCTTCAGCAAATGATGCCATCTTTGGTCCCTCTTGTAAACATTTGAATGTAAAAATGTGTCTGATTATCATACACTTAGGCTACTGTTGCGGGTTCAGAAAATTTAGAGTAGCACAGTAAAGACAGTAGGTTATACCTGTTGCCAAGGCAATCTAACGACTAGCCAGCATTGGGAAGGTGTGACAAGAGAAATTTTACCTTTTTCCCTGTTTCCTATAACATATTATACTGATTTGACCTGAAACTAGCAAATGTTTCAAGTCTTCATCGTTGATCAAAGCTACACCAGTTGTTCCAGTTCTAGTACCCGCTGTTTTCTCCATTTGAACATTTTCTGCGTATTAAACGATCAGTACAAACTGCCGGCAGAGATTTTAAATGTATTAGTAACTCCATCTATATCAAATTTATACAGTATATACTAAAATATACTAAATTCATCTTGTTGTAGGCCAGATTTTTCATCCATCGTGATTTGATTTATTGCTACGATCACATCTTTGTCCTCACCAGGGGTCTGTTACGGCCCTAGCAGGGCCTCTCTCTCTCCTGAGGGTGCCTGTGTGGGCGTGTCCCACTACCTCCTGCCTGAGGTGCCACCTTTCCCTCCTGTACAGCTGACTCCCATCAGCAATTAAGGGTATTTAAGCCCAGAGCAGGGTGAGCTCTGGGCCAGAGTGCCATTTTGTGTGGGTACAGCTAGTGAGCTGTGTAGTGTGTTGTCCAGCTAGTGAGCTGTGTAGTGTGTTGTCCAGCTAGTGAGCTGCGCTTTCCTTTTGACTTTTTGCTTTATTTGACCAACGCCTGAGTTTTGTTTGTGTTTTGTTGGTGTTTTATGGTGATAACGGCTTGTCCGTCTCTTTTAGTTGACTTACTTCAATAAAACTGTTTTATTTAAACTGTTTCGCCTCCTTGACTCCTTTTTCTGACCCGGTCACTTTTGTTACTTCCCCCTCACTGCCTAGACCCCCCCCAGGGGAACGTAACAAGTGGGGGCTCGTCCGGGATCGTTGAAAAGGGAGTTCTGTGTTGGATTTGGGTTTTTTTTGATTATCTCACTTTGTCACCTTTTTAGAGATTCACAACTTCCCAGTTTAGTTAGGTGAGTGTCCAGCTGAGCTTTGTTTTAAGTTCTTCCTTCGGGCACTCTTTTGTTGTTTTGCCTTTTTTATTTTCGGAGTAATCCTGGGCGGGGATTAGTTCCCTGTTGGGGGTAGGCAATTCAGGGCCCGGTCGCTGAAGTTCTGCCTTTCAAGTTGCCTCGAGCCCAGCACGCTCCAGAAGATAGGTAGGTAAAGTTTGTTGTGCTTAGGAACTGGGTAAGTTGTGTTTGTTTAGTGTATACTGCAAGAGGTAAGTTGGTCAGTTAAAGTAAGTTGTGTAGTTTTCCATTAATCGGTTAATTATTGGGTAGTCTGCGTGAGTTGGCAGACGGGTGTGGCAGTGGTCCTAATTAGGTGGTGTGTTTCTAACCCTTCACCATCCCCAAAATGGTTGACACAGCTGCTAGTGTACAGGTGTCTAGAGGCTCGTTTGTGAGCAATAACATTCACCTGGTTCCAGACTTCTGTGAATCCAGTGTTCACAGCTTTTTCAGTGTGTTCGAACGCCTGGCAACTGCACTGCAGTGGCCTCAAGATGTGTGGGGGGTGATGTTGCTGTGTCGGTTGACAGGTAAGGCTCAAGAAGCGTGTTCTGGTCTGTCTAGGCAGGACGGCCTGGTTTATGGAAAGATCAAAAGTGCCGTCCTTTGTAGGACCAGGTAGGACCAGGTAAGATCATTACTTACTTTGGCACACAAACTAATGCCTTGATTTTTCTTCATGGCAGTGCTCTGTAGGAAGAAGAAAAAAGAAACGGTACCTATTGCAGTTAACATGTGCAAGCCCCTTAGGGTCTCCACCACTATTTGTGTGGCCATTCTTTAGCTTGTAGTGGTCCTGCCACTCTTTGGCTCTGCACCGGCTCCACACTCATTGATCTGTATCTTTGTCTCTATAATATAAATGTGAATATTTAACAGTGTAAACCTGGAAAGAAGACGAAAGACTGCAAGAGAAAAGGGAGGATGTAGTTACTCCCTATAGAAAAGAAGCATTAACCCTCCTGCCATCCTTTAAAAAACTCACACCCATCACCCTAGGGACCATTCTCAGCCACGCCATAAAAAGACCATATATCCATATTTTATTCCACTTTAAATTAGCCAACCTTGTAAAACTACTTCTCCCTGAAATATTCATGTAAAGTTTTAATTATATTTTCGTTGTTTTAACCCTTCAAATCCCAGTGTTATTACATGAGCGCCCTGTGTTATAAGCCCCAAAAACCAAAAAACGAAACTAAATATTTCCACAAAAAACCAGTTGAAGTAATATGTGATTGTCATTATAAGTAGGCCTTTAGATGGACCAAAGATTGGCACCAACATACATTTTGACCTGCCATTATTTTTTTTGCATTTTTTTTGCAATTTAAAAATTAAAACTTCAAGGCCCTGAGTCTTCATTGACATCCAAGAAAAGAAGAAAAAATAAAATCATATGATGATAATTTGGGGTTGAAAAATAGCGTTTATAATGGAAGTCAATGGGCAGAAAATGGTCCCCAGGGTGATGGGTGTGGGGATTTCTGCTGCTCAGCCATTTTAGGCTGATTTAAGGAATTCACACTGGAATATTAACATTGACAGGTAAAAACTATCCTGTGGCAAGTTTGGTTATATTCCACTGAACACAGTGGAAATGGCAGCCATTTAACACATAGCAGTGGCACAAAAAGGTCCCAAGAAGGCAGGAAGGTTAAAGAAGGATGAATTGTGCTGCTGTGGACTGAAAGTGATGAATGTTTGTCTCTGTTGGGAGCGACACTTCCTGTGTGTCAGTATGGAGTCGGTGCCTGTGAAATCGTATTTCCCAGTGGTTTATGTGCTTGGCTGAGTTAGTATGTAATCCACTAACACATCCTCTCCTTTTTGTCTCATCTCCTCTCAGAAACTAAAGCTGAACTTGAGGATCTTATGGCAGACATCAAGAAGTTGGCCAACAAAGTACGCTCCAAGTTAAAGAGTGGGTATACTTTCTTTCTCTTTTCGCCTGCCAGAGCCGCTACTATTATTTTCTATGCTGCTTCAACTTTTTTGCATTTGTTTAATTTATTTAAATGTGCCTTGTTCTGAGAATTAGTGACCAGTTGGTTCCCAAAACTCTGATTGGCATCCAAAAATTATTGCACTTTTGAGTATGACAGTATTTTTATGTAATAAATGCTCAAAATTGTTTTATTGTCTACAAGGATGTGAGGAATTTTCTAATAACTGTGAATGAAACTACCAGGAGTAAAATGTTTAATTTCTCTCTTTTTTTTTAAAGCAAAAAGTCTGAAATATTTTAAGGTTGCAGTTTCTCAGATTTTGCAGCTTTTCCTTGACTTACATCACTGTAAACTGAAAAATGAAGGCTTTGGACTGCCAACATGGGACTAGAGAGATTCTGACAAGCATTTTCAATGTGTTAGCAAACTGAATATCTTAATTTCATACATTAGAGACCAATTAACTGGTTAATGACCATGTAAAATAATTTTCTTGCGCTGTTTATTATATGTGTGCACAGTGGTTTATCTCGTGGTCCTGGTACTTTCTTAGGATCGGCGAGATGGTAACAAGTGAGACATAATGAGACAGTGAACTGTATAGCATTTGGCAGCTGACAGACGACTTGGTTTACACTCATAGATTCAGTAAAGAAACGGTATACTCTGTATTAAAGGAAGATAAATATATACTTCGGTGCACAGAACTAGAAGATGATTGCCTTATCCTTCATCTGGCATGCCTACAGCCTGGAGACACAAAGATAAGCATACATATATGTATCGGGAGGCACACGCTTGACAAAGTGCTGTCAGGCAGACCAGGCCTTGCATCACAGTCCACTGTGTCACTCCAGTTCACGTCATTTGATGCCACAGGATACCTTTGTGTTGCTGCTGTCTGTGTGTTTCACTGAGTGACCTCTGAGTGCACCCTATGATAGATCCTGAAGAGGGAGCAACAGCAGTTACTTTTTATATATAGTAGGAGAAATAATTATTTGAACCCCTTGCTCAGTTTGCTCGCTGGAATTAGCAGTCTCTAATTTTTATGATAGTTTCATTTTATTGGAGAGAGACAGAATATTGACCAAAAACACAGAAAAAACAACACATAAAAGTTAGAAATTGATTTCCATGCTGTTCAGTGAAATAAGTATTTGATCCCCTCCTACCTTGCGAGAACTCAGGCTAGCATAGATGTAGCATACAAATCAGAATCAGTGAATCAACTCATTATGTGCATAAAGCACACCTGTCCTGACCTCTTCACCACCATGGGCAACATCAAATAGCTGTCAAAGGACATCAGGTACAAGATTGTAGACCTGCATAAGGCTGGAATGGGCTAAAATACCATCAGCAAGAAGCTGAGTGAACACTATATACAGTGGGGCAAAAAAGTATTTAGTCAGCCACCGATTGTGCAAGTTCCCCCACCTAAAATGATGACAGAGGTCAGTAATTTGCACCAGAGGTACACTTCAACTGTGAGAGACAGAATGTGAACAAAAAAGGAAAAGGCTATGAATAAGATAGGAAATAAATATGAAAAATTAAAAAGGGTAAATTTAACTAGGAAGGAATAAAATATAAATTAAGGTTAAAAATGAAATAACTGTACAACACAAATTAGAATGAAGGGTAAATTTAACTGGGAAGAATAAGATAAAGATAAATATATAAATTAAAGTTGAAAATAAAATAACTGTACAACAAAATACACAATATAGAACTATATAAGAATGTATGAAGAAATCTAAATATAAATAAATATATACACAATAACAGCAGCTGTACAAGTATTAACCGGAAATGAAGAATATAGTGACCAGTGTTGTGCAAAACCAAAGTCCAGAAAGTCCAGTGTGTGTGTAAGAACCATATGTGTGGGTCAGTACATTTATTATGAGTTATCATGTTTTTAACACCCTATGAGCTGTGATAGTTTGTTATACTGAAGCTGTGTGTATAAATAGAAACTAGCACAGACCCTTACAGTAACAAGTCAGGTGTAGCTGCACATCTCACTGTAAGATGTGTCCATGAAGGTGTAGCAGCCTTCATCAGCCATCTAATCCCATCTTAAATGAAAAACTGGATTTAAATGAAAGCTACATCTCTGTATATTTCAGCAACAGTACTTCCCGTGGCCTCTGATGGCCTTTCATTTACGTTATTATGCTCGGCAGCATCTTCCTGATGTGTGACAGCGAAGAAGCAGCCAAGAAAAAGTGACTATTACACACTAACATGTCACTGGAAAACTAGAACGGGAACAGTCACCCCAGTAATTTGTACCTTGATGAATTTCTTAATAGTCACTGCTTCTTCCACATCATCAATTATTCATCTGAGTGACTGATTTGACGTATGATTAGTTAATCTTTGTGTCATGCATGTATGGCAATCTTAGTGCATTACTACATTATTATACGTAGATATAATAACCACCCCCGGGTTATATTTATAGTTTAATACATAGATCATAGATCACATCCTCTTGATTACAGGTGTTGAATTAGAATTTGATTCCCCTATTGACAAAGTGTCCAGCACTTTCACTCCCAGCTTCACAAGCATTGACCGAATGCGGTAAAAAATTCACAGCCTCCAGAGTGTTATTGATTATGATTTGACCTCCTAGCCTTTCCTCTTGTAACAGTTCATCCTTTCCCTTGTCCACCTTGTAACACGGTATCTCAAAAACAAATAGCTGGATTTCTAATAAATTTGGATGTGTATGTTTGTGGTCTCCAGATATTGAATTCTTGTATTTTTAATAACCTCTGGACCGTTCTTCTTGCTCTAGCCTCAGGACAAAATGCCAGATCTGCACACAAAATGAACTGCCGTTCCTCATAATCTATTTAGCAGAGTACCATGAGGATTTGCGAGCACAGTTCTGCTCTCGTGGTTACAGTTCATTTTTGATTTTTATTAACCTCCTCGTCTTTCCTCTGGTATCATCAACGGATTCGTACCCTTATTTTCACTACTACTGAACAGCTAAATCATTGGTATCTTTGTTAATTCATCTAATCTGTACGTTGTGTATGATTTAATTAATCTCTACAGGCAGACAGCATTGGAGGCTTTATTCAAAGAGAGCAGCTGTCTGTTGATCAAATGTGTACTTTTGTGCATTTGCCCAGGTATCCAACAAACCATTGAGCAAGAGGAGGGGCAGAACAGGTCATCGGCCGACCTGAGGATACGTAAAACACAGGTACAGTTCAGGGAAGCAGAAGAATCACAGCTGTGCTCCAGTTGCATCTTACTGCATGACGGTGAGCCATATTTGAGTACTTTAGTTAACACCCTCCCCACTCTGTGAGGACATCGCTGGATTTCTCTCAGACAATCAGCAAAGATGAGACAACTTCACAGATGATGACATCATGGCATTCAAACCCCCAACTCTAACCGTAATCACAAATAAAACTCACATGTGAGAGGTTACCTCCTCCCATTACAATGTGGATTAATGGTGTCTATCAAACAGCACATGAAAATATCAAGTGTTTCTGTTAGTATTCATAGTATAGTATTATACTCACTGCTTTGAGTATACTTGTTGGGCCTATTTGTCCTATTTCCATTCTGAACACGCTACATTTGCATATAATTAGTGTGTAATATGCAGTTGGTACACTGCTACACTCCTGTTCACGTAGCATTGACTTTATTCTTACTTCTCTTATTTACTGTCTGGCGCCAGCATCAGTCGGACTCAGGTGAAGTGGTTTGTTGTTTCTCCTTGTCTCTGCAGCACTCCACACTGTCCCGTAAATTTGTCGAGGTGATGTCAGAATACAACACCACTCAGTCGGACTACAGGGAGCGCTGCAAGGGACGCATTCAGAGACAGCTGGAGATTAGTGAGTAGACCCAGGAGACTAAAGCCACCGCCACCCCTCAAACTGTGACTGTACCTGTGTGAACACTGCACAGATTCAGAACATCTACATCTATTTTCATAGCCCAGATAAAAACATCTTAATTGTTGTTCTAATTTGTATTTTCTATCTGGTTTGTCTGATCCCACCTAGAACACACCCTCTTATCATACAGTATAACATCTAACTCTTGTGTAGGTGTGCTGTTGCTACACTGTGAACAAAATGGTCAGCTTTAGTCATCTCTGTCATAATCACTTTTCCCACATTTCCTAGCATGTGTTTTATCCTCAGGCCAAGCATCGTCCTCTTCATATCTGTCCTCCCTCTTATTGCTCAGATGTTGAATTCATGTTAATTAGGCTAAAAATGAGATCTGCATCCTTTTTTTCCTGAACTGTTTATCCAGCGTAGGGGAGATGGAGCTTATCCCTGCTGGCACTGGGGCCTAAAGCAACATTCATGCCTACATTCACACCTACATCAATATACAATAACCAATTAACCTAACATGCATTTTTTTGGACTATGGGAAGAAGCCAGAGAAGGCTTGGAGGACCCACACAGGCACAGAGAGGGTCTCAGTTGGCGGTGACGCACTCCTCCTTCTTATTCTTCCTTCAGCTGCTCCCTTTTTGGGGTCACCACAGCAGATAATGTGCCTTAGGCCATGTCCACACTAAAACGTTTTCGTTTGAAAATGCATATTTTTCTCTCCGTTTTGGCCTTCCATCCACACTGAGACGGCGTTTTGGTCAAGGAAAACGGAGCTTTTTGAAAACGTTCTCCAAAGCGGATACATTTGAAAACGCCGCTTTCGCGACGCAGTGTGTACAGCGAACCAGGAGCCTTTTCGAAAACGATGACACATTTTAGTCATGTGATGTAGTCATGTGACCAATTAAACTAAGATAGCGGAGGGCATTGCACATCAGTTGTTATGTTTGCTCTCAATTTTGACAGCCCTATTAAAGACTAATATTAGTTTGTACATGTAGATAGCTTTTCTTCAAATTCTTTAACTCTCACTCGCTTTTCCAACGTTGTACTTTTGTGTTACTCGCAGCAACAACTCCACCTCATTGTTAGTCCATTTAAAAAATTCGCTGCTTTTCCTCAACATCTTGTGCTTCACGCATGCGCAGTACTGGAACGTAAGTGTTTTTGGCCATTGTGGACGCACAACTCTGTGAAAATGAATGAAAACAATAGTGTGGATGCGGAGCGTCATTCTATTCCTGGTATCCTTTGCCACACCAACAGTCTGCATGACCTCCTTCACTACATCTGTGAACTTTCTCTGTGGTCATCTTCTTCTCCTCCTGCTTAACAGCTCAGCATCAGTTGCCCCGTGCATCCACCATCTCTTCTCTGACCATGTCCAAACCATCTCAACTTTGTGTCTTTAAATATGTCTCAACAATTGTTAACCTGAGTTATCCCTCTCATGCACTCATTTCTAATTATCTGGCCACTGCCAGTGAAAATCTTAGCATCTTTAGGTCTGTTACCTCCAGCCAGACCTGTGTTTTTATCAGCGCCACCATCTATAAAACATCGATCATAGCAGGTGTCACCATCTTGCACACACTGTTACTGTTGCTGTTATCTTTCTGTCACAAATCACTCCTGACACTCGCCTCCACACACTCCACCCTTCCTCTACCATCCAGCTGTGCTACTGTACCCATTTTCTGCCACTGTGTGCAGACTTGAGGTGTATTCACCATTTTTGAAAGAGCTTTAGTATTTCTGCACACTGTTTACCACACACTATGACCCCTCAAACCTCAATTGATTGACTTGATCAAATTCAATCAGAGAAACTTGTGTAGCGAGAAGCGTTGTAATTCTAGGCGCAGGTTCTTTTGACATTTTCTGTTTTCAAGGTTTCTGCTTTTTTTAAAAAAAATTCCGGCAGGAGGAAAACTTCATCATCGCAACATCTCGCAGCTGCTCCAACAGCTTCCAGCACATCGTTATTCATAGAACATTCGCTCAGCTGGGCTGACATTCAAATTTAATTTATAAATATATTCAGTTTATTCACTCTCAAAGTCGCATTTGAATGTCTTCAGCTTAAACTTGAACACACACACGCACACATAAAACAATACAAATTGGAGAGTGTGTCCAACCATTATCATCCCACAGAATCATCAGTAACACTTGTGGAGAAAAGACTACAAAATGCAGTCTTTTCTTAATTTTGTTTAGAGAGAAATTTCAGTTTCCCACACCCATATTTTATTTTGAATTGTTTTGTGTAGTGTACCAAAACAACCACCCTCACACTGAAACCACTTTCCAAAACACATAGATCACCAACACCCACACCCATATGCATGCACATGCCAGGTTGCTGCAGCTCAGATCTGAGCTCATCTCACTCGTGACACGCTGTATGTGTAATGTGATTTGACAGGTATTAGCTGTAGGCGCTGGGCTCCTGGACCAGGCACCTCGCATGGCCTCTGACACAGCATCCTGGCAGACCGCACTGTGCCAGCTGCCCCTAACAATCATGATAGAGTCACCTTTATAAAAACACACATGCACACGAGCATCCAGAGACAGTGACTCATGTAATAGCAAGAGCAGAGGAGAGCAAGGGCAGTTATGTTGCACGGCGCTTGGTATAGATGTCATTTCCTCTGGCCATCTGTCAGTTTAGATGGACACATGCAACCAGTCTGTATGCATGAGCTCCACCCAATATATGTAGACTACAACAACAACAACCGTGCGCAAAAAAGAACAACGCAAATCCACTAGTGAAGTTAAACACACGCATGTGACTCACTTTTTCCTTGAGCTCATCTAGATCCATTTGGATTTGATTTGTCAGCTGGTGGAGTCACAGGAGGCCTTAGTTGATCTCACCTGTCGTCAAGGAAGGGATTAGTTAGAGAGAGAGAGCACAGAGATGGAAAGAAAGATCGGGAAATCATCAGTATGAAATAAAGACGGACTTGGAGTTTAGGGATTTAAGAATGAGAAGAAGTCCATAATAGTTGAATCTAACACTGTTTAAATCATTTAGGGTCATGTAGCAAGTGGCCTTTTTCTGTTGTGCCTGCACCTTTGACATGTGTATGTGTGCACGTCTGTGAATCAATGAGAGTGTGTCACACAGAGGGAAACAGTCTGCTCTGTCAGACCGAGTATTGATGTTCCCTCTGCTGCTCATCCCCTTTCCTGTTCACTCCTACTCAAACCCGCTGGGTACATGCATGAAAAAGAAAACAGGAAAGGTACACTGTCATGTAAACACGTTGTTGTCCAGACAACATTTTTGCCCCTGATCAACAGTGACTCTAAAAAAGTCTTTCTTGAAGCAAAGCTTCAAGAAAGCTGCTATTAGTAACGGTGCCGAGAAGTTATTTCGGGTAATTGAGAACAACTTTCTTGCTTTAAAACAAGGTTCATAACTTCTTGTCGTCCTTATGTTCTTCTTTCCTATGTCTTTTACAAATGAGCAAAATTGGTAGTATTGGTGGTGTTTAGTGTTTCTGGCTCGTCCCGCAAAAATGCCTGTCATGTCAAGTTATGTGAAGGCTACAATAAACCCATAAAACAATACATTTACTTATGTGTATCTTTGCCTCAAGTGTTAGATTTATCTGCGACAACAGCCGTGAACCTCAGCTGTGCACTCATGTCAGTGCATGAAAACACTTATCATCTCCTTTAACTGCCGTCTTTGGTGTTTCCTCCACAGATTTGTTGTCAGAATTTTTTTTGAGTACCTTATAATGTCCTAAATAAAGTCCTAAATAGATCTAGATGCATCATTTCTAATAAAAATGCATTTCTATTCTTCTGGAATTTTATCTCTATCAATAAAATTTGGGCAACACCGCTGTGTGTTGTGGTGTTTAGCCCCATTGCCTCACAGCAAGACGTTTTTGAGTTATGCAACATTTCTGTGTGGAGTTTGCATTGTCTCCCCATGACTTTTACTTCAGGAACTCTTTGGGACTGTGTGAACACATGCATGTTAGATTGATTGGTGACTTTAAGTTGATCTTAGATGTGAATGGCTGTGTGTTTCTTGTTAGGCCTGTGGTACATGTCTAGGGTTTACCCCGCTGGGTTAGGCTCCAGGCCAACCGCAACCCTGAAATGGATAAGTGAAAGAAAATGAATGATTGATGAATACAATTTTTGGTTTTCAGACCTGAACTCAAACAGTTTTAATGTATCGGAGACACATTATTAAAACCATAAAACTGTATGCTATTTTCACTTAAATCATCGTCAAGCCTGTAGACTCCTGGTGGAGCATAGGGCTGCAACAACACCGCGCCAACGGACTCTGTTCTGGACCGTTCTCTTCAGCTGGGTCCACGTCATTCTGGGTCTACGGTGGCCTTTACTTCACTCTTTTCACTAGAAAAAGAGTAAGAATTAATTTGTTAGTGATTTTAAACCTTTAGGTTATCCAGTTTTATACTTTTAAGGTAGAGACAGGCTCTGTTTTTTGATTTTAGGATTCATGCTCAGCTAATACAGTATGTTTTCATATTCAAAAGCTGAATATTAGAGAAATATAAATCTTTACTATTTCTTGCAAGACAGCAAGTGAGTGCATTTTACAAATGCTGAACTAACCCATGGAATTTCAGCTAATCTTTTAAAGCACTTTGATATGAGTTTAATCCACTGTGTTTGCATTTTAGTTTACTATTGATTGAGAATGCATATTTTGATATGCTATTTTGCTTCCATTATTTTGCAGCAGTGAGCAGAGAGGCCAGGCCAGCAGGGTGGAGTGGATGTTGGTCACAGGCATTGCAGGGTCTCTTTGACATTTGATTGTGTTTTATTTCTCAGTGCACGCTCTTTTAGCTTAGGAGGAGCGCGCTTGCAACGCCAGCGGAAAAGACAGAGATGTACGCCACATACCTGCCTCGGGAACAAAAGAGATCGATCTCCTTTACATGGGTGCAGATCGGCAAAATGTACTAGAAAATTACACTTCTTGTTCTTGTGCCTGGTTGTGCAATTTGCCGTTTCTCTCTGCTTCTGGAGGGTCTCGCTTGATTTGTGTTATATAACAATGGAAATGAAATAATGCTGTTACTGGTAGCAACATAGTATCAATGATTTAATAGCCCATAAACACCATGGGTGAAGTGAGACTTCTTGGCTTCATATTAGGCTTCTCAGGGTTTAGGTCTCCATGGTAACAGCTAAGAGCCTCCCTCAGAGACTGTCATGGCTTAAAACAAAAAACTATGAGGAACGTGTGTGTGTGTGTGTGTGTGTGTGGGAAGTGAGATAAATAGTGTAGGGTAGTGTGCCTCAATTTTTTTTGTCTTCATGATTATGCATGACTCATTGTCACTCCTCTCTGACCCTCCTCAATGTTGTAGTTTTAGTCTGATGTTAGAGCGATTATTATCAGAGAGGACTGGAAACCAATCACAGCGATGTAGTGAATGTGGCCTCTCGCTCTTCTTTGTGCCTCGTTCTCATCCTCCCATTTGTCATGCTGCTAAAATGTTATTGCTCAACATGTCTCTTAAGCATGGTAATGAAACTGTGCAACCACTTACTCACAACTAAATGAAATTCATTGGTTTGATATGGATATGAAGTTTGAATTGCACATGATGCGCTCTGTGTATATAAAGAGAAGTGTGAATGGACACTGCCATGGATGCTTGCGTGCGGCTTCATCAAAATTCTGTTCGTGAAGGCAATCATCGGCTCTGACTCCCGACCATCATCAGTCACCATCACGCTACCTGCTCTGTCTCTGAGGCCCCACAGCAACCACCAGTCTTCATCACACGCATTCTCACACACGCTGATTAGATCATGAATCCAGATTTTGTTGCCTCTAAAATCCCCTCCCAGGGGTCCAGTGGTGAGAAAGAATGAGAAGAGTTCACAAAGCAAGCTGTGCAGGTCTGTTACTTTAAGCTACTGTGAATGAATTGAGTTGTGTTTTTTCTAATTATTTGAAATTTTAGGAGCTGGAGTTATTTGCCTTTTTCCAAGAATTTCAAGTTAATAAAATCATCGTTAAAAGCAAAGCACAAAGTGTCAAACTACTATCTCGCTACACTCTTTTTAATATCACACAGAAGAACTGGTCACACCATGTCAGGGTTACTATAAATTTCTTTGATCTACAAAACAATTTCCCCAAGGAGTTCCAGTTTGAATAGTCTTGAGTTCAATTTGACTCATTTTATTTATATAGCACCAACAGCAGTCATCTCAACGTGTTTCATATTGTAAGGAAAAAACAAACCTTTCAATATTAGACAGAAAAGTCCAATAAACACCACCTCCAGACAGACAAATTCTCTTTTAATGGGAAGAGACCCCCTGCCATGGCCGGGGAGGGATCAGGGAGGGGCGACCATCTGCTGTGACTGCAGGGCTGAGGAGAAAGAGTAGAGAAAAGAAACTATAGAAGAGACACGTTAATGACCGGCATTAGTGGCATGTAAACACATCAGGAGTGAAAAGGGGCGAGTGGAGAAGAGCTCATTGCGTCATGGCAAGTCTGTCATTCCCTGCCTTTACCAGCACTGCTAAGGGATGCTGCAGGGTGACGTGATCCATCCTTAACTATAAGCTATGAGTCAAAAAGGAATTTTTTGAGCCTAATCTGGTTGCACAGGAGAGGGGCCTGATAGCTGCCTTCCATTACTTTTGCAAACTGTGGGAACCACAAGTCACAATCTAGCAGTCTGAGAGTTCTCTGCTGGGGTGATACGTTGTGATGGGGCCTGATTATTCAGGACCTTGTATCTGTGCAGAAGGCTTTTAAATTCAGTTCTGAGTTTAACAGGAAAGAGAAACAGTCTCTCTTTCTAGTCGCTATTAGTAGTTTTTCTGTTATGTTTTAGATTTAATAAAGTCTGTTCAGGTTCAGCTTTTAGAAAAACCTGATAAGAGGGAATTACTAAAGTAGAACCTTGAAGTATTAAATGCATTAACAAGTTTTTCAGCATCACTCTTCAGCGTTTCTACTTTTAGCCGTGCTGCACATTTTACTGCGACAGACTGAGGTCACTATGTGTTGTAACTCATCAGCACGCCCTAACGCTTATTGATAGGTTAAGTAATGCTTTGATGCTTTTTCTTATTATAAAATACTTTAAAATTCTTTAATTTACTTAAGTGCATTTCTTCTTGGAGTGACGTTATACTAGCAGAAAATATAAAACTATTAATGATGGGCTTAGACATTTATAGATATTTCCATTAATGACCAGCTGAATAAATGTACCTAATTAAGTAGTTGGTGAGTGCATATAGCAGCTAATTATTACAGTATGTAGCAGACTAATAAAAAGACAGAAATTCTCTCTAAACTAAACCAATTTGAAGCACATAGTTCTTGGATGGGCTGTACCTCATAGAGGGTCATAATATTTGTCACATAATTCCATTAAAAATACTCCAGAAGGCACCAGCAGCACACACACTGTCATGGGGTCCAGCTCAGTGCCACAAATTAGTGGAGGCGAAGTCTTGCCGACAGCTATTGCTGATAATGTTCTGTCAAAGCAATCATAACTCTATCCCTGAACAAAATAAAAGGGAAGAAATAAATCCCCTGGAGAGATGTTTGAAAGCAGAAATTCACTGTAGAGACCCAAACCATTTTTGTACCAGGCTGTGAGCATGTTAAGATTATCTCTGGAGTAGTTAAAAGGGTAAGCAGCCTCAAGTGGCCACTAGATGAACTGCAGGTTTTTGGCACTTCCAGTTGGCTTCTTTTGTCAGCCCCTGTGGTTGCTGTTTCAGTATACCCCAGGAGCAGAAATGAGCTAAATACATTTATTAAAGTGCTGTATTAGCACAGTGTAATTTGAAGGGCTCTTTTATGTTAATTTATATCAGTTGCTGACAACCTCCAGTCATTGAGAATTTCCCGACATGTTGGTAAGTGGCTGCCTGAGCTTGCTGTAGTTGACCTGTAGTATACGACACTACAGGTCAACTACAGGGGACCGCAACAACCTGTTGGCGTTCAAAGCAATCACAAGAATGTTTCTGGTGTAGTACTACAACCTCTTTGCGAGCAATTTCATTAAAGCACAAGTAACGTGCACATTTTTCTCTAGCAAACTGTGATTGCCAGGCGATCACCCACTGGTCTCTAGGCCTGTGACGCTGAGGCCATAGGAGAAATGTTATAGATGGCGTGCTTTTTAGATCTTTTTCTAGACAGACATTGTGATGTGGCGCAGTAGGGAAGGAACAGGCAGAATTAATGATTTCCCCATAATATCCCAGCATGCCACAGCAGTGAACCAGTATGAAGAAAATGGAATGCAGCCATCATGAAGGCACTTGTGCTGTCCCTGCTGCGAGTCAAAATATCTGCTTTGAAAATGTTCAAAATATATTTCTTAGTGTTTTAATTTAATTTGTTAATCTTAATCCATTTTGCCTATTGGGCAGTTTTGATGATTTAAAATCATTTTTACAACAATATTTCTGAACTTTTTCTCTAAATGGCTTTTTCTTGTACTTCTATTTAGTAAAAAAGCTCAGTGTTTCTCTCACCACTAGTTTTTTTTTAATAGACAGTGTTGTTAGAAAGCTTTTAGATTTCTTTGGCCTGCTATTTGTTTTTGTTTTTTTAACCGTAGCCGAGAGAAGTTAAACTAACTGCTCAGCTCTGTACATCGAGTTACTATTTGATGGGTCATCACGTGTGTCATCACAGGGAAGAAAGGGAAAGTCCTGTATTCACATGCAACCCCAAAGAGGATTTAAAATGTGCAAAGGAAAGATTGGAAATGATGCTGATAGTGTCTGACTATGACTTACAGTAACAGTGGGGCAGTAATGGAGCCCAAGTGGAGCAGCGCTGCATGCAAACTCAGCGCTCAAACGAGAGTATTAGTGTAGGTGTAGGGAAATGCTTGTAAAGTAGGGCAACTCTGTCGGGGAAAATAAAGATGGATGAGGAGCAAACTCATCAGCAGAAAGAAGCCATAAGAAATGCTGTCACACAGAAAGAGATGGGAGATTGAAAATATTAAAGCAAACTTAATAAACTGCTAAATAAGTAGGTGATAGTTCTCCGTCTTCCTCTGCTCCTCATGCTAAGAAAACTACACAAGCCTCATATTCAAATGAATACGAGCCGTGTTTACTCATGTTCTGCCTGTCTGACAGTTGAAGGGGAAATGTCAAAAGATGATCAGCGAGTATCAGATTCAATCTCAGCTACTACAAATGAGATGCAGACTGATATCTCTGACTCAGCTGCAGTCGCTGAGCTACCGTGTGTGATTTGTCAAAAGCGAAAAAAAATCTAACTTGTAGGTTTTAGAGTAGCCACAGATCCTCGTTCAAACGTTAATGACACGTGCTGATAGGATTAAAGAAGAGAGACCGTGAATGTTTTGCTTCAAAACACATCAACAAATGGATATACACAGAGCAAAAAACTGAACTGTTAGTTTCTCGAGGTATTTTACACCATTAATCATGTTCACATTAGTGTGGCTGGATCAGAAAAATGCAAAACTTCTGGCCTGCAAATGTCAGAGATGTGGGGTTAAGTGCAATGAGAAGTCCGATGGCTCACTCCTGTAGTTAAGCAATATTTTAACTGTAGGCCCATTAATGTTTGAATTGCAGGGTTTATGGCTTTCTGTCTGAACCTTAGCTTGGAGATAATTTGAGATGTCTAGTTAAATACTGACAGATGTATGAACACATATTTACCCTGCGACATTCAGATCAGTTTTTCTATTATTACATCTGTTTTTAACCCTTTTCCTGCCTGGACAAATCTTTTACATATTACATCCAGTGTTGCCGTTCCTGTACAGTGGAGACGGATGGAGAGAGGATGGAAAATAAGTATGTGTAAAAGATGAGCAAACAGCTTTTATTTTAATTAATCCTCAAATTGGCATATAGACCAGGAGGGGATGACTGTTATCGTCCAGGGCGTTATATTAGTGTTTTATTAATATGGTCTTCATTCTCTTTGGAAACCTTTTAAATGAAATATCGATGCACCTACAGTTATCCCTAAAAGTTTAAGCAAGCTGGCGGTCTTTTTTTGAAGTTTGTGCGCTTTGCCTTTTTAGCTGGAAGAAACACAACAAACGAGGAGCTGGAGAGCATGTTGGAAAGTGACAATCCAGCCATCTTCACCTCGGGGGTAAGTCTTACAAAAAACAAAAAAGCAAAACATAAAGAATGCAGCGGGGGCGCACCTGTCAGTCACTACTTCCTTAATTTTGTACCTTCTTAGATAATTATGGACAACATCACCCAGCAAGCAATGAATGAGATCGAGACGCGGCACAATGAGATTATCAAGCTGGAAAACAGTATCAGGGAGCTTCACGACATGTTCATGGACATGGCCATGCTGGTGGAAAGCCAGGTGAAAACACTGATCTCTCTCTCTCTCCCTTTCTGTTTCTACAGCTGTGTTGCTTGAGTCTCGGCCAAATGCATGCAAATGAAACAAACATGCAAATGCTCAATATGTTTATAACTGACAATCCATCTGCCAATTGATGCATAATGACTGGTTTCTACATGCAGAAAGGGCCATCTTGCCATTGCAGCGGTTCAGTAGCTCCCCGTGTTCATTAATAGTAAAATCATTAATCAGCTCAGCATGCTAGCATGCTGCTCCTGCCTATTAAAGCTCAAGGAACTACACGTCTTTCATTTTGCAGAACGGTTTTTAAGTGTATTAGTGTAATTGAGGGCTTGTCTATGCCAACACAGTTGGAAGGAGGTTATGTTTTCAGCTCCATCTGGGTGTCTGTTTGCAAACTATCTCAGTAAATTTAGACAGTTTTGGGGGAACAGATCATTTTTGGCTCAAAGATAAGTTGATTGGAGTTTGGTGATTATCTCCACGTGTGATTTCTGGCTTTGGACAGTTTTTTCTTTTTTTTTTCTTTTTTTTTTTATAAATAATTCTCCTGCTGCGATCATTAGCTGGAAAATAAATCTGACATCTACAACTTTCAAGTTGGCAACTTAACAGAGTCACATTTTGTTAAAGCTTTTAATTATAAATAAACCTTAAATATTTCAGGCTTTAGCTTCATGCATTTAGAGCTGTTCAGGATTAGTCTTTTTATTATGTTGCAAAATTTGAATGCTGCACATTAGCCTCATGGAGTTCCCTAATTTTCTGATACATATTCGGGTTTTCTTTAAGTGTTGAGTTGCCTTTTGTCTCCGTAGCAAAGTGTGGAACTTAAGGGCTGCTGCGTGTGTGTGTGTGTGTGTGTGTGTGTGTGTGTGTGTGTGTGTGTGTGTGCGGCTTAACCCCCACAGAGATTAACTATTTCCTTCATCAGAAATAATCGGCCTGAATTGTACAGAATGGATTCTGAGTTAGAGAACACTTGAAAATATGAAAAATAAGAAAATATGTGAAATATTGAAGTAAATCGTTACATGAAACTGATTTTGGTTACACTGATGGCACAATGCAATAACATTTAGCGGGAAAACGTCTAATAATTCAGTGGAAATGGGTGTTTGTATGTGTGTGCTCTAAACAGCTCAATTAACTAACCCTTTATGCTCTCAGTGCCACATGATTTAAGATTAAACTGGAGTGTGATTGTTAAATCTACCCTTCTCAGCTTTGCTCTCTCTGTCTCCCACTCTCTTGGTTTTCGCCTCTGTTTTCTTCTTCACTACACAACACTGCCCCCACTCCAATGACTCTAAGCTCTGGAGAACACAGAACGTTGTTCCCCTTCTAACACAGCAAGGTAATTTATCTCTAACTCGTGACTTTTCACCTGTGTGGACTTTGAATTGTCTTTGTTTTAATGCATGCACAGAGAGCAGTCTGGGTCACTTTAGTAGCCATTTGATTTGTCAAGTGATTGTGGGTCAGTGCTAATGTGAAAAGTTATGATTTTCTATCTTGTTGATTAATGCTGTTTTAATCATGGTTTGTTACCAATACAATGGAAATGATAAGAGATATGATATCACAGTTATTTTGTGTTCTATGACATTCATGTAATGATAGCTTTCATTAGTCTAGTCAGGTTGCTTTGAAACATATTTATGAAATCTAAACATTGCTGGTACTACAGATTTCTTCTTACTATTACCTTAATGTGTCTCCATCTCTGATTCTTGTGCAGGGCAACCTCGTGAACAACATTGAGCACTGTGTTATGGAGGCCCAGGATTATGTGGAGCAGGGAAAGGACAACATCCCAAAATGCAAAAAGTTCAAAAAGACCAACAGACGGGTGACATAATTATTTCTTTTTCTCTTTTTTCTTCTCCTTCTTTCTTCTCTCTCCTACTCATTTATCTGTTATTCCTCCCCTGTCACTTGCCTCCATCTGTATCCGCTCCTCCTCCTCCTGCCTACATATCTGGCTTCCTCTTTATTCTTCTTGTCTGCATGTCCTCCACACCTCCTCTGTAACTAACTTCTTCTAGGGGGAAATGATAGACCGCATTGAGTACAATGTGGAGCACTCGGTAGACTATGTGGAGAGGGCGGTATCAGACACTAAGAAGGCTGTTAAATACCAGAGTAAAGCCCGGAGGGTGAGTTGCTTAAACGGAAAAACGTGCTGTCATGTGGAACGGTGGTAGTTAAAGTCGGAATCGGTGCATGTGTATAGTGGAGTGGTTGCTGTGCATGCTCACCTGTCATGTATCTGTGTATGGACTGTGGTTATTGTGAGTGTATTTAAGTCTACAGCAATGACTTTCAGCCTCAGTAACTTTAGCATATACACTCACCGGACACTTTATTAGGTGCACTTTGCTAGTACTGAGCTGGAGCATCTTTTGACTTTAGAACTGCCTTAATTCTTCAGTTCTTCTTTTTATTGATTCAACACAGTTCTAAGAACATTCCTCAGAGATTTTAGTCCACAGCTGCTGCAGATTTGTCAGTTACACATCCATGATGATACAAAAATTAAAACCCAAAAATGCTCTATTAGATTGAGATCTGGTGAGTGTGGAGGACATTTGAGAACAGCCATGTTCAAAAAAACAGGTAGGGATGATTTGAGCTCTACGACATGGCATATAGCCCTGGAAAGGAAAGTATATGGTCAACAGCAAGACTCAGATGGGCTGCAAAGTTTAAATCGTGACCATTTGATACTACGGTGTGCCAAGAAAATATCCTCCACACAATTATACCACCAGCCTAAACGTTTGATGTTCTGCTGCTGTAGCACATCATGTCGTGCCTCCAGAGATGCTCCTCTGCATACTGTAGTTGTAACAGTTGGTTATTTGAGTTACTGCTGCTCCCCTATCACGACCTTTAGCAGGTCATCTTGACCATGTCTAGATGACCTAAATGCCTAAAGGAATTTAGTTGCTGCCATATGATTGGCTAATTAGATATTTGAATAGGTGTACATAACAAACTGGCCGGTGAGTGCCTATAAGAATCTGACCTAAGAACAATTCAATTTGGTAAGAAAAATGATCTTCATATTTGTATTTAAGAGGAAATGGAATAAAAACACCCTGTATGTATTTTTAATTCAACCTTTACAACCAGAGTCACTTTTAACACATGAACACTACATTCTGGTGGAGAGGCATGACAAGGAGCCACAACAGATGATAGTGATTTTACACGTTTAGTGCATATACAGAAAATGCACAAACTGTCATCTTTGAATAGTTGTTTGCTAGTAAAGCCAGATGTATCATCTTACATCATGAACTCTGGAGGTTCACTATCTTTGGACAGGATTATGTGAAGCTGATTGTTCCCATAGTATATAAACATTTGACAAATGCTTTTGAAAGGAATCATGGCAGTCTTCCTTCCTTTAAACAATCTGCAACACAATGGAGCAATTCTGCCACCTCTTGGTCAACGTCTAACCAGGTGCTCAACATTAGATAAATTGCACACATCCAATGACTCAGTGCAAGGGTCATCTACATGGTTATTTCCCCATTTATAATTAAAGACTGCAAACTTTCTTTCTTTCTTTCTTTCTTTCTTTCTTTCTTTCTGTCTTTCTTTCTGTCTTTCTTTCTTTCTTTCTGTCTTTCTTTCTTTCTTTCTTTCTGTCTTTCTTTCTTTCTTTCTTTCTTTCTTTCTGTCTTTCTTTCTGTCTTTCTTTCTTTCTTTCTTTCTTTCTTTCTGTCTTTCTTTCTTTCTGTCTTTCTTTCTTTCTGTCTTTCTTTCTGTCTTTCTTTCTTTCTGTCTTTCTTTCTTTCTTTCTTTCTTTCTTTCTTTCTGTCTTTCTTTCTTTCTGTCTTTCTTTCTTTCTTTCTTTCTTTCTGTCTTTCTTTCTGTCTTTCTTTCTTTCTTTCTTTCTTTCTTTCTTTCTTTCTTTCTTTCTTTCTTTCTTTCTGTCTTTCTTTCTTTCTGTCTTTCTTTCTTTCTTTCTGTCTCTCTCATGTTCCTCTCAATCCCCTGACTCATTATCTAACGCTGTGCTCTCCTTGTTCTCCCTCCCCATGGTCCCCCATCCAGAAGGTGATCCTGATAGGAGTTTGTGTTGCGATTTGTATCACCATCCTCATTATTTCGCTCGCAGTGGGACTCAGTTAGGAGCCTAAAAAAATCATCACATGGCAGACAGGACAGTCATTATGAGTGACATGAATGCCAAAAAAACACACACAACTGTTCATGTGTTAAATGTACTGTATGGTGGCCTCTGCAATGTGTGCAGTGAGCACTGCTTGTGAACTGGGAAGCAAGTCATTGCATTACTGGTCTGAGGTCTGTGCAGCAAGCTATGAACACTCAAATATAATCTGCATCAACTTTTATTCTTAATGTGTGCTTCAGCTCCAGGAACGGTTTGTGCTTGGCCTGTTTGAGTTGCAAAGCTTTGTCATGTGCATGTTTCTCTCTGTTGTCCCACAAACACAAATTGAAGATGATTGCATTATTACTAAAATGGTCATCAAAATAAGCTTACTACCAATTAGTTTTAACAATGATGTATTACTAAAGGTAAAACAAAATAGTTAAACATTTTGGGAAATCCACTTTTGAGTTAGGTTGGTCAAATATGTGCCTTAGAGATTTTATTGTTTCGCAGCCATAGTGACTTTATGGAGGAGTGATCAGGAATTACAGCAATCTCCAAAAATGTATTCTCCCTTCCAGGTTTTCATCTGTAGTGTTTATGCTTCCGTGCAATTTCTGCTTTTGGAAAAGTCTAACAAATATAAAACAATTGACTTGTGGTGATGTGTTAACAGCTGGGTGGATGTTTTCTTTTTTGTTTAGTTTTTTTTAATAATTGTGATTTTTTTTTAATCATGATTTTTAAGATACTGCAACAATGTAGAGATTTTATTTCCTTCTCACCCGATACATCCACGATATATCGATGAATCTGAAATGACCAGGTAAATTAAATAAGCTATTAATAGTTTATGAGTGAAATTAGGATTTATAACAAACAAATGTAAGTTTATAGTTGCACATTTAAAAGTTTAGTCAGTTACTTTACAGAGCTTAAAATGAGGTAAAAAGAACCTCAGATGAATAACAACACATGACATATGTGTCATTATTTATTTTTTAAAAATCCAAAATGCAGAACCAGTGTGTGAAAGACTAAGTACATTCTTAATACTTTCAGAGGAATTAAAAGGGTAAGTAGCAGCCACGTGCTGCTAATCTAATGCATTTGATAGTGGAGAAGGGTTCTCGTTAAGGTCTATGCCTCAACGAGAACCATCCCTGTGTACTGCTCTGTCCCTCATCCTTCTCTGTTGTTGGGAACGAGTCTTGGGTCGCCAGGTTCTCTGTTAACGCTGTGCCTTTGACGTGTCCTTTCAGAGCGTCGGGGCACTTTTCTCCCTGAAGCTCAGAGATCAAGATATTTTCATTTCTCCGAAACAGGTCTTTGAGCAGAAGGATGACCAGTTTGAGGGCCTAGCACCGAAGGCGCTAACCCTAACCCCCCTAACCCTATAGCATATCAAACACCTCATGATGATTTGGGTTGTGCAACCACAGAAGCTGGGCACCTTACAGTCACTGACAATGATCCCAAGCATGGCAGCAAAACGACAACAGAATGGCTGAAAAAGAAAAGAATCAAGGTGTTTCAATGGCCAAGTTAAAGTCCAGACTTCAACTAGATTGAAATGCTCTGGTGGAATAGCTGTGCTTCATTAAATGCGCATAAATCTCAACAAGCTGAAGCAATGTTAAGAAGAGTAAGCCAAAAAAAAAAAACATTAATATAAAATGCTGAGAAATATGTACAGAAAATGATTATTTCAAGTTATTGCTGTTGGAGTTGGTTCTACGAACTACTGAATCATGTTGTTTACTTAGCTTTTCACACACTGCTTCTGCACTTTGCCTTTTTTAAACAAATAATGTCACATGTTTTGGTTTATTGAGTAAATTAAAATTGAATGAACTAATTTAAGTCTTTCTTTGTGGAATTAGCATGTTCTCCCCATGTTTGTCTTTCCGGGTACTCCAGCTTCCTCTCACAGTCCAAAGACATGCAGTTAGTGGGGATAGGCTAATTGCCCATAGGTGGGAGTGCGAGTGTGAATGGTTGCCCTATATCTGTGTGTTAGACCTGCAACAGACTGGCAACCTGTCCAGGTTGTATCCTGCCGCTCGCCCTCAGGAAGCTGGGATATGCTTCAGCGCCCCCGCAACCCTGAGAAGGATAAGCAGTAGAGAATGGATGGATAATTTTAGTTTAGCTGTAATAACCAGATGATTTTGTTTATGTCCTGATATGTAAAACTTTAGAACTGCATGAGGGTGTCTCATAGAGAGAGATGATGTGTTTAATTGAACTTTTATTTTCTCCTTATTATACTGATGTGATGAGATGTATGTGACTCATAACTAAGGGCATATTTCCTTAAACGGTTTCTTTAAGAGTTGTTGGAAACTGTGCAAGTCCACAGGATTTATTTGCTGCACGCTGAACTTCTTCATTAGAGGGACCTTTGCTAAACACGTTTTAAAAGTGAAGTTTGTGTTTGGTGGATTTTTACTTTTTGATAAATTTGCAGTCTTGCTTGCATATTCTTGGATAACCACTAGATGGAGCCAAATCGATGCTTTTTATGTTGTGCATGTGATGACTTTAACCACAGAGATGATTTCTGTTTGTGGCATGTGTATATGACAGATGGTATGAGCAAAATGCAGGATTTAAAGATTTCTTTTAAAAGAAGATGTAGAAATAATGTAACATTTTGGTCACACTCCAGCATTATTAGAATGAATTAAATTGCATTTTTTTCCCAGCTCGGTTCTTTTACTTTTGCTGTAAACTGCATTTTGTTCAAATTATTATTAACTCTGTTCAAGTAAAGCACAAACAGTATAACTAACATGTTTTCTCTGCTCCCCATTTGCTGCTTTGGATGTTTTTTTTTCTTTTATTTGTTAATACCATTCAGAAGAAAATTATGATTATTATATGCTGTATCATTCTGGGAGTCGTCATTGCTTCCATTGTTGGGGGAACACTGGGCTAAACCTCAGCCACGATCACACTAAAAAAAACACACAAAGTCACACGACAGAGCTAAAAGCAGAATAACACACATTTCCAATTTCCTGTTTTAACAAATGCAATCTATTACGTGTTCAGCAAAAGATACGTTACATAATGTACAATAAATTTTACACACAGTGTACAGGGCCAGAGGTGTTTTGTTTTTGTTTCGCATGAGTTGCTATTTTGTAAATGTGTGGTGCTGCAAACTGTTTATCAGAGTGTCGAGTGTTGTCAACGATATGATGTTTCTTGAATGAAAAAGTTACTAAATGAAATGTAACGCTATACTAAAACATTCCAACTTCCAAGTATGACACTGATTCAGATGTGTCTTTTTTTTGTGTTGTACAGGCAAAGTGACAGGTAACTCATCGGTTATGTTTTCAGAGCTATGTTATCTGTAGACCTCTGTTCATTTGCACATGTATTTATCTTTTTTGTAGTCTTCTTACTTTCTCTCTCTGATGTCTTCTACCTCCCTCTTAAAAGCCCTGCATGGTTTAGTTCACTGTAAAGTGGTGTTTTGTACTCTGTTGCAAAAGGGAATACATCAAAAAGAACATAGCTACGTTGATGTTGGGTATTTTGCTCGTATATTTAACACACTGCCAAACTTTTTTTCTAATTGCACATCTCTTGTAGTTGACAGAAGCAACGCTACTGTACTTAATTTCATCTGGCCTTACCGGTTGTGCAGCATTTTTGACCGTTGCTCCAGTGTTGAGTGTGATTGAGTGCATGCATGCATATATAAGATTTGAAAGGATATTTGCAAGTTCCTTGGTAGCTACATGTCTGAACATGTTGTATGTGAGTCGTTGGATGAAAACATGAGTGCTTGTTGGTAGCCAAATGTGTCTTTGTTTTCTAAAGTAATATAAAGCTCTCTAACACTGCCAGTATATTTAAATAAGCTGTTAAAGTGGAGTCTAGTCTGGTTGGATTAATGAAGTGACAAACCTTTTGTTTATTTCTGCCGTTTCTGTAAACCCCAAGGTTTAAACATTGCATATTATCCTGTCAAGCTACTTCTACTGTATGTTTATTTCCATTGATGAACTCACTGAGTCAATGAATGCATCAGCATGAACCCAAAGTAGCCCTGTTAAAAGACTCATATCATTTTTGGGGGGAAACATCAGACAGCACAGACTGCAACCATGTTACCATGTTGCCTACTCAACTTGTTGCCTTTGTGTTGTATTGTAATGACATGGGTTTATTTGTTTAATGAGTCTTGTTTTTTTCTTTTTTTAAGTAAAGTTTGTCCCAAAAAATTACACTGAGTTTGTAGTTTGCCTTGCACACATGATTCCACAGGGGAATAATATATCCAGAAGTCCAATACCAGTGAAAACGTGAATGGTGAGTCCTTGAAGTTGATGTGTTGGTAGCAAGTTATTTAAGCACCAGAATGTCCACAAACATGATTGCAAAATTGGAGAGGGACGTCAAATATTCAGCCTTCCTCCAGCCCAGTCCCAAACTGCTCTCCTTCACTGGTCTGGACGGGCTGTCTTGTCAAGATGAACTGACTATGATGTCACTTTTTCTAGACAGGATTCTGATTTTGAGGAGTTCAGTCATAATCCTGCAGTTGGTCGCTTTGCACCGTTGACTCTTCAGTCAAGCACATACACAACGTTTGAACCTGAATGCACAAAGCAGGATTATTGGTGCACCAACACATCATTAGTAGCAAAAACCAAACCTGTCCTTAGCTTTCTATCAGCAGCAGAAGTGCAGTAACCTGAAAGCTGGGGCAGAGCGGGACTTGTGGGTAGCCATAATACCGCTTTCAGCAATTTCTCGTTTTCTGCGGCATGGGAAAAATGCAAAATAAAGATTAAAATGACAAAGATCTGTTTAGACCCAAAGAGCTTGGAAAAAAAATGACTGGACTAAGTTTCTTGAAGATGTTTCACTGTGACAATCCACATAATTAATACTGGCTTAGTGACCCTCTCAAGGTACCCAAGTAGGGTTTAACAACTGGGACCGTCTACCATTTGATTTTAGAACTGAAAGGTTTAGCCCATGAAACATCTTCACAAAATCTAAAGTGCAGTCGCTTTCTTTCCAAACTTCTTAGACTACCTGCATTACAGAACCTGCACAGACCTGTTTACACGTTTCACTGCCTCTGATGTGATCTGCGACACATCTGAATATGGATATGCTTCCACTTCATAGAAAACACACCTTCACTTCTAAAAGAAAGGTCAGGCAGCAGCACTCTGTGTCTAGGTTTAGCTTGCTGAATGGACAAGCCGAAACTGAAATGGCAACACTTGGGTAGCTTCATATGAGTTCTTCCAGGTTTATCCGCAGATGTATGTTTAAAGGAAGCCCAGAGGACCACATCTGATGGCAAAACTGCATCACTGCTGCTGGTCACATTTCCCTAAATAAAGTTGAAAATTGTAGCAGTCTTCTTTTATTAGAACTAACAACTTCAAGAACTCAAAAGGAACAGGCATTTATCTAGATGGTGCAGAAAAGTAACATTAACAACAAAGCCAACATTACCATCCACAAACAGCCAACTATATTATGTGTCCAGTGCTCAGTTCCATCTTTTAACCTATAGCTTGTACTGTATTGTATCTATTTTTCCCTTATCCAGTATAGTGAGACGATGCCCCACACATTTATTGGCAATATTTGTTAAATAAATCAACACTTCTCTGGCATGTGACTGTTTATCCATTTGAACTGAAAGCAGGGAAGGTTGTCATGATGCATCTTGGTAACTTTTCAGCATATTATATTCTACTCAATCCTTAAAATCTGCTAAGGCAGTGATTTTGTCAAAATATGATGGAAAATTTGGGAAAGAAAAGGGATGTCTGCCCAATGAAACACTGGGAAGCTACCTGAGTAAAGTTAGTGGAGTTCTTTCAGTTTCACAAGTGGAAAGTATGACATATAGTCACACAATAAATAAGAAGAAGCGAGAATGAGTGCAAGAAGGCAGAAAAGACCATATGAAGAAACTTCAGCTTCCTTTTGTTTTTATTGTATTTCTTAACTTTACACTGAAGATTTGAAAATTGCAGTAGTATTTGTTCTTCACATGCTAACTGTCAAACCTGCAAAGTTTTTGCGTGTTTGCTTTAAGCTGAATAAATCCATATTTCAGACAACTCAGCATTAGCAACATGTCGCATGTTATCCTTCACGTCCTACGCCCTGGTTTAAATTTATTTGGATCTGGTTACCCTGCACTCAAATCTACATTTAAACTTCTCATACAGAATTAAGAGTGTAATTCCTCTTACTTCCTAATGGCACTTGTTCCAGTTTGAACTTGTTGTTTTTGTAGACATGAACTTCCGACCTACTTCCCTCTTCTAGGCGCAGGCTCTGTCCTTTTGGCACCTAACCTTATATTAGCTCGCTGGACTCTGCAATTTCCCGTTTTGTCACATTTAAATCAGATGACAATTACTTCCTCTGTAGTCTTGTGCCTGTTGTGATAATCAAATATGTGAAGTGATTGAGTTTTTATTTAACAGATTTAACACAGAGAAACAGTACCAGACATTCACTATCATCAGTTAACATAATGTCTGTATGTGGCTGTGGTTGCTCTCATTTACAAGTTAAATGTAATTGTCACTGTCATCTCAATTACTCATTACACCAACTTACCATCATCTGCTTGTATTTTACCTCACATGAGTTGGTTTACATCAGTTACAACATTGTATTGTATTGTATGTCGTTTCATGACATAGTGCTGCACTGCCTGGTACACACAGAACAAGACTGGAAGGACCTGCAGAGGGTGGACAAAGCTGCTAAGGGTGTCATCAGAATCACAGTGCATATGACCAAGATATGACAGAGATATACACTGTGACTGGCACAAGAAGACCAGCTGAATAATAAGGAAAATAACCCACTCTGAACACTACCTTTTATCCCTCTCCACTTTACCTTTTAGACTGATTTTATTACACCCTGCTACTGCTATTCTTACATTTTTTATTTATACTTTTATTATTCTGCATAGAATTGAAGAGCTGCTAAAGAGACTGCCGTTACCATTAAAATTTAAGAACTTAAAGTTCAGTTTTGAAAATGTAAATTAAATGGATAAAACTTTACAGTCAGTTTGAACATTCAGATATTTTACACTGCATACCACTAAAAGTATGCACTTTTTTTTTTCTTAGATTCCAAATGAATACTTTGAGTTATTCTTAATTCTATTCTTCTTTAAACCTTAAATTGAGCAAAAGTCTTGTGCGACCCATAATTCCTCTAAATGTTGCATGAGAGAGACCAGAGTTTCACCTACTTTTTCTTTTAGTATTTGAAGGCATTTCAAAGTTGTACACTTAATGTTACAGAGTTTCAGGTTTGTGGATTTCCTTTCAATTTTTTTTTTTTTTTTTTTTTTACCAAGAAAGCTACTTCCTATTTGCAAAACTACTTTCACACCATCAGGGTCATCTTCCTGTAAAGAAAGAGATGCACCGAGATGCAGGAAATCATCAGTGAAAACGTTTGCACTACTAGCTTCTGGCTTGAGTGAAACAAGCAAACCATGCTTTTCATGCAGCATTTCATCACTTGAAACCACAAAATTCTCAATAAATGAATAAAATTTTTAGCTAAAGAGAACTGATAAATGGTTAAAACAGGCTCATGAATATAGCTGTTATATGGACTGCTAACTAAACATTTTAGATGCATGTCTGAAATATAAACCCACTACCAACTGATTAAAGATTTAGGCAGTTTGCTACAAAGGTAGGCTGCATGCACTGAGCGTAAGAGATAAAACAGTGCAGGTGTTTATAAGGTGGTGCTGAAGGGAATTATTTTTAACCCATCTAACAGGGTTTTGAGGGTGGGGGCTACATCAGATGGCCAAGGTTGAAAACCACCATCATACAGGATGTGGCCAAAACACTGCACAACTTTTAAAGGCACGAGCTCACGCTTTCTTTCCACCCAGTTAAGGATCTTTTGACCTATCTGTTGTCAGCTAGCCAATCATAAAAGTAAAGACATGCTCATCCCCAGATGAACAACTTTAGGAAGCATCTAATGATTTCTTTGAATGTGAATGTGTTAATATGTCAGTAACTGTACTATACTAAGATGTTTTAAAATGCTCATTCCCACAGTCAAAAATGCTGCAGCCTGCTTAAAAAACTGAAAATCCCACTGGGCCCTCACGATCTTAAATCTTCACTCTAATTAAAATACAAAATAAAGTGATGTATTTCCTTAAAACTCTATTCAAAAAACATAAATAACAAGGGCTGTCAGGTATAAATTACTAAAGCTTTCTAGTCTATACAATGTGTTTAAATCAATGTATAACTCATCTGCCACTGGATCTTCAATAGAAAAACAGTAAATTTAGGTCACAGTAATTAGTAATATCACAAGCTAACCACCTCCTATTGGCAATTTTATTAAAACTTTTACATAAATAATTACATTTCTATAAATATGTAACTTTATATACTTGTAATTTCTATTATTGTAGCCCACCTGTAGATTAAAGATAATTAATGTGCAGTAATAAAAATCTGAGTTACTAACAAAATGCTTGTATTAAGCATAATTATATGTTGGACCAGTGGTCATAGACCCACATGATTCAATTCAATTAAATTTTATTTATATACCACCAAATCACAACAACAGTCTCCTCAAGGCGCTTTATATTGTAAGTTACACCCTACAATAATACAGAGAAAAACCCAACAATCATATGACCCCCTATGAGCAAGCACTTTGGTGACAGTGGGAAGGAAAAACTCCCTTTTAACAGGAAGAAACCTCCGGCAGAACCAGGCTCAGGGATGGGCGGCCATCCTTCTCTCACCCGAAAGTTCTTTTTAGAACTTTCTGATAATAATGAATTACAGTAGTCCAGCCTAGTTTTTCAGCGTCACTCTGAGACAGGATATTTATAATTTTAGAGATGCTGCGCAAATGGAAGAAAGCAGTCCTAGATATTTGTTTAATATGTGCATTGAGGAACATATCCTGGTCAAAAATGACTCCAAGGTTCCTCACAGTGTTACTGGAGGCCAAGGTAATGCCATCCAGAGTAAGAATCTGGTTAGATACCATATTTCTAAGCTTTTCAGGGCCGAGTACAATAACCTCAGTTTTATCAGAATTAAGGAGCAGAAAGTTAGCAGCCATCCAGGTCTTTATGTCTTTACCGGTGAGTCGTTTGGTACCGGGCCGCGAGAGTTGAGGCTCAGGTGTGAAATGTATAGTTTTCAGGGTTTTTATCGGTTTTCAGCGTTATTTAGTTATCGTTTTTATCGTTTACTCGGTTTTCTTTGGTCTTTTCGCGTGTGTTATGAATAAATTTTCTTTTTTTCGGTACCGGTACTAGTTTTATTTTTGTTGTATTTATCCGCGACACCTTAAAGGCCGGTCCATGAAAATATTGTCGGGCATAAACCGGTCCGTGGCGCAAAAAAGGTTGGAGACCGCTGGTGTTAACATTTTAGTTAATACAAGATTCATTTACTGTAACTAAGGGCTCATTTACTTATTTAGACACATAACAGTAACAGTGATGACATTATAGACAAGAACAACTGATGAATGTAAATGATACACTCACTCATATAGCTACTAAAATGTCCAAACGTATTAAAAGTTGACAAAATCTCACATTCACTTTCACAAAGCAGTAAAAACAGAAACAAAGAAATCAATATTTTACATATAATTCACAATAATCAATGCATATCCCTCGTTATACTACAGATAAGTATGAATCCCTTATTACTAGGAAGTGATAATCCATGAAATCATTAATGTACTTATTAGCACTTATTATGTGTTTCCTTTGACCAAAATTCAATCCTGTCTCAGCGGCCTGGAAAGAGGTAGAAGCGCTTGGTTAGAGTGCATCTGTCTTTGGTTGGCATCTGTCTCAGTTTCTCAGAGGGAAAATCTTCAAAGCGTTGCATGACCTGTGTGATGAAAACATAACCAGTGACTGCATCTGTTTGCCTGCAGCACTATCACCAAACGAGTTTTCAGGTACTTACTTTTCTGAAGAGCTCGTCGATGTCGTCCTCATGAGAGCACGTGTTGAATACCTCCTTGATGAACTGGATCAGAAAAGACCCACGGTCTTCCTGTCTGTATGAAACAGTGTCTGCAGGAAATCATGTGAAAACTGAGAATGAGACTATGCTTGTGTGTTATTGGTGCAAATTTCAGATGCTTATCTTAATAATGTCAGAAATCTTTTGCATAATAAAACCCATCAGCAGACAAACTGACCTGGGGTGCTGGACAGAAGTGAAACGAAGTCCTTTTCTTTGTGCACATATCGAGTAGAGTCATCCACAATGCTGTTTTCATCAAAGCGGCTCTGTGACACATCATCACAGACCACTTTTGCACTGTCACTAACCATCACGGAGCCACCAGATTCTGCAACACACGCAGCATGCTTTTAATTCAGGTCCAAACTGTAGCTACGAGGACATTTGTGGATGTTGGTCAGATGAAATGATTGAAAGTCACCTCCTCTGCAGGCCTGGATGATGATGATCTTTGGTTTGTTTAGCAGTGCTGAGCATTTCTGTGAGCCCAAGTACTTGTAAATATTGTCAACAGGGAATTCATCTGGTTCCACTTCTTCTCTGTGATTGACACCGAGGACAATTCCCCGTTTCCCGTGAGACATAATCACCACAAACACACTGTCTGTCTCTTTGAGTTTGGGATGTTTGGAGAAATTCATCAGAGCCTCATCGATCATCTGATTGAACACAAAAAGTCCCAGCATCAGTTATTTTGTCACTCAGCCGTAATTTGCTAGGAAAGAATAAAAGATTAGTATTTAAATACCTTTCCAGTGAGATCTTTGTATTTGACCACTTCATAATGCAGAGATCGGAGAAGTTTATCCATGTTCTCCTCGTCAACTTCAGCTCCTTTTCGGGTTAATCTCTCATCAGAAAAATTTCGATTAGTGATTAGGAGGGCCACTCGACTGCTGATGGACTTTTCTGCCACAGGGTAAATCTAAAAATACAAATGTAAAGACAGAATATTTACTGTTATAAATGTAAAATTTAAGTGTATAAACTTACAAAGTATTCCAAATTTGAATCTTGTTTGTTAAAAGTGTTTGAACAGTCATGACAAACATTTTTATCGTTCAGCTTTGTCCTCCAGAAAGAGTCAGTTGTGGCGATGAGTTTGGACGACCAGCTTTGCTCCTTCTGAGACGCTGCAGTTGGAAAAAGCAAAAGCACTGTTCAGACTTTATTCTGTACGATTTCCTTCTTCCAAACAGGGTGAACTCACCAGGAGGCTGACCACAGGACAGACCCAGCTCAGAGTAAAGTGTAGGATCTCTCTTCTCCAGGTGTTCGATCATCTTCCTGCTAGCTTTATCTCCTTTCCTCTTCACCATGTCGATGAGAGCACGGGCCATGTCTGCTTTGTTGCTGTTGTCTTCGAGCACAGAGTCTGTCTCTCCATCATTCAGCAAACCCTCTTCTAAAAGGTCATCCAGGAGCTGTTTAAGAAGGGCTTTTGATACCTTTTCAACAAACCGTCCTCTCACTCTGGCAAGCTCCTTATCTAGAGGGAAGAATGAGATCAAATAATCATGTCAAAATCAAAATCTATCACACATTAACACTTGGAAAGTGCATGGATCATGATAACTTCTGTCTTACCTGCCATCTTTCATAAACTTTACTTCACAAATTTGCAACCTGTGTCCTCCAGCATGTACAAATGATTGTGTGTTTGCCAAGATGTTTTATCTATTAATAGTTGTGTGGAAACCACACTTCCATGGAAGTGGTTGTAATCAAGTCAAACTTGAAATGCAACATAAAATATTTTCTTTTTCTTCTGAGCAGTGGTCTCTTAGAAATGAAGTCATGACAAATATCTTTGTTTGCAAAGAACACATCTTTTATATTTTCTAAGAGTCATGTTCCTGAGCACCTCCTGCACTACTTGTGCTTTCTGTATGTTACCATTTGCAAACCTTTATGTGTGCTCATGTGTGCTGTTTTGGACAGCACTGCCTGATTTCCTAGGAACAAAGAGATGCCAATAAGTGGTTATAGAGCCGTTAATGAAATGTAAGATGTTTTTAAATTCAAGGATCAACTAGCTTTTGCATTTTTAACATTTTTATTTAAGCCTTAACTTGTATTGAACAAGAGTTCATAAACTCTTCTTCCTGTTTTAGTGCATAGGCAAGCTGCTGCTTTTGTGACAATGTTTCTTCTTACTTTCATAGGTTCATCTGCTGCACGTTAGGCATATAAACTCTCCAAAATTGCATTTATAACTTAATTTATTTTCAATTTATTTTCAGATAGTTTCACTCCTAACTTACACGCATTTTGTGTATACTGAATTATGATCAAAACAGCTTGCTTTAAAAAGAAGGCAGACATAAGGAACAGGAAGTAAAAGTGAAACTTGGGCTGCTGTCAAAGAAAACAGAAAGATGAGATAAAAGCAGTTTACCGACAGTATCAACATTTCTGTGTCCTTTGAATTACCACAACATGTCAAGTCATGTTTGAACTTGTCTGAACATTTCAACTCTACGATGTTTTAATGGCCAATATTATACGTTAATGACAAAAAATTAACAAAAAAACATAACCAGAGAAAAATCGCCATCTCTCTTCATTTCATATAATAATTTTCTTTCCATCTACCGTTCCTTTGCTGAGTGTTTCCAATACACTGAACTATGCCTGTAGGGTTGACTGCATCAAGACCACAGATATTCTTATCATTGCAAGATCTCGAAGAAGAGAAGCAAGTTCAGTAAGTTTCAATTCACAAGTAATCCCCCTCCCTTCACCTGCCTTACTTGGAAGTGTCTGCTCTGGGAAACTATGAAAACATGCCTGTCTACAGGTCCTTCTCAAAAAATTTGCATATTGTGATAAAGTTCATTATTTTCTGTAATGTACTGATAAACATTAGACTTTCATATATTTTAGATTCATTACACACAACTGAAGTAGTTCAAGCATTTCATTATTGATGATTTTGGCATACAGCTCATGAAAACCCAAAATTCCTATGTCAAACAATTAGCATATCATGAATAGGTTCTCTAAACGAGCTATTAACCTAATCATCTGAATCAGCGAATTAACTCTAAACACCTGCAAAAGATTCCTGAGGCTTTTAAAAACTCCCAGCCGGGTTCATTACTCAAAACCGCAATCATGGGTAAGACTGCCGACCTGACTGCTATCCAGAAGGCCATCTTTGACACCCTCAAGCAAGAGGGTAAGACACAGAAAGAAATTTCTGAACGAATAGGCTGTTCCCAGAGTGCTGTATCAAGGCACCTCAGTGGGAAGTCTGTGGGAAGGAAAAAGTGTGGCAGAAAACGCTGCACAACGAGAAGAGGTGACCGGACCCTGAGGAAGATTGTGGAGAAGGACCGATTCCAGACCTTGGAGGACCTGCGGAAGCAGTCGGCTGAGTCTGGAGTAGAAACATCCAGAGCCACCGTGTACAGGCGTGTGCAGGAAATGGGCTACAGGTGCCGCATTCCCCAGGTCAAACCACTTTTGAACCAGAAACAGCAGCAGAAGCGCCTGACCTGGGCTTCAGAGAAGCAGCGCTGGACTGTTTCTCAGTGGTCCAAAGTACTTTTTTCGGATGAAAGCAACTTTTTCATGTCATTCGGAAATCAAGGTGCCAGAGTCTGGAGGAAGACTGGGGAGAGGGAAATGCCAAAATGCCTGAAGTCCAGTGTCAAGTATCCACAGTCAGTGATGGTCTGGGGTGCCATGTCAGCTGCTGGTGTTGGTCCACTGTGTTTTATCAAGGGCAGGGTCAATGTAGCTAGCTATCAGGAGATTTTGGAGCACTTCATGCTTCCATCTGCTGAAAAGCTTTATGGAGATGAAGATTTCATTTTTCAGCACGACCTGGCACCTGCTCACAGTGCCAAAACCACTGGTAAATGGTTTACTGACCATGGTATTACTGTGCTCAATTGGCCTGCCAACTCTCCTGACCTGAACCCCATAAAGAATCTGTGGGATATTGTGAAGAGAAAGTTGAGAGACGCAAGACCCAACACTCTGGATGAGCTTAAGGCCGCTATCGAAGCATCCTGGGCCTCCATAACACCTCAGCAGTGCCACAGGCTGATTGCCTCCATGCCACGCCGCATTGAAGCAGTCATTTCTGCAAAAGGATTCCCGACCAAGTATTGAGTGCATAACTGAACATAATTATTTGAAGGTTGACTTTTTTTTTGTATTAAAAACACTTTTCTTTTATTGGTCAGATGAAATATGCTACTTTTTTGAGATAGGAATTTTGGGTTTTCATGAGCTGTATGCCAAAATCATCAATATTAAAACAATAAAAGGCTTGAACTACTTCAGTTGTGTGTAATGAATCTAAAATATATGAAAGTCTACTGTTTATCAGTACATTACAGAAAATAATGAACTTTATCACTATATGCTAATTTTTTGAGAAGGACCTGTATGTGTCAGGCTGGGTCTTAGGCTTCACCTCCTTCTGAAAGTCTCGGGCATCCCCAGGTGTGGGGGCTATTTCCCCCACCACACTCCCTGTCAGTGGCTGGTGCCCCTACCTGCTGGGGCATTGTAAGGACTGAAAATTAAAAAAGATCCTTTAAAAAAATCTTCTAAGCTATGACCATCAAGTGGAGCAGTATAGCAAAAGCCCTAAACCAGTATACCAGTTGTCACCTCAGGGCAATTTATATTGTAGGCTAAAGGTCCTATGATATAAACAAACAAACAAGCACAATTACAGTCAGATGACCCCCTTTGAACAAGCACTTAACACCAGTGGATTCTTTTTTAACAGGAAGATGTGGCGACAAGGGCAGAGATGAGAAGAATTGAGAGCAAGACACTGTAGGAGAGAGAGGCAGAGTGTAGTAACTCCTTAAGTTAAATGCAGAAGTGGTGTATGAATCCAAAGAGAGAGAAAGGCAGTGAGTGGAAAATAAAAGCAAAGCGCATTTTATTTTTATTTCTTTATTTTTGTATAGCATGAAAACACAGCAACAGTTATGTCAGGATACTTTACATGTTACTCTAGAATAATAGAAAAAAAATAATACAAAGAAAACAGAGAAAAGCTAACAATCATATGGACTCCTATGCAAACAAGAGGTTTAGCGACAGTGGGAAGGAAAAACTCCCTTATAACAGGAAGAAAGCCCTAGCAGAACCAGGTTGAGGGAGGGGTGTCCATCTTCTGCAAAGATGGTGTGAAGGGAGGAAGATAGGACAAAGACATGCTGTGGAAGAGAGTATGTCTGTCCCTCTCTGACCCTGTTTCTGCTGGACGTCTCTTCCAGTTCGTCCATCCAACCGTCTCCAATTGCCACATAGAGGATATTTCATGTTGATGTGTTTTGTGTGCATGGGTCTCACATGAAGCTAGAAATGTCATCAGGATTTTTTTTTAACAAAGGAGACAGACAGATGGCAGCTTTGTTTCATTCTTTTAAAATTTTTATTATCATTGTATTTTCCATCTGTTTGTAGCTATTTTGCATCTTATTGTGGCCATTTTTGTCTAACTGTGAGATCATATCATCTTTTTGCTTCTAGGTTTGCATCTCTTTGTAGTTCTTTGGAAATGATAAAATGACCTAACTCTGAGCACTAAAAACATCAATTGAAATGGCAGCAAAGTTGAGTTACATAACTGTAAAAATATCTCAGAGGCCTGGAAAGAAGTAGAAGCGTCTTGTCAGTGTGCATCTGTCTTTTGTTGGCATCTGTCTCCTGTTTTGAACACTGAAGTCTTCAAAGCGTTGCATCACCTGTATGATTAAAATGATGTACGACATTATCACAGTAATAATGTACAACATTATCACACTAATGACACGAGAACAAAGTAATTACTGCTTGACTATAGCAATACAACTTTCCACATGTTCCAGAAACATAAGTGACAGATATGGCACTTATTGATTCCTGTAAGCGTAACTTCCAGGAGATGAAAAATGCTTTGAAAGCCTTCTTTTGGGCCATACTCTGCAAACTTTTTAACCTTTTATTATTTTACTTTTAATACTGTACATGCACTATTTCCCAGTGATAATTGAAGTGTAATTTAAATATTGCTTTAACGTAACTGTCCACATAAATGTCACAAGCAGTATCAACATGGTTGTGAAGTAATGAGACTTGCTTCCAATAAGTATAAAACAATTTACACTTGCAGCGCTTACTTTTCTGAAGAGCTCCTCGACGTCGTCTTGATGTGCAAAGGTGTTGAAAACCTGAACAATGTACTGTATGAGGATAGACCCTTGATTCCTGTCTCTATATGACACAGTATCTGCAGAAAGAAAATTCAGAGACAGAAATTGGATACAGGTTTTTTTTTTGTTTTTTTTTTTTGGGGGGGGGGGGGGGGGGGGGTGTTATCATTACAGATTCATGTGTGTCATCACTGTGTGTGTGTCACTAAGTTTTAATAATTGCCTAGCTACACTGACCTGGAGTGCAGGAGAGAAGAGAAATGAAGTCTTTTTCCTTGTGTACACATCGTAGAGTGTCGTCTTCTAAGCCCTCTTCATCAGCACATAGGGATGGACTTGGCTGTTTCACGTCATCACAGACCAGATCTGGCTTTGCACAGTCACTAACAAGCACACCTCCTCTCTCCTCTGAAACATATGCAATGTACTTGTAAGATAAGAAGACTCCAGCAAATCTATAACTTAAGCCTTTTTTTGTAACTGTAAGAACAGAAGGTGATCACCTCCTCTGCAGGCCTGGATGATGATGATCTTGGGTTTGTTCAGAAGTGCAGGACACTTGTCTGAGCTCAACTGCTTGTAAATGTTGTTCACCTCATACGCATCTTGTTCCTCATTATCACAAATGGGTTCTTTGCAGTCGACACCAAGGACTGCTCCTAGCTTCCCGTGAGACATTATAACCACCAACACACTGTCTGTATCTTTGAGTTTTGGATGTTTGGAGAAGTCAATTAGAGCCTTATTAATTGCCTGTAAGAACATAACAAAAAAAAAAGTCAAGGCATAACTTCCTGTATCTCAAAACAAACCAGACATAAAATTTTTCCCCAGATTTTCCCTTTTAATAAAAATACCTTTCCTGTGAGATTTGTGTATTTCACCACTTCATAACCCAGAGCAGAGAGCAGCTTCCTCATGTTCTCCTCATCTTTCTCAGCTCCATTTCTATTGAATTTCCCATCAGTAAACTTCATGTTAGTGATCAGCAGAGCTACGCGATTTTTAAAGGCGTCTTTGGTCACATGGTAAATCTGCAAAACGAAAATAAAGGGAAAAAAGTTGAAAAATCTATCTTGTGTCTCAACATTAACTTTAATAAGAAAACACTTTATTTCTTATTATCAAACTGAGATATTTTGCATGAGGTTTGTGAATGACTCACACTTTTATCATCCATTTTCATCTTCCAGAATTTCTCAGTCGTGTGGATCAGTGTATCTGACCATTCTGGTGGCTCCCGAGGATCTGGAGCTGAGGCTGACAAAACAGATTATTGCTTGAAATAATGTATTTTATTCTGTTTGTACCTGTGTGATCATTACATTATCTTCTGCACTATATTTTTTAATAAAAATATTTTTAAGGTTTCTCACCTGCCTGAGAAGGCTGACTGCAAGACAAACCAAGCTTTTCGTAAAGAGAAGAGTCTCTACTTTTAAGGTGAACGATCATCTTGCTGCTGGCTCGGTCTCCTTTTTTCCTCACAGTGTCAATGAGACAGCGCGCCTTATCAGCCCTGCTGTCATTCTCTTCAAGTATTGACTCGCTCTCCATATCATTCAGCACACCATCTTCTACGAGGTCGTCAAGCAGCATCTTTATAACCGCTTTGGACACACTCGTCAGAAAGTCTGACCGTACCCTGCCAAGCTCCTTATCTAGAATAGAGAATATGTCATTTTAGAAATGTTTAGAAAGATTGCTGACCTTTGAAAACGTTTCGTCTCAAACTAAATGGGCGATGTATACATTTTGCTGTTTTTATTTAATATATCGAATACGTTGAGGGGGGGGGGGTTGCTCGGTTTGAGCCTTTTCAGCTGTATTATCGTCTTTGGACGCTTCACTTTGTGGTGGGGAGCAGTAACGCATAACACATGTCAGCATCACTACAAACTGCGGTTTTCACAATGACTCTAAAAGTTGAATAGTCTTTTTTTTTTATTAAAAGCAAACATTGCGATCTATGTACAGATTTATTGCTTTGTAACAAAGTAAAATATATTAGTTGTATCTAATAATCCGGCATCTTAATGCAGTTAACGGTGAAAGACCCACATTTACAGAATGATCCCCTGAGATATTAGCGCTAATCTACAACATTTCATGTGCATGAATCACTTCAGCATTTCTAACGCTGGTTCCGTACAAAGACTGAATGTTTGCGCACTACGTAGGACATCCTGCCTTGTTATAACGCCCGGTATTCTTCGGATTGACGGAGGAAATGGCTGATATGTCCTTCTTCCTCATAAAGTGCGGAGTAAAAACGAAGCTACTGTTTTAGTGCATAACGAAACCATTACCGATGCCTGTCGTCAACATACAAATTTGGATATTTTAATAAAGAACAAACAAAACAAAACAAACTTTATATGCTATCCTGTCGCACTTTGGAAATGTGTGACCTCCCATCTTTAGAAGTTGTACTTAAAGAACAGCCTCCGTGGATTCAGTGTGTATACATAACGCAAATAGTTGTCAACAAAGAAACTTAAACCCTCGCTCTCTCATCTCTGAAAACCTTCCACTAGAAGATTTTTTCAACAACAGACATCCGGGCGGGAATAGTTTTCCGGGGTGCAAAACGAAAGTATGAATCCAATCTGGCATAAACATAGTATGAAAATAACAAATGTCGAATCACACTATTCAAACTTTTCTCTGACAAACACTTTTGTTTTGTCGAAAGTGTAAGAATACATATTTTCCGCCGCTGTCTTCCGCAAAACGTTCGTAACACAATCCAGTGGTGGTAAACACTTTATGCCTATTGTGCTGCATTCCTGCTCGCTGGCTAAACTCATATATGACAACGTAGAACAAAATGCATTTAGTCCGTGTGCTCTTACCTGCCATTGCTCAAAACTTGTGTGGCCAACCTGCTTAAATTGCTGCTGACTTTAACCTGATTATGCTTGCGTAATGTTTGCTATCAGAGATGAACGATATAAGGCTCCTCCTTTCCGCATATGACCTACATAGTAGTACCGCACAGTGCATAAATTTCTGTATAAAAGTCAGAGCAGGCCTGTGGTGCTCCTACTTTGATGTGAGTAACCCGGATCATTAAACTGTACCTTATAATGGCTAAAACTATACTGTAACATTATAAAACACCGTGGCACCCATGCTAACCATTCACTTGGGAGCCATAACAAACAAACAAAACGAACAAACAAAAAACATAAACAAAAAAAACCGTCATGCGCTATAAAGGTCCACATGTCATTGTACATGCAAATGAATCATACTATATAATAAACACACAAGCTCATTTACTGTCGTTAAGATTTAATTCAACTAGATTATAAAATGATCTTAACGTAAACAGATTGTAATTCTCATCCATCACATGCAAAAAATAATGTACAGAGGAACCTGGAAACATTACAGTTTTATGTTCATGCACATTTGAGAGCACAAATAGATTGTTTTTCTGATTGTCACGTTGGCAAAATATAAAAGCATCATATAATAGTGCTCTAGAGTGTAAAAAAAAATTAAGATACAGTATTGTATCTTTAGATGTGATCATTCATGTTGATATTATTGCTTTGAAAAGTAATGATGATGAAAGATGAGCATGTTCACTGCACATCTCTTTATTTCACAAAGTCTCGGCAGTAGGGATGAGTGTTCACGAGGTTTTCGTTTCCTCCTGTGGATAAAAACATAAATACGAAAAATCAGGTAACGGTAAAAAAAAACAAAAAACATGGTGCCAAACAACAATGCGTAGAGATTAAACATAACCTAAGTGGCATCAACCAAAGTCAAAGCCTGATAGATCCTATTTCTGTATTTCAGTGTCAAAGTACAACATCAGTTTGTGACTCTATAAAATCAGGGTTAAAGCCTCCTTTTGCTCATATGTGTTGATAAGCTCCACTGATGTATCCCATCTCACCTGGTCAGACAGTCAGACCCAGCTCAGCGAAAAGCATAGGATCTCTTTTTTGAAGGTGACGAATCAACTTGTTGCTGGCTAGATCTCCTTTTTTCCTCACAGTGTCAATGAGGCAGCGCGCCTTGTCGGCTCGGTTCTTGTTCTCCTCAACTATTGACTCTCTCTCTCCATCATTCAAGATGCCATCCTCCAAAATGTCATCCAGGAGCTGGTTAAGAAGAGGGTTGGAGGTCTTTTCAACAAACTTACTCCTCACCCGCACAAGCATCGAGCTTGCGCTTTCTAGGAGAAAGAAAATCCCATTTATCAGGTTTAAGATGATTCAACACAAACTCACGTAACAACTTGAATAATTTGCTCTCATTTTGACTTCTTAAGGTGACTTCAAGTGGTAAAAAATTAGTCAACACGCTTGTACACAGATTGAAACACATCTGTGATTTAGAAAGCTCAGTTCTCAGCTGTCTGACCAGTGTTTTTTGAATTTTTTGGAAAACTGCAAGTTTGAGCAGTGATCTCTTTATAAAGCTCTGTTTGGTTTGCATTAGATTTTACAGGTGTACCTGATTTGAGATTTAATTAATATTTTAGTGCTGCATATTAAAAGCACTCCAGTGGCGTGCTTCCCATCTGAAAACACAAGATATTTCTAAAAATATTTCCTTTTCGAGATAAATGCAGCTAATTTATAACTAAATGTAACTTTTAAAATCTGTGTTGATATATTCTGGCCAGTGATCTTCATCCCGCGCTGTGTGGATATGTAAACCGATTATTAAAAAAAGTGGGTGGGCAGTACAAAAGTGAAACTACAAACGATTTCGCGCTGAAAAAAGGAGGGAAAAGAATACAAATAAAATAAAAAGCAGAACAATTAACAGTATCACGTCATTTCCTCTAAGGGCATCACTTGGGCCAATGCGTTTTGTGAAAACACAATCTCTGCAGATACTAAACAGGATTTAGATCGGAGGAGGATCTCCTTTGCTTTTCACTCTGCAGCTGTGCCAAAAAATGACAGCAGAGCTTTTAACCGGTGGTTTGCCTTACTACCAGGTCAAGTTTGATTTCATCCTGAGCTCTGGCAACGAATAATTAATGACTAAGAGAGAGAGAAGAAAAAAGAGAGAAAAAATGAAGTTTTCAATTAGCAGTCAGATCCGTGTTCGCTATAGCCATTCTCCAACTTCCTCAACCCGTGCTGCTTGTTTGTATTAATTGCGTGTGATTTAAAACTTCAGTTATGTGTTCATGTGTTCACATTTGAGTAGCTACAACTTGCTTTAGATGACAAATCGCCTTACCTGCCATTGCGCCAGAACCTCAAATCACTCGAGTTAACCTCCAAACAGATGAGCGGCGTCCCAGCACGCATAGGTATAGTACGAGTCAATACAAGTTCTTTCGAGTGCTTTTTTGCCTCAAGAGGTCGCCAAAGCATAGCGTTCTTCCTCACATACGTTACATTTTACGGTAGTGTATGTTGGCGCAACGTTGCATCCGGTCACATCCCTACCTTTCTACTGGTACCTATTCATAAATGCAGCATATACACTGACCACTTCATTTGGTACACCTCGCATGGCTGTTTGCTTTCTATTTTGGTGAACATTTGACATATTCGAAAACTTTTTGGAGGAAGGCGTGGAGTTAGGTTTTTTTAAAAAATTTTTTTTAAATGGATAGAGATGTTTAATTTACGTGTGAGATGATTTTAATAACGAAACAACTGATTCCAGAAGTCAAACAAGCCACCATTTCTTTTCACTCAAATGGTGACAACATGGGTTTGAAGTATTTTGGCTCCATCTAGTGGACAAATACATTCAAAACATCGAAATGACTTTAAAGGAATACATTTCTACATTTTGAACTGGTTAAAGATACGTTTTTGTTTGTTTGTCTGTTTGTTTTTTAAGTATTCATTAAAACAAAAAGTAAAAATATTTTCTTTTGCTAATGAAGCAGCTTCACACAAAGCATACAGGGAGTGCAGAATTATTAGGCAAGTTGTATTTTTGAGGAATAATTTTATTATTGAACAACAACCATGTTCTCAATGAACCCAAAAAACACATTAATATCAAAGCTGAATGTTTTTGGAAGTAGTTTTTAGTTTTAGCTATTTTAGGGGGATATCTGTGTGCAGGTGACTATTACTGTGCATAATTATTAGGTAACTTAACAAAAAACAAATATATACCCATTTCAATTATTTATTTTTACCAGTGAAATCAATATAACATCTCCACATTCACAAATATACATTTCTGACATTCAAAAACAAAACAAAAACAAATCAGCGACCAATATAGCCACCTTTCTTTGCAAGGACACTCAAAAGCCTGCCATCCATGGATTCTGTCAGTGTTTTGATCTGTTCACCATCAACATTGCATGCAGCAGCAACCACAGCCTCCCAGACACTGTTCAGAGAGGTGTACTGTTTTCCCTCCTTGTAACGCTCACATTTGATGATGGACCACAGGTTCTCAATGTGGTTCAGATCAGGTGAACAAGGAGGCCATGTCATTAGTTTTTCTTCTTTTATACCCTTTCTTGCCAGCCACGCTGTGGAGTACTTGGACGCGTGTGATGGAGCATTGTCCTGCATGAAAATCATGTTTTTCTTGAAGGATGCAGACTTCTTCCTGTACCACTGCTTGAAGAAGGTGTCTTCCAGAAACTGGCAGTAGGACTGGGAGTTGAGCTTGACTCCATCCTCAACCCGAAAAGGCCCCACAAGCTCATCTTTGATGATACCAGCCCAAACCAGTACTCCACCTCCACCTTGCTGGCGTCTGAGTCGGACTGGAGCTCTCTGCCCTTTACCAATCCAGCCACGGGCCCATCCATCTGGCCCATCAAGACTCACTCTCATTTCATCAGTCCATAAAACCTTAGAAAAACTAGTCTTGAGATATTTCTTGGCCCAGTCTTGACGTTTCAGCTTGTGTGTCTTGTTCAGTGGTGGTCGTCTTTCAGCCTTTCTTACCTTGGCCATGTCTCTGAGTATTGCACACCTTGTGCTTTTGGGCACTCCAGTGATGTTGCAGCTCTGAAATATGGCCAAACTGGTGGCAAGTGGCATCTTGGCAGCTGCACGCTTGACTTTTCTCAGTTCATGGGCAGTTATTTTGCGCCTTGGTTTTTCCACACACTTCTTGCGACCCTGTTGACTATTTTGAATGAAACGCTTGATTGTTCGATGATCACGCTTCAGAAGCTTTGCACTTTCGAGACTGCTGCATCCCTCTGCAAGATATCTCACTAGTTTTGACTTTTCTGAGCCTGTCAAGTCCTTCTTTTGACCCATTTTGCCAAAGGAAAGGACGTTGCCTAATAATTATGCACACCTGATATAGGGTGTTGATGTCATTAGACCACACCCCTTCTCATTACAGAGATGCACATCACCTAATATGCTTAATTGGTAGTAGGCTTTCGAGCCTATACAGCTTGGAGTAAGACAACATGCATGAAGAGGATGATGTGGACAAAATACTCATTTGCCTAATAATTCTGCACTCCCTGTATAGACACAAAGCACAAATTATTTACACTCATGGGAAAAAGAAGATTTTCACAAGATTACTCACAGTACACCCTTACTTCCATATGAATTCAGAGGATATGTAGCAGTCAGGTGCTCTTAATCAGATTCACTTGATTGATCGTCAGTAAGTCTGAGCACATCAATAAAGACAGACATTTGCTATTCTGGCGCATTCAAGTGTGCGTCAACAAAATCTTGCCTGGAGTGGACATCACAGCATCACAGTCCTTAGGACTTTTTTTTTTTTTAACCTCATTCCATCCAGATTGAAGAAATTTTAATAAGTAACTGAGTTGTATAGTATTATCTTTCAGAGAAGCCAGTGGTTACCTCATTGATGCAAGGGTATGTTGTGCCTGTGGTATAGCTTGTATGGTAGTCTTTCTTGGTTTTGTATTATCTTTGTCTGTATACGGTGGCTGGGAAGTGCAAGTGATTACATCCTTGCATTACATACTTTAGGTTCATTTTCTGCAGGCAGGTTTCTGAAAGAGAACAGGCAGATTTAGAATATAACATGCAGCGTTCTATAGATGGATGCATTAAAAAAAAAAGGAAAAATTACATGTATGTGCTCACTTTCTAAACACTTTGTTACATTTATGATAAATGGATTAGAAAGTAGATAAAACACATTTATGTCGGCCTTGGCTCATAGTTCTTGTCTTTAAATTAACTTTGTATGTTTCAGGTACTGCACTCTCAAAGACTGAATGAACCAGCATTGCAGCCATGGGTCATTGTGAGCATCACAGGGAAGGTTGAAGCCGCCCACTGCACCTGTATGGCCGGAGTCGTGGAGACCTGCAGCCATGTCACTGCTCTTCTGTTTAAAGTAGAAGCAACAGTGTTGATCCGTGGCACAAGGACTGTTACAGATGAACCTGCATACTGGGTTTTGCCTGGTAATATGACCAAGATACAGCCAGAGGTTGGCCATAAGATAGACTTCTCCTCTTCAGCTGCCCAAAAAAAGGCTCTCGATCAAAACATAAACAGACCATCCTTATTGAAAGGTAAAAGGAGCCGTCCTCAAAAAAGAAAAATCCCGCCTGCTACTGTGGAGGAGTTGTCACTGCTATTGGATACTTTGCTGGAACGCAGTAAAGCTGTGGGTTGTGGGAATGACCCATAATGTTTTATCTAGGGGTCTAGATTTATGCCTGTAGTGCACTGCTGTGTAAATAATTTGCATTTACTGAATATGTACTGACTGAGTACCACTGTTCAAAAGTTGAATAAAGAAACAAACCAATTTTTGCCTTTTTAAAAAAAATTAAAACCACTTTATAGAAAATGACAAAATGTTTACACAAAATCATGACAGCGTTTACACGATATCACCCACTACTAACACTACTTAATTTACTGTATCTTTTGAAAAATTACCGCTATTTATACAGCACAAGACTTAAGAATATTTAACAAGAGCAAGTTTCATTTTTCCCTGGTTTTACTACCACACTGTTCACCAAAATGCACCAAACCTTCACCATCTTATCCAGAAGGGTCACCTCTTCACCCTCACACGGAATAAGTAATCTGATTGGCATGGTGGTATGTTTGAAGCAGGGATTTCGGAGTGCTCATTGTGTAGCACTGGAACCCAGTCATGATGTGTTTAATCCATTTCATAGGCTGGTTTGCCTGCAATAATGCCAAATAATTAGCAACTCTATAAATACAACGTAGTTCTGCCAAATCACTCATTAGGATGTTTGTTCTAATTTCCTTCGCAAATAAAACTAATAGGCTATAAAGAGTCTTTCTGTGTGGAGTTTGCATGTTCTCCCCGTGTTTGCGTGGGTTCTCTCCGGGTACTCCGGCTTCCTCCCACCGTCCAAAGACATGCAACTTGTGGGGATAGGTTAATTGGATAATCCAAATTGCCACTAGGTGTGAATGTGCGAGTGAATGTGAGTGCGAATGGTTGTCTGTCCCTATGTGTTAGCCCTGCGACAGACTGGCGACCTGTCCAGGGTGTACCCTGCCTCTCGCCCTATGACAGCTGGGATAGGCTCCAGCGCCCCCCGCGACCCTGAAAAGGATAAGCTGAAGCGAATGGATGGATGGATGGCTATAAAGAGTGATATGAACATAGAGGGCCAAAACTTTCACTGGCAGCTGGTAGAAATAGAGCTCACTCTCTCTGAGGTTGAAGGCGTAGCCCCAAAATCTGCCAGAGGGGCCAAGGGGTTAACGGATGCTGGCTGAACCCTACAAAGATGCATTTGTGTGACTTGCGCTGGAGTTGCAGAACCCCTGTAGCTGGTTACAGGGGTCTGGGCGAGCAGGATCAGGTGGGCAGGTCTGGGATCCATGTTCTTAAAGAAAAGAGAGAAAGTCTTTTTTTCTTTTTCTGGAAAAAAAAAAGCTAGGGTTGATAACTAATTTATCAGTTAAATTTAAGCCTAAATGTTAGATTATGCAGCCTGTATGTCTTGCCATACTGAACGTTACAAAAGCACAAGTTTAACTAAGCACATTAGTAAGGTTTAACAGATTTTTCACATATACACACTCACATACACACATAGGCGCGTGCACGGGCGCAGGCGCGCACACACCCGTGGACCAGAACAGATGGCATTTTTTGGCCATAAAAACAAGTAAAAACTTTTTTCTTTTGCTTAAAATGAGAAAAGTGTTATTGATGATAAAAATTATATATTTATAACAATTAGATATTTTTTTGAAAATTAAAGAGTTATGAAATATGATAATTTTTATTAATATGATATTGTTTATTAATATGTTATTTTTATGGCTACCATATGTTTTATTGCTTCCTTTATTACTTCCGTGGTCATAAATACTTTTATTGGGGGTCATAAATCACTTGTTTGACATAAGGGGTTTGATATCGATCTTAAATATGATCAACCTATCTCTAATGATCGGCTATGTACCACAGGCCTTCAAGCTAGCTGTAGTTAAACCTTTACTCAAAAAGCCATCTCTAGACCCAGCAGTCTTAGCTAATTATAGGCCAATCTCCAACCTTCCTTTCATATCAAAAATCCTTGAAAGAGTAGTTGTCAAACAGCTAACAGATCATCTGCAGAGGAATGGTTTATTTGAAGAGTTTCAGTCAGTCAGAGCTCATCACAGCACAGAAACAGCTTTAGTGAAGGTTACAAATGATCTTCTTATGGCCTCTGACAGTGGACTCATCTCTGTGCTTGTCCTGCTAGACCTTAGTGCAGCATTCGATACTGTCGACCATAATATCCTATTAGAGCGATTAGAACATGCTGTAGGTATTACAGGTACTGCACTGCAGTGGTTTGTATCATATCTATCTAATAGACTCCAGTTTGTGCATGTAAATGGAGAGTCCTCTTCACACACTGAGGTTAATTATGGAGTTCCACAGGGTTCAGTGCTAGGACCAATTCTGTTTACATTATACATGCTTCCCTTAGGCAGTATCATTAGAAGACATAGCATACATTTTCACTGCTATGCAGATGACACCCAGCTCTATCTGTCCATGAAGCCAGATAACACACACCAATTAGTTAAACTGCAGGAATGTCTTAAAGACATAAAGACCTGGATGGCCGCTAACTTTCTGCTTCTTAATTCTGATAAAATTGAGGTTATTGTACTCGGCCCTGAAAAGCTTAGAAATATAGTATCTAACCAGATTCTTACTCTGGATGGCATTACCTTGGCCTCCAGTAACGCTGTGAGGAACCTTGGAGTCATTTTTGACCAGGATATGTCCTTCAATGCACATATTAAACAAATATGTAAGACTGCGTTCTTCCATTTGCGCAACATCTCTAAAATTAGAAATATCCTGTCTCAGAGTGACGCTGAAAAACTAGTTCATGCATTTATTACTTCCAGGCTGGACTACTGTAATTCATTATTATCAGGATGTCCAAAAAACTCACTGAAAAGCCTTCAGCTAATCCAAAATGCTGCAGCAAGAGTACTGACAGGGACTAGAAGGAGAGAGCATATTTCTCCTGTTTTGGCTTCCCTTCATTGGCTTCCTGTTAAATCCAGAATTGAATTCAAAATCCTGCTCTTCACATACAAGGTCTTAAATAATCAGGCCCCATCTTATCTTAATGACCTTGTAGTACCATATCACCCTATTAGAGCACTTCGCTCTCACTCTGCAGGCCTACTTGTTGTTCCTAGAGTATTTAAAAGTAGAATGGGAGGAAGAGCCTTCAGTTTTCAGGCCCCTCTTCTGTGGAACCAGCTTCCAGTTTGGATTCAGGAGACAGACACTATCTCTACTTTCAAGATTAGGCTTAAAACTTTCCTTTTTGCTAAAGCATATAGTTAGGGCTGGACCAGGTGACCCTGAATCCTCCCTTAGTTATGCTGCAATAGACGTAGGCTGCCGGGGGATTCCCATGATGCATTGAGTTTTTCCTTTCCAGTCACCTTTCTCACTCACTATGTGTTAATAGACCTCTCTGCATTGAATCATATCTGTTATTAACCTCTGTCTCTCTTCCACAGCATGTCTTTCATCCTGTCTTCCTTCTCTCACCCCAACCGGTCGCAGCAGATGGCCGCCCCTCCCTGAGCTTGGTTCTGCCGGAGGTTTCTTCCTGTTAAAAGGGAGTTTTTCCTTCCCACTGTTGCCAAAGTGCTTGCTCATAGGGGGTCATATGATTGGTGGGTTTTTCTCTGTATCTATGTATCTAGGTGACTTATGTTGTGATTTGGCGCTATATAAATAAAATTGAATTGAATTGAATTGAATATCCCTCTTTCTGTGCAGCAAGCAACAGGCGCACCTCAGAAACGTAGGGTGCCCTTACTCGCAGCAAATGAGCGGGAGTAAAAAAAATGCATATTTTCCCCAATCATGCTGCACTTTCAGAAGTTTTACAAATGAATATTGCAGTGGAGGTTCTTTTTTTTCCCTTTTCTTTTCTTTTTTTTTTAATCAACCCTGACATCATGCCCTGGCATGATATTAGGGTTATTTTTAGTCACAAGGGAGGCGTGGTCTTAAAAGTATTTAAGCAGCTGTTTGCCTCTTCTTCTGCATCTCAGTGTCAGATAACCAAAAGGCTCCCAGATGATTCCGTTTTGGACTCTCGGATTTGGTAGGCGAATTTCCCACCTTTACTGAAATAGATTTTGAATAATTTGAATAATTTATTTTTCTTAACTTTACAGTAATTCTTATCTGCCTGTTCTTTCAGTTTGTTTAATTATTGACTTCAGCACTGCTCATGGTAAGTAGGTTTTATTTTTATTTATTTATTTAATGAGCTCAGAATAAAGGGCCACTGATGTTTGTTGTGAGCTTGCCTGTGTTAAAGAAAGTGGAGATAAAACAAAGCACCATGTGTAATTTAAAATGTAAATCATATACTCATTAAATTAAAGCATTATTATTTTAAAAATAAATGCTCTTTGTTTATGTGTAAAGCCTATTTAATCTATTTGAAATATTAATTTAACTAAATCTGAGTAAGCGGTGAGTGGATGCTTAGAGGGGGCTTTTTTTTTCCTTTTTTTATGAAAGAATTTCATGAAAGTACACAGAAAAGGTTTCCATAGCCAGGTACCAAACTATTATTATTGTTGGGTTTTTGCTTTGTGTTTTTCACTTGTTTTTCAGTTGTGTTTGCAAACCTTTGTCGGGAATGCGCTGCCTGTGTTTCGTCATAAGATAATAATTTACAGGGGCGTTATAGAAAAGTGAAAGGTAATTGATTTGGCAGAGAGTTATGCGTGTATGCGGTAAACTGATACTGTACTCGTCTCTAAAGAAGAACTGTGGGGCGTTTTTGTTTTTCACCTTTTAAAGTCTGAACAATGCTGAATGTATTATATTCGTTTAGAACACCTGCTGACATATTAACACGTTTTAGCTTGTTAATGCCATGACTCACACCTTTGACTTTGCATCTGTTGGCAGAGCCTGCAGTTGGAGAAAATGCAGCCTCCAAAAACCACTGTTCTCGGTAAGTCGACTCTTTCTCAATTGTTTCTCAAAAGTTGTGTTAAAACAACCCCCCCAAAAAGTGATGTATTTCGACCATTATTAGGTCAAGCACTGACCTGGCGGCTCAGGGAACCCATGACGATTATGATGTTCCTCAGAAGAATAGGATAAACAAATAAGGGGGGTGAGGGGGCGGGGGGAGTCCAGCATCAATAAATATATAGTGTTCAAGTTAAAAGTTTAACTACTAAATAGACAAACAAGTAAATTATACATTTCACATCACATTGGTGTAAAGTGACTGTTGGACCAGGACTGGTTCATAAAGTATTTCTGAAAATTTCTCTGGAGCACATTTCAGTAAACTAAAGTAATCTAAACACAAGATACTGGAAATAGGAAACTATCAGAATCAGGGGCGGAGTGGCTTACTGGGCTTAAGCACGGGTTGTTTTTTCAGAAGCCCAGGGTCTTTTGGAGTGTAATCTTTTCATAGTTAGATGCCTGGCTGACACTGTATAAAACAAAAACTTCACACAATATTCGAAGCACATAGTGCACACATCGGGAATTTACGACTGTGCGTAAATCCCCCCTAATATTGGTATGATCCGAGCTCAGACACTAAGCGGGGCGGGGCAGCTGCTGCCTGCGAGTGCGCTGTTAGAGAAACGCAGCCAGGCAGACAGAGGAGAACTGAAGTTCGACCAGGTACCAAAGAAAATCATTCGTACTGTACAAATAATGTAAATATGACGGTGTATCATGAAAGATTGATATCCAACTGATCACTTGACCAATATTACGTTACTTGCTCTTCGAGTGAATCAACAAATAATTAATAAATCAGTTTCAGTAATGTACTGATATACAAGAATGGCCATAAGGGGCTTCTTTCAAAGAAAAAACTCTGGTAGTATTTTATATATTATGCTTTGGATGTTGTTCAGTATATTTCTGTGCAAAACAAGAGGAATTTTAATACACAGCAGTATATTCACAGTTTAAACCAGATATTTACATACACTTTATGGAAAACACAAGAACATTTTTTTACTGTACATCATCAATTTAGAGTAAACTTGTTTTGTTTTGGTTAAATAAATATTGAAATATCTTTTGAATTAGTTAAATGTCAGAATAAAGAGAGACAGAGCTGTCTATTTTTATCACTTTCATCAAATTTAGGAGTACATATACACTAAGTTTGTTAATTAATAAGAAAACTCCAGACGATTCCATTCTGAGCTGAAGAAGCTTCTGATAGGTTAGTAGAGTCCATGTGAGTAAATTGGTGGCACACCTGTGGATGCATATAAGGCAAAACACAGAGCCTGTTTCTTTGAAATGGGAAAATTAAGAGATGTCAACAAAAACACCAGGAAAAGAAATGGTAAATGGCCTGTATTTATATAGCGCTTTACTAGTCCCTAAGGACCCCAAAGTGCTTTACATATCCAGTCATCCACCCATTCACACACACTGGTGATGGCAAGCTACATTGTAGCCACAGCCACCCTGGGGCGCACTGACAGAGGCGAGGCTGCCGGACACTGGCGCCACCGGGCCCTCTGACCACCACCAGTAGGCAACGGGTGAAGTGTCTTGCTCAAGGACACAACTGTCCAAGCCAGGGCTCGAACCGGCAACCTTCCGATTGCAAGGCAAACTCCCAACTCTTGAGCCACGATCGCCCGCTAGAACTGTGGAGCTCCATAAGTGTGGCTCAATTATGAATACAATTTGGTGCCATTTGCAATTAAGAAATACAGATAGTTTCTCTCTTTACTCTTAAAGTTAACAAATATGTTTTTTATATTTATCAATCTAAAAAAAATAAACATTTAGTCTGATTTGATGTTACAATTAAAAAGTGTTTTTATCTCAAGAGTAAGTAAATATCTGGTTTCAACTGTATATTTGATGATTGTCAGCACAAAGAGGGAGAGAGAGGAACAGAGATGGAACAAGAGCAGGTGAGACACACATGTTAGTCAAATGGTTGTTTACCAAAAGTATCACCGTATCATAGGTACTCATGTATCTCGTACCTAGTGTTTCTTTTTAGGTTTGTTATTTTTCAAATTCTATATTTATTAAGTTGTGCAGGCTTGTTTCAAAGGAGCTTGCAAAGAAAAGCGTCTGGACTTCTTTAAGTTGCTTGAAGACGTTTCACCTCTCATCCGAGAAGCTTCTTCAGTTCTAAGGTCAAATGGTGGAGAGTCCCAGATATAAACCTAGTGGGAGTAACTCCCCACAGAGGGACAAAAGGACCCCCTGATGATCCTCTAATTGCCTGAGCCAAGGTGTGAAACTGGGTGTGGGTCCCAATCAGCCAGAGTTTCGGGTGAGTTCATTGTGAAACCTGGCCCCACCTTATCATGCGAATTCCTGAGGTCAGATGGCTCAGGATGTGAGTGGGCGTTAAGGCGTCTGGGAAGGGATCTCAAAACTGGATTATAGATGGCAGAGAGTTGGTGTCGTAAACCACCGCCTCTGTTCAAAGATGGTCGCTCACAGTGGACATAGATGGCTTCTTTCACTCCTCTTTCAAACCATCTGTCCTCTCTGTCCAAAATGTGAACATTGGCATCCTCGAAAGAGTGTCCTTTATCCTTAAGATGCAGATGGACTGCTGAGTCTTGTCCTGTGGAGGTGGCTCTTCTGTGTTGTGCCATGCGCTTGCAGGCTTGTTTGCACAACAAGGCTAAATGTTTGCACAACAAGGCTAAATGTTTGCACAACAAGGCTAAATAATTATATAAACTTTTTTCAATCTAAATATTGTACTTTGGTAGAATTAAAAAATAAGTGTAGTGCAGGTCTATGATGATTTTTAGTGCTACTATCATCTAGTTCTGATTGTGGTTCTGTCTTGGTTAAGTCCTCAGTAGTCCTGGTTTTGAACTGTTGTAGTCCTGTTTTAATTCCGGATCAGTTCTGGGTCTGGTTGAATTGGGGTTTAGTCCTCGTGTCTTGATACAGCCCCGACTTTGTTCTGCCTTGCTGCTTAATTAAAAAACTAGTTTAAGGTGATACGTGATATGTGATATATATTTTTCCTATATGAAGTCATTCTTTTTTGAACAAAACTCAAAACAGAGCCCATTAATCTTTTTCATTCATTTCTACACCCCCCCCCCCCCCCCAAAAAAAAAAAAAAAATTCCCACATGCATACTACCCTTTATGGCTAAGCCCCGGGTGTTTCAAATGTTTGGCTCCGCCTCTGCTGCAAACAGGCAGAGATGTGTGTTATGAAACCCACAGGCATCAAACTCACCTGACTGAACAGAGAGCAACCTTAGTTTATTGGCCAATCTTTTACACACACACAGCAACTTCCAACATGGCAACCTATCCACCTCTCATCCAGCAGTCCACCTTTATATACTCTTAGACCACGCCTTCTCAATTCAAACTGGCCTATGACAGAATCCCTCCAGAGAGGAGGAAAGAAAAACAAAGAAGATTAGTTTTCCTAAAATGATCATTTACTTGTCAAAATGAAGCAGACATGTCATATATACATACAGAATTTAAAGGTCATTTCACATTTCAAATTACTTTGAAGTTCTGCAAATGGTTGAGCAACCAAGCACCTACTCTTCCTAGCTCACATCCTATAAAAAAGCTGCCTTTTTTATAGGATTTTCGGGCTTCCTGAGAAGCTAGAATTATGGGCAGGTTGTGGGGCATCAAATACTAATTTCACTTAATGTTATGTAAATCAATTTATGACATTTATGTAAAGTTTGTTTTCTGGATTATTGACTTAACCCTTCATGGTATACATTCAGCAAGTTGCTGGGAACATTCTTCAGAGATTTTGGTGAATAATGACTTGATAACGTCAAACATTTGCTGCAGATATCTCTTTGAAAGAGATCTCTTTCAATCACATCCCAAAGGTGCTCTGTTGGATTGAGAACTGGTGACTGCGCTAGTCATTTAAGTACAGTGAGCTTGTCATGTTCAAAAAACTAGTTTGATATGGTTTGAGACTCATCAGAATATTTTGTCAGTCTTCTGTTTTCCAATTTTAGTGAGTCCTGAATTCTAGTTTCAGTTTCCTGTTCCTAGCTGACAGGAGGAGCAGGCGTGCTCTGCTTAAAGGTTTGACATGTTATGTTCAGAGATGTTTTTCTGCATATCTTGTTTTTTGGTTGTAACAAGTTGTGATTTCAGTTTCTGAAATAGTCAGAACAGACTCTCCAGCATCAACAACCATTCCATGTTCATAGTCACTTCAGTTTCAACTATCAGCAGGTTTTCTTGAGCATGTCTACATGTCTAAATGCTCTGAGTCGCTCCCTTTTAATTAGGTGATTGGATATTAGCATTAAAAAGGAGCAGAACGAGTATACTTAATGAAATAGATAGTGAGTGTAAATGCACTGCTGTTGACATACAGTTATAGATTCTTTTTCTTTTTTTGACAGCTCCCTTTAGGAGTTGCAAAAACTGATCATCTTCCTCCATCTCACCCTATCTCTTCTATCCTCTTCTATCACACCAGCCCTCTGCATTTCCTCCTTCAATATATTCACAAATCTAATCTGGGATCTTTTCCTCTTGCCTGACAGCTTCATATTTAACATTCTTTATCCTTTGTCCAATATATCCTGCGTGCATTCTCTTCTTCACCTCCACCACCTGCACTGTCTATTGCTTTTGATTTAAACTTGTTTACCTTCACCAAATCTACTCTTATGTTATAATGTTATGTATGTGGAATAGAAATGAGTGACAGGGATAATATCCTGGGTTTTGTTATCTGTGCTTTTTTAGAAAAGACTGCAATGGAACACAGTATGACATCCAGGAGGCTGCTTGCTGTGAAAACAAACTTCATCCAGGTTCAAATCTGTTTTGTTGTGGAAAGGAGCCTTACAATCGTGCTACAGCCACTTGTTGTAAAGTTCAACATGGAAAGATCATCACAGGTAATGAATTTGTGAATTAGCTAACTAAAAGCCAATGTTAATTTGACTTTGTAAATGTAAAAGAACCAGAGTGACTGAATGTAAAGAAGCAGCTTCAGTGTTTTACTGGTTTGTTGTTTTCATTTACGCTTCAGGAATCAGAACGGTCTCTTTAAACTCCTGTTTTGGTAGCTGCAGTTTGCAGAGATGTTAAATTGCACTGCTTGAGATTAAAAAGGTTAATATTAATACTTTACAAATTAAACTTGCAGATGATTGTATAAACTTCCTACTTTGGTTTGAAAAGCTACATTACGTTTAACCCCCTTACCCAATCAGCAATGACTTTGATTCAACTTGAAGCATATATATTGTGCTTTATAAGACAAGAAACATCCATGTAGCAGCCCTTGGCATCAAGAACGACAGAAGAGTCTCTAACGGGTGCAGCCATTTATTTCCTCACCACACACGGCTCATTCTCTGGACGTTGAGCACCGTGAAAACTATAAAATAAGAAAAAATTGATACCCGTACAGTACCTTTTGAACTATAACAATGAGCAATAACAACAATGAGCTTAAGTTAATTCAGGCAAGTTCAAACAAGTAATTCTGAGATATACAGTCACAGATTAAATAAAACAAAAGGGGTTACTTCAAACAGCATCAAGGGATTACACAGTTCAGTTAAATAAAATATAACAACAGATCATCTCTCATCACATACCTCAGTCCGCTTGCCAAGGGTGCAAAACTCCGGTAAACACTTAAACACTTTGGCCCATTTCTCATGGGGTGCTGCTAGCTTGCATGACACACATGTCTAGCTAAAAAATAGCACATGAATGTAAGTAACGTAAATACAGAATAAAAAGGTTTTCAGATAGCTCACAATACAAACGCAGCAACATACCTTACATTAGAAACACACTTATCATACTTATCAAAGTATTATCGTAACTTACATGGACTTTGTACAACTTATTCCTGCCGCGACAGACTGCTCTATACACGTTACGGGGCATGCCTCTGAGCACATCTGTCCTTCGTGCGACTGCGCATACAGTTCCGACAACCCCTGCAAGGATGACTTATGGTACAGATCAGCGGTTCATTACAATCCAAATATAGAAGACAACCACATCTAAATTTTAAGAGTCTGCCAAAAAAATATTCATCATTGATCGATCCATCTGCTAGCGGTTAGTGTTAGATGTTTCAATTTATTTACGGGGTTAGGGTTCGGCAGAAGAAGTTTATTTTCGTTTTTCGTTAAGTCATTCTTGCATTCTTCCATTTCTTTCTTATAATGGTTGTAGTACATGAAGAAATACAACAAAAGATTAAAAATTTATCGTCACAGTTTTCATCCAGCCCATAATTTATTCCAAGCAAGAGATTTTAAGCTCAAATATAAGAAAAACCTACCGGGCAAGGCAAGGCAAGGCAAGGCAAATTTATTTGTATAGCACAATTCAACAACAAGGTGATTCAAAGTGCTTTACAGAGACATTAGAAACAAAAACAAATAAAAAGCATGATTTAAAATTGATTAAAACAAGCAAACAAACAAACTAACTAAACACACACATTTCACACCTGTTCGCGCGATCTGAACCCTTATCGTAAGGGGAGCTACCAGTCCTTCTGTGGACGAGCTACTTTCTATTTTAAATTCCCTGAATTTAAAATACTCTCTAGACCCAGTCTAGACCTAGTTGGGGAGCTACCCAGAGCTCTAAACCCACTTAACAAACAAACAAACAAACAAACAAACAAACAAACAAACAAACAAACAAACAAACAAACAAACAAACAAACAAACAAACAAACAAACAAAACAGTATATAAAATCAAAACAGATAAAATCAGAACAGTAGATAAAATCAGTAGTTAATGTAAGTTTTGACCGGGATACGTTTAGACTAAGGAGCTTGGAAAGAAAAAGCGTCTGGACAGAGGGACAAAAGGACCCCTGATGATCCTCTACCTAATCACATGAGCCAAGGTGTGAAAATGGGTGTGGGTCACAATCAGCCAGGGTTTCGGGTGAGCTCATTGTGAAACCTGGCCCCATCCTATCATGTGATTTCTTGAGGTCAGATGGCCCAGGATGTGAGTGGGCGTTAAGGCGTCTGGGAAGGGAACTCAAAACTGGATTAAAGATGGCAGAAAGTTGGTGTCGTAAACCACCGCCTCTGTTCAAAGATGGTCGCTCACAGTGGACGCAAATGGCTTCTTTCAATCCTCTTTCAAACCATCTGTCCTCTCTGTCCAAAATGTGAACGTTAGCATCCTCGAAAGAGTGACCTTTGTCCTTAAGATGCAGATGGACTGCTGAGTCTTGTCCTGTGGAGGTGGCTCTTCTATGTTGTGCCATGCGCTTGTGAAGTGGCTGTTTGGTCTCTCCAATGTAGAGGTCTGGGCATTCCTCGCTGCACTGTACAGCATACACCACATTGTTACGTTTGTGTTTAGGAGTTTTGTCTTTCGGGTGAACCAGTTTCTATCTGAGTGTGTTGCTGGGTCTGAAGTACACTGGGATGTCGTGCTCTCCCGAGTTTCTCAGATACACCAGCTACATAGGGGATGACAATGTTGTTGCGTCTGTCTTTCTTATCCTCCCTCGCTGGTGTCTGATCTTCTTTTCTGTGCATCTTTGCTGATTGTGACCAACACCCGCTTTCACACCTTGGCTCATGTGATTAGGTAGAGGATCATCAGGGGGTCCTTTGTCCCTCTTTGGGGGGAAACTCCCACTGGGTTTAAATCTGGGACTCTCCACCATTTGACCCTTAGAACTGAAGAAGCTTCTTGGATGAGAGGTGAAACGTCTTCAAGCAACTCAAAGAAGTCCAGACGCTTTTCTTTCCAAGCTCCTCAGACTACGATGACCTATCTGACTGAGAACCTTCACAGACAGATACTTTTAGATTCAACTGTTTGCTTCTTTAAACTTCTGAACTTCCTTGCAGTGATTTCATTACCATAAACCACTCGCCATAACAAATTTTCTGTTGTTTACAATAAGTTATCTTGTTTTTACAGCTAGTATTACTCAGGGTCTGAGTGAGAAGGCGTCCAAGTGCTGTGACCTGAAGGCCTACAACCCAGTCAATGAAATATGTTGTCAATCATCCATCATATCAAAACCTGGACCAATGGCTGAATGCTGTGGTAAAGGTGAGCAGACACACAGTTGGAAAAGAAGACTAAATTACATCTTCATTACAAATCATTGCTGTCAGTGAAATGTTATTAATTAAACACAGAAACATTATTGTTTTTTCAGTAGAACAATTTTACAATTCTGTGAAATGTACTCCATTCAAACATTTTGAGGATACTGGAGCAGCTTCTCAGTTGAGTTATATTTGAAGTAAAAATTTTAAAAATGACAATGATCTTTTCCACAGATGTTTTTGATAAGGACAAACAGTTGTGTTGTGGTCCAGCTGATAATAAGACAATTCTGGTGAGGAATTCCCGTCACCATGAGTGCTGCGGTCACAGCCAGTATGACACTGAGACTCAGTGCTGCTGTTCAAATGAGGAGAAGTTGGAGATACAATCGAAGGATTCATCCTGCTGTGTCAGGAATTTCACTCCAGGTCAGCTCAGTACATAATAGCATGTCATACTTTGCTGAATGGATTTCATGACATTTTTTTGTAGTTTGAGTCCAACTTTACATATCAGTCTTTAGGTATGTCAAACTGTATGTATGGTTACATTTGCTAAAAAAGAAAAAAAAAGAGCTTTCGATTAGTTTGCTTGCAGCAAATTTTCCTTTTTCCATTTTCCTTTGGATGGTTAAAGGAAGCTTATGCTAATTACTGTGAGTGAAGCCTGTATGTTGACTTTGTCTTTCCCTCTACAGGCCTTTCAAGTGGAAATACCAACTTCAACAAACCATCACCAAAGAATGGAAGTTGTGGTGAAGGTGAGTAGAGCTGATAAGACCTTATAATCCTGAATGAAAAAGCAGTCTTTAATGGATATCATTTATGAAAAACATGTAAACCGAGCATTTAGTTTAAAGAGCTGATCATTTACTGAGATTAACATATTTAATCTAAAAAACAGAGATTCCACAGAGATTTACAATATGGAAAATAAGTTGTGTTGTGGTCCAAATAATGATAAAAAGATCCTGACAAGGAAGTCCAGAGATCATGTGTGCTGTCATCATGGCCAGTTCAACGTCAAAACTGAGTGCTGCTGTTATAAGAATCATAGTGCTGAAGTACAGTTGACGAATTTGTCTTGCTGTGAGTCAACTATATTTTAATATCAGAACTTGTCATTTATTTTTAACAAAATAAAAACCTAAACACTTATCATACCACACTGTGATTCTCAAATTAAGTATAGTACTTTTATAGGGGTTTTATAGGGGTTTTTGTTTGTTTGTTTTGGTTAATGAAAACTCTTTGTGCTTTATATCCACAGGTATGAAACAGAAGGTAGGTGTTGTGTTTCTTGGGAAGTCCAGGGGACCTCTGGAAGTAACAATAAAAATGTCAAGTTTGAAAAAAGGGACAAGGAGGCAAATCAGGAATAAAATCCTATTTTTTAAAATTAATTATTAAACAGAAATCTGTTTGTGTGTGTGTGTGTGTGTGTGTGGGGGGGGGGGGGGTACAATTAGTGTCAGGGTTACAATTAGGTTATGGTTAAGTTTAGACTAAGGGTTATGATTAGGCGTTTATTTTTGATGAGTAGGGTAAGCGGCTAGGGAAAGCATTATGTCAACGAGATACCCCACGAAGATATGAAAACAAGACTCTCTCTCTCTCTCTCTCTCTGTGTGTGTGTGTGTGTGTGTGTGTGTGTGTTAAATCTTTTATTTTATTTTTCAGATATTCAAGCTCCAACCCAAATGGTAAGTTAATGAAAACGTTTGGTTGTGGTTCCTCGTTTTTCTTTTCTTTTGTTTTGTTTATTTGTCTCTTTTAATTCTATGTTGTTGTACTTTTTTCAACATGTTCAAAATAAAAAGTTTTAATCAATCAATATAGTTCCACTTTATATACCGTCAGTGCACTTTACATAGTTAAGAACCTTATACAGATAGAAACTCAGCAAGCCCTTTTGAGCAAGCTTTAGTGTGAATGAAACACTCCACTGAAAGATGTACAATCATGCAGGTAACTTACAGACATAACACAAAGTATGACTATTTTACAAAGTAGCAAAGGATTGTTTTGACTATTCATTTAATTTTCTTTATATTCTCAAACGGTCAAAAAAATTAAGTTCAGGTTTTTTGGAGTTAAGAAAGTTAAGAAGTTTTCTGTTTTCCACATTGTTTCGCTTTGTTTTTGCTCCCTGATTACTTTCACTTATACATGATGGTTAAGTTTAGACACTAAAATATTTGGTTAGTTTTGGGAATACATTTTTTGTTTGTTTATTTCGGTCAGAATGTATGTCTTTACAATAACCTGAAAGATTAAAAATAATGCTTAGGACACTTAGGAGATCCTTTCCACTGACTCCCAAAAAAATATAACTATAGCATGATTGGAGGTCAAGGATTAGAAACCAACCAAACTTCTAGAAAATCATTAAATCCATTACTGCACTGAAATGTGCATAAAATTTGAATATAAGTTGTGCAGCCTACATTATAAAACAAATTGTTTCCATACTTCTTTTCTTTTTTTTTTTTTTTAAATTTAATGTGATATGGACTGTTTTGTGTTGATTGTTGCCTGTTTTACACACATCCACAGCACTGAACCAAACACACATCTCTGTGGGTCGTCGTGTTACAATCCAAAGCAAAATCGTTGCTGTGAGAGTAACCACAAGCCTCACTCACTCGACAACTCAGGTGTCACTATCTATTTGTTTGTTTGCCTTTGTTTTGTAGTTTTTTTGGTTGTTACTACTGTATTACATCACTCTGTGGTGTATGTAGTATGTAGCTATGTAGTAGAGTAAGTTGAACAAGTAACCTCACCCCAACAAGGCAGTTAGAGCTGAGTGAGCAATTGTGTCTTTGTCATGTTTGTCTTATGTGTATCATTGTAAAAAAACAAAGAATTACTTGAACGCGTCATTTGTTTCTGTGGTACTTATAATTTTGGAAAATACCTCTAGAGGTAAACAGTTAAAACAAAAGAAAGAAGATTGTTTTAAAGAACCTTTAGTGGATTTAGTGGAATGTAGTATTGAGAATGCAAACCGACATGATACCCAAAGAAGCAGTAGCAGCAAAACATAAAAAGAAGGATTTTACCTTCCTACCTGTGTTTGACATATTCATCCACCCCCCTTCTACAATCAGCTGAGCCATGCTCTAGGATTTCTAGCCTTTTTTTTTTTTTTTGGTCCAAGTTAACAAACTATGAGATCACAATAATGTGATTTTGTCATGATCATTCTTGTAGGAACTTGCATTGATAGTCATGAAACATTAATATGTTATTGTAGCAACAACAGGAAGAAGAAATTGCTCATATAATTATCAGTTATTATACACATTCTTGAGCTTATTCCAGCTCTTGACAGGTCACGGGTCTAATGGTAAATTAAGAGATGATGAGATCATGACTATGCAAGAAATAAGAGGGGGGAAATCAGAAGAATTCTGGGTGTCTGTCTGAACTCGTTCATTGTTAGCGGAAATCAAAAAGTGTAACAATGTTTTTACATCACTTGAAATTCAGGACTGTTCAAAGGATGTGAAAACACATAAGCTCTGACTTCAAAGAGTGAATGAGTTAAAACTTGCTCGCTATATCTCCTTTCTCCTCTTTCTATTCTCTAAACCACCCTGTTTAGGTCAAAGGAAGGCCACAGCTACAGTGTATAACCCACATACTCAGGTCTGCTGCGATGGACGTGTATCTCCGTGGAAGCCTTGGATCGATCAGGTAATGTACTAATTGCTCCCCAGCCCCTACAGGGAAAAATGATCAAACCACCATTTCCACTGAAAGTTGAAAATCTAAAGCACTGTTTTACTGAAGCAGAAAAATGTTTGAAAGCATACATACCTTTTATTATTAAATTCAATCATATAGCTTTACAATGTAGAAAGTTGGCAAGAGTGCTACTCTTTGACAACAGAATTCAGAGGTCCAGGCCACTGCTTTCACACAGTGCCAGAGGCTGGATTCTATCTCTGTTTTCTACGTGTAAAATTCCCTTAACACCGTCCGTGTCACAAGCAATGATGGGAACTCAAGCGCAGAGCAGAGTTCAGTCCCAAAAACAGAGTTTTTGTTTTTACACAATCACCAGGTGCAGAATATTTACAGTGGAGGAAATGCGGGGTTCCTAGGGTCCAGGGGGAAAATCCGGGAAGGGGAAGCTCTCTCACACACGCTCTCTTCTTCACACACGTCCACACAGCGGGTAGTTTATGGGTCCGGGAAAACTATTCATAAGAGAGATTGGTTAAGCAAAATCACAGATTTACACACAAAAGTTCACTGAGGCTAGAGTCTCACTAACGTGTCTTGCACAATCATCCAGTGATGAGACTGTCTGCGTCCTGGCTTTAAATGGCAAACACATAATGGCAGCCTGATGGGCAATAGGTGTGTGGACCAAGGGCGGGAGCCCGCAGAGAGCTCCGCCCATGCAGCAGGGCAAGAGAAAGAGAGAGTAAACAAAAACACATGTAACCTTGCGGGGCCGGCCGGGCAGACACGGGGACCATGATAGTCCGTATTCATTACTGCCAATGCAAAAGGATCAAAAGTCTGGTAAGGCTAAAAGACTGTAGAAACATAATGCATGGATGTTACATGTATGTAATGCAGAATTTTCGCAAGTGTTTTATGTTCTTAATTTGCATTTTTCATCTGTTTTTTCTTCATAACTCATGCATTTTTCTGTTTAGCTTTGAATGTGTAAACTAGAGAGTCTGGTTGTGTCTGCTTGCACAGTTTACTGTATTATATCTGATTCTTCAAGTGCTGTGGAGAGACGCCGTATGGCTCGGCACAACGTGGAGTTCTGTGTTGTAATAAGAGCTTGTACGAGGGCAGAGATGATGGAGAGGAATGTTCAGAGATGGGTATTCCTTACAACCCGGCTAAAGGGACCATGTGTTGTTCTCAGTTTCACGGCAGCCCAGGACAACACTGCTGTGGGACAGAAATTTACCAGCCTCATACTGAGATCTGCTGCAATGGACACAGGTGATTGTGTGCATGTGTTCTGTTTACTTGCTTTACATTGGGGTCAAAGGAGCTTGCAAAGAAAAGCGTCTGGACATCTTTAAGTTACTTGAAGATGTTTCACCTCTCATCCGAGAAGCTTCTTCAGTTCTAAGGTCAAATGGTGGAGAGTCCCAGATATAAACCTAGTGGGAGTTTCCCCCCACAGAGGGACAAAAGGACCCCCTGATGATCCTCTAATCGCCTGAGCCAAGGTGTGAAACTGGGTGTGGGTAACAATCAGCCAGAGTTTCGGGTGAGTTCATTGTGAAACCTGGCCCCACCTTATCATGCGAATTCCTGAGATCAGATGGCCCAGGATGTGAGTGGGCGTTAAGGCGTCTGGGAAGGGATCTCAAAACTGGATTATAGATGGCAGAGAGTTGGTGTCGTAAACCACCGCCTCTTTTCAAAGATGGTCGCTCACAGTGGACATAGATGGCTTCTTTCACTCCTCTTTCAAACCATCTGTCCTCTCTGTCCAAAATGTGAACATGTGAATTATTGACCGCCTTACATATCACCGCCTTTACCCAGGGGATGCCATACCCTGCATTTACGGACTTCCTAAAATCCACAAGGAAGCTGTCCCACTCAGACCCATAGTCAGTAGCATAAACTCAGCCACTTATAACATTGCTAAACACCTTGCTACCATCCTTGCTCCTCTCGTGGGGAACACCCCACACCACATCAAGAACTCCACCGACTTCACCGACAAGGTCCAGAAACTTACCCTGGATCCAGATGAAACCATGGTGTCCTTTGATGTAGTCTCTCTCTTCACTTGCATACCCACCACGGAGGCCGTGGAGACTGTCAGAAAACGACTACAAGAAGACAGCTCCTTGGAGGACAGGACCAACTTCACACCCGATCAGATTTGCACACTGTTAGACCTCTGCCTCACCACTACATATTTCAAATACAACGAAGGCTTTTACAGACAAAAACATGGCTGTGCTATGGGCTCCCCCGTGTCACCTATTGTAGCCAACCTTTACATGGAGGAAGTGGAAAGGAAGGCTCTTGGCTCTTTCAAAGGAAGAGTACCCAGCCACTGGTACAGATATGTAGACGACACCTGGGTCAAAATCAAGACACAAGAAGTGGAATCCTTCACTGCGCACATTAACGCTGTGGATAAAAACATCAAGTTCACCAGGGAAGACACAAAGGACGACTGTTTGCCTTTCCTGGACTGCGCTGTGCACATTTTTTTTTTTTTTTTTTTTTTTTGCCTGTCCCGTTTGGCTCTTTTGCCATCAGAATTGTTGTCTAAAGGCAAAGAAAGATGCCCAACGGATTTACTTTACCAAATTGACCATCCCAGCCTTGCCATAATGGTCCATTTGATTCACCTTTTATTGTTTATTTTATTTTCACTTACTGAATACGGGACAGACTTGACTGGGGGAAAGAAGGAGGGAGAAGAAAGAGGGAAAGAGAAACAGCTGAGAAGAGGGACGGGGGAGAAGGGCAAAAACCAAAAACCAACAGAATGAGCAGAAAAAGAAAAAAAAGAAGAAAAAAAGAAAAAAAAATGCATATATCGATCACCTGGGTCACCTGCTGAGAAAGAAAAAAGAAAACAAGCAGAAGAGAACAAGAGTGATAGAATAAACAACATCACAATGATATATGGGAATATGACAGTAAATACTAAATATTAAACATTATTGTGCAGCACATAAGATCAACAGAACACAGTGTGCTTTGAGGTAGGAGCCAAAAAGGGTGTAGTTTGTGGGTGTGATCACCCGTGTGTACACCTGTGAGCATGGACGCGTTTGTTTTTTGTTTTTTAAAAGGTTCCTTCATGTAATAATCTGCTAGAGGGTGTGGGGGGGCCACAGCCCCGTCCTCCAGGGCATGAAGCAGGTATGGAGGAGATCAAAACTCCAGACATCCAGAGGCCCCCAGAACACAAGAGACCAAGGAAGACCAACAGAGGGGCAGCCGCGCCACTGTCCCAGAAAGAGCTGAGGAGAGTCCCAGATGAGGGCTCACTCAGCAGCCGCGGAGCAGAAGCCAGGGGGAGTTGCAGTGACGCGCCCGTGAGCTCCGCCGGCAGCCAGCCGTGCCTGAGTGACCGAGCCCCAGGCCGAGAGGCCGGGGGCACCCCACCTCCGAAGTGGCCCGAGCAAGCCCCAGGCTCCAGGCCGCCAAGGAGTGAGCCGGTGTGTACCTGGACGCCCATCCCCGGACACAAAGAACCACCAACGCACCGATGTCTGAGGGAGTCCGCCACTGGCAGGGGAAGTGGTGGTAGGGGGAGATAGGCCTCCATACCTTGGAGGGCCTAAGATGTCCCCAGAGAGGTGGCGCCTGACACCCGACCTGACATATAGACACAGAAATACAGGCACACACATTTACAAACATCCATTCCCACCCTCATGCTCTCATATACACTTACTCCACACTCAACCAACGTGGAGACAGACATAAAGAGACGCTGTACACACGATCACACTCCCCAAGCGTACTCTAAGTCTAGGTACCCTTGCCCCTGGAGGGGGGGAACTGCACCCAGACCCAGGTGGTGTTACCCTTTTCCCTGCGGTGGGGGGAGGCAGACCACCCCGACTCCGCAGCAGCAGGGAGGCCCCACACTCCAGACCGCAGTCGGATGGACAACTCCTCCTCCTAGCCCCCCCGCTCCAGCAGGTCGCAGAGAATGGGGGTGAGAGAAGACTCCAAACCTCCCTCCACCCGCTCATTGTAGTGTTGATGCATGTGTGTTCTAAGGTGCATTTAAAACCCAGGAGGGCATGGAGCTACCTGCCAGAGAGCAGCAGGTAAGCACATGGTCCCTCCTTCTGGCCCTCAATGTCTACGTGTATTTAACATTGAGAGGTGGGCAACGACGCCAGGGGTGGGGTGTACACCCTGATGGTACTTTGGATTCCGTGTATCGTGCCCACCCCCAAGATCCTATATGTATGTGTAATGAGAGTGTGAGTAATGTGAATGTCTAAGTTGTGGGATAAAATTGAGGCAGAGGCAGCCAGAAGGGGACGGGGGGGGGGGGGGGGGGGTGGCCTCCTCTGCACCCTGGTGACATACCCCTACTCCAAGGTCTTGCATGTGTGGGTGGTTGTGGTGGAGCGGGAAGAGGGAGGCAGCTGGAGATGGGGAGGGAAGGAAGGGAGGGGCAAGTGACCCCTCCCTGGGGTCAGCGGGGGAGCTGGCCCCAGGGAGGGGTCACTTGCCCCTCCCTTCCTTCCGGAGGGTCGCGGAGTAGGCACCCCATACTCCACAACCCACCAGGGAAAGGGGGCCCGGGCCCATCCAGACCGGGGCCCAGCGCAGCAGCGCCTCCCGGCCCCACAGAGCCCAGGACAGTCCACCCAACCCCACCACAGAGAAAACTGCACCCACCCCACCATCCACTCTTCTTCCAGACTACATAAGACAGTAAACGCCCAGGCTGAGATCTTCCTCCACCTCTCCTGTATCTCCCCCTCCTGTAGAGAGAGCCCCTGAGGAGAGGAAAGCTCCTGCAAGATGTGACAATCTTCCCCACCAGTTGAAGAGCCCCCCAGGCGGCTCGATGCACCGGCGGCACCCTGCTCCAGGGCTGGGCCCCCATGCACCCACCCGCCCACAACCCCGGCAACACACCAACCAGGACCCAAGCCCCCGAGGCCCGGCCCGGGCCCCAGCCCAGAGACGGAGCGCCCCCAGAACCTCACGCCCATCCCGGACCCACCCAGGGGCAGCCAGGCTACCAGGTCAGTAACCCACGTCCGTCAGCACAGACCCTCCCCTAGTCCCGCTGCACGCAGCCGCGAGGAAACAGTTACCTGAGAGCCAACAGAGCCCCTAACCGGACATGACCGCTACCCCGGGTTGAGCCCCCCAAGGAAAATGCCTCCGGGGAACCCCCCGACGCCCTAAGCCTGTCCCTACCCCCACACCAATCACAACAGTGAAGGCGGGACCAAACTATGACCCCCCACCCCCACTAGGTGATGGAACTGATCAAAGGAGCCCAGAGCAATTGATCTGATGTGGTGGCAGAGGCTGTATCAAGACTAATGTAATCTAATAGATAATTTCTATATTGGTTAGAATTAAGATTATTTTTATTTTTCCAGTTCATGAGGACTGTTTTCTTGGCTATGCATAGGGCAGTGAAAACCATATGGGCGATATTCTTTTCTGAAGCGACATTATCTAAGCTGCCCAACAAACACACTAAGGGGGAAGTTGGAATGTTACATTTCAGACACTTCGATAAGTCTTCACATATCTCGCGCCAAAACTTCTGAACTGGTGGACAGAACCAAAGAGCGTGGATATAATTGTCCGGTGAATTGGTTTGGCAGTGTGAGCAGTTGTTGGTAGACGTAAAGCCCATCTTGAATATCCGATGACCTGTATAGTGCACTCTATGTAATATTTTGTATTGAATTAATTGAAGACTGGGATTTCTAATTAGATGAAAGGTTTTTAAGCAAATCTGAGACCAGAAGTTTAGGTCTAAGTTAACTGATAAATCCGCTTCCCATTTTGCAATAGGAAGTGATATTGATTCATCTGTTTTAGAAAGCATTCTGTATATTTTGGATAGTAATTTGGGGGTTTTAAGAGTAAGAAATTGAACCACACTTGGTGGTGTTTGTAGTTCAACTTGACCCGGTTTAAATTTCTTTTTTACTATGGATTTAATTTGTTGATATTCTAAAAATCTTTTCTTGTTGATCCCATATTGTGTAACTAGTCTGTCAAATGAAATAAATTCTGTTCCTTCTAGTATATGTTCTAAATATTTGATTCCTTTACCACTCCAATCTGAAAAGTTTATCATATTATTGTTTTATAATATGTCAGGGTTGTTCCAGATAGGTGTACGTTTGCATGGGATTAATGAAGACGCTGTCAATTCTCTTCAATGTGCACAGCGCACATTGAAGAGAATGGCAACCTCAACATCGAAGTTTACCGGAAGCCCACACACACGGACCAGTACCTCCTGTTCGACTCCCATCACCCTCTGGAACACAAACTTGGAGTAATTAGGACCCTACACCACTGGGCAGAACATGTTCCCTCTAAGCCTGAAGGAAAAAAGAAGGAACACACACATGTAAAGGAAGCACTCAAAACGTGCGGCTATCCTAAATGGGCGTTCTTAAAGTCAGCAAAGAGGCACAGAAAAGAAGATCAGACACCAGCGAGGGAGGATAAGAAAGACAGACGCAACAACATTTTCATCCCCTATGTAGCTGGTGTATCAGAGAAACTCAGGAGAGTTTTCTCCAAGCACGACATCCCAGTCTATTTCAGACCCAGCAACACACTCAGACAAAAACTGGTTCACCCGAAAGACAAAACGCCTAAACACAGACTTAACAACGTGGTGTACGCTGTACAGTGCAGCGAGGAATGCTCAGACCTCTACATTGGAGAGACCAAACAGCCACTTCACAAGTGCATGGCACAACATAGAAGAGCCACCTCCACAGGACAAGACTCAGCAGTCCATCTGCATCTTAAGGATAAAGGACACTCTTTCGAGGATGCCAATGTTCACATTTTGGACAGAGAGGACAGATGGTTTGAAAGAGGAGTGAAAGAAGCCATCTATGTCCACTGTGAGCGACCATCTTTGAACAGAGGCGGGGGTTTACGACACCAACTCTCTGCCATCTATAATCCAGTTTTGAGATCCCTTCCCAGACGCCTTAACGCCCACTCACATCCTGGGCCAACTGACCTCAGGAATTCGCATGACAAGGTGGGGCCAGGTTTCACAATGAACTCACCCGAAAATCTGGCTGATTGGGACCCACACCCAGTTTCACACCTTGGCTCAGGCGATTAGAGGATCATCGGGGGGTCCTTTTGTCCCTCTGTGGGGGGAAACTCCCACTAGGTTTATATCTGGGACTCTCCACCATTTGACCTTAGAACTGAAGAAGCTTCTCGGATGAGAGGTGAAACATCTTCAAGTAACTTAAAGAAGTCCAGACGCTTTTCTTTGCAAGCTCCTTTGACTATGATGGCCTGGATGACTGAGAACCTTCACAGACATATTGCTTTACATTGCTGATAAAATCCACTGAAAAGGGATTTCTTCTTTTGTTTTATCTGATTAGTATCTAATGGCTCCTGTTTTGAATTTAGTCAGTCAGAGCAGCTGGGAGCATGGAAACTAGTTTAATGTATTGTCTTCTGAGTGAGAGAGAGAGAGAAGAGAAGTAGAATGAAACATTTTTCATAGCTGATGATTTCATATGGTTTCTAAGACACACAGACAGTTGCGTAACAAACTTTTCCCTGCCTTCGTTTGGTTCCCAGGACTCTTAAAATACATTTCTTTCAGTCTGTGTGGTGTCTCATTGTGTTCCGTGTCTTGTTTCTGTGTGGTCATGACTCATCTTAGAGCTAAAGTATTTAGCTATTGCATCATTAAGTATTTTGCAATTTGAAGTGACACATTTGAATTTAATATATAGATTATTGCCCAACTCACCAGGTATTTTTACTCAGGATTCACTTTTATGGTTATGTCTGTTGGAGTTGAACTGGTTGACTTTTTGGCTGCTCTTGAGTCTGTTTCCAGTTGCAGTAGCTGTCAAAGTGCATTTGGTATAAATGCATTCTATGTAGACAATGACTGAGAGCTTAAAGTGGAGCTCTGATGTTCTGCTTTCAGTGCACAGCTTGTGTAAAGACTGTTAAATGAAGAAGTTAGCTTCCAGAATGACATCCAACACTATACATAAAGACTCTGTCACAGGATAACCCATGCCTCTTGAGGACTAAGACTGAGTATGGCCCACAAAACACTAAAATGGCAATTTCTATTGTTTTATATCTAGCCGAAAGAATAGAGTTGTCTCAGTGAATGTGACACTAATGCTGCTGTGAACCACTTCTTTATTAGTTTGTTTCAAGTGGTAAGTAGGTTAGATAAAATACATATTTCTGGTAATGTTAGCATTTCCCAAGTCATCATCTTCATACTATAACATAATTGTGCAGGGGGCCTATGCATTCAAAACTATTTATTGCAAAGTTAAATTGTCAGTATTGACAATTCAACTTATCTGGGATGTTTGAGGTTTACAGAGTAAACCTCAAACAGGAAAACAGTAAACAGGTTTACTCTGTTCCATAATGCAATCCACTTTGGAGATCCAGACTGCCAAACAGGCAATGATAAGTTCCAAGCCCCTTTATAGTAGGGGGGATTGGGATCTTACCAGGTAAGCCTTTTAGAGTTTCATGTAGTTGATTTATAGTTTTCCATAGTTTTTTTTTTTTTTTAAATCTTAAGTTTGTTGACACAAGTTTCTTCATTGGTTGTTCATTCCACTAACCTGGTAATCACATTTTTTTGTAAATGAACTGCATGCAAGAATTCCAGCCTCAAAGTGTGTTTCCTCCATTTCATCTGTTGCCTCCTTACAGACTCATCTAACTCAGCCTCTTACAAACATAATTATTTATTTTTGTCCTTATTTGATATTAATGTGTCCCGCTGTTTTCCAACCAGACATCTGAAATCAGAAAACATTCACTGCTGTGGGGTCAAAGCCTACAACATTAAAGACCCACAGATGAAGTGCTGTGCAGGAACACTGTACAATCTGACATCATTAGACAAGCATGGAGGGGATGCGCAGTGCTGCGGATCCATTCTGCAAAAGCCACAGGTAGAATTAGTAATGATGATGAAAATCTGTTGTTTGTTCATCTTATTCGTGTATTCCACTGTATTATGTCATTAGATTTAACACAGCTAAGTTGGCCTCCCTGTCCCATAACTTTTCACACTGTGTGTCTTGTTTACAGTGGCCTATCATTGTTAAAGCGCCTCTTTCTGACTGGTGCCTTCTGCCTCTTGGTGTCATATCAAAATGACGCATAAACCATGATTTGACCAATATGAAAATGGAAAAAATAAACAACTGTTGAAAAGTTAGATTTCTTGAGCTTTTTAACTATCTCAGAGTCCTGTCTGTAATTTTGAAGCAACATGAATAACACTGGTAAAGTAGAGAAACTGATATGGGCCTGAGGGGTAAACAGGAAACCGCAACTCTCTCTCTAACTGCATAACTCTGCATAACTGAACTACAAATCAAAAATATATTTAACTTAAGCACAGTCACCATAAAGTGAATGAAAACAGCATGATGTAACAAGTGACTCATCACTGGAGCTACTTGGCCAACTGTTAAAAACTTTTCATAAACATTTAGAGGCTTTTTTAAAGCAGATTAATCATCTTCTGTGTACATTTTATGATTCCTTCTGCAAAAGCTAGATTCACAACAATTCGGTAGAGATTATTAGCAAAAGAAGCCATTCTAATCTGAACCAGCAATAATTATCAGGGTTGATGAACCATTCTAATCACTTCCTTTCAAATGCTTCATCTCTCTATCTTGAAACTGTTTGCTGGAGGTATTTACTGTATATTTGACAGTCAGACTGACTTTAGTCAAAGTAATATTTTCTATTAATCTCCAAAAATGTGCCTGATACCAGCTCTGTATCAACATTACAGGCTGAAGTTGACTTTATGGCTTGCCTGAACTAACACAGTGTTCAATGAGTCCAATCAATCATGCTTTTATTTAACATAAAATGCTATATATCTTTTCAAAAACCAGGACATTTGCTGCTCAAATGAGGACAAAGAGGTGCTCTACTCTGCCAAGACAGGGTTCAGATGCTGTGGTCACCTTTACTATAACACCACCCTGTGGTCATGCTGTGCTGGGGGGCTGAGAAGAATCCATGAACCAGGACAGGATCAGAGAAAGATGATTAATGGTCTGTTGTGTCTGATGAGCTGTTCTCTCACAAAGTTTATCTTCAGTGTATGTCATATTATCTCAATGCCTCAGCCCAGATTCTGTATTTAACCAATAATGCACCTACAATGTTCTTTTTTTTAGGATCCAGACTTCTATCTGTGGATAATCTGAACAAAATCGATCTTTGCAAAGAAAGTAAGATATCATCTGTTATTTAGATTTTTTTTTAAATATCAGAACAAATGCTGTTTACAATTATATGTAAAGTACTTGTGTGTCTCATTGTTTAGTGCACATTGGGACTGTGGAAAGTGTGTCGCTGCAGAGCATTGTGTTCAGGAGTGTGCTGAAGGTCCATGGGATGGAGGCCAAAGTGAAAGCTCTGCCTTTGCCTTACATCCTGGAAAGAGATGATCGCTGCAGCTCCCCTAAACTGATTGCTGGGAAGACCTACTACTTTAACAAAGTTAATGTTTTCATTGATTTCAATCATGACTCTGTTCTTCAGTCACTCCATTTCATTATTTCCAAATGTTCATGACTAGTCACCACTGGCTGATGTATACGTGGTCAGTGTGGATCTGTTACTCTCGTCTTTGAAGTTCTTTTTTCCCCACATATTTACTCACAGTGTTGGCTTTATCACTCAAAAAAGTAATTAATTACAAATTACATTACACTGGTTAACATTATTTTACAAAGTAATTTGTTACCATATTTATTATGGTTGCATTGCAACCTAATATACTAACCCCAAATCGCTCTCTGATTCACCCATCACAGTGTGAATGTTAGCTCGAACTTAAACACAGGAAGAAGTCGTTGTATGAATGTGTGAATGAGGGACGCTATATAAAGCGCTTTGAGTGCTCAGGTAGGGTAGAAAAGTGTTATATAGAAGAACCTGTCCATTTATCAGTAGTATACAATACTTCACATGATGTGTTGTGCCTGTGTCCAGCCAAACCATGTTGCTCTGTTGTTTAACACATCCCAAGATGTCGTATCACAGACAGAATTTAGGTACTTTAAGTAAAGAAAACAAAAGACAACGTAGCTTTTCACTTCAGTTTTACGGGGATTCACATTGTAGTGATTCACACAACTTGACAATAATCAATACTGTAACACAGCAAGCTGGTGCACAATGTTGTTGCTCAAATCTAAATTTGAACAAAATCTAAATGTAACTTTGTTTCTTGCACTGAACTAAAATATAAGTGACAACTGTTTGCACGTCCTTGAACCATACAACTGAATACTTGCAGTAAAGTCCATGATGTACTGTGATTGTTAATTCTAATGAATGATAAACACTTAGTGCCAATATCAAGAATACAAATATGTTAGAAGGACCCACTAAAAATTCCATGAATTTCTGTTTCTTTGAATGTGATTCATGTAAAATAGTTGTGGAAATGGTAAGGATAGGTATGGGAATTTAAGAATGGTAAGGAATTTAGTAAGGATTTGAGGGACATTTAAGCTATAAGCAAACATAAACACTGCCTGCTTGATTTAGTGCCTTGTTGTTAATATAATATATTGCATAGTTATATTGTAAATGTTTAATATTTGACCGGACCTATTGTCCTTTAAGGATTCAAATAAATAAATACAAACATTTATTTAACCTGCTTTGTTTTCTCTTGTATTCAAATAGCTTCCTGTTACTAAAAAGCAATGTGAGCAAGCAATCTAAAAGGTCTAAAATGATCTACACAACCCTGTGTGTCTCCTTCAGTATCAGTTTAGCTTTTTCCCATTTTAGTTTCATTGTAGTTGTGTATGCTTTCCCAATGTCTGCCAATAAAGCTGTGGCATTTTGAGTTTATCCCTCGTGTCTGCGTTTGGCTCCTTCTCCTGCCTGCACACAGCTGAATCTTGGCATAAAGTTGTTAAGTGTATAAATACAACTGGCGGGATTGCCCCAATGAGTAATTGCATAGACGTTCACTGTGTATGTTTTTCCTTCCTTGCAAGTAAAATATATACGTGTTGAAATTCACTACTCTGTGTGTCTTACTTCACAAGATTTTTTTTTCTAAAAGATTCCTAAAATTCCTAAATACATTTTTTAAAGATTATTTTTATTTCACTTTTTGTACTGGATGCCAAAGTAGAAACGATTTATAAATAAATTAATGCATATTTTGTGTGCAACTTTTAGAAAGACAAATATGTTCACCTTCAGACAGTCTCTATATTGAAATGATCCACTCTCTTTTAGCACTGTTTTTTCTTTCTCTATAAAGCTGGTTGTTTTAGAGCAGCCCCCAGTTCTCAGGACCACAGACTGTCCTCAGCAATTTCTAACAACGTGTTCCGTCTTTATATCAGAAGCACGATTCTCCTTCAGCTGCCTCTCACTGGTTTGAATTGTGAGGCTTTTCAAATCAATGGGAGGCAGAAAGAAACTCGCTCCTTCAGCCTCATCATGGGATTGACTTGATGTACGAAAACATAGCCAGTTTGTTTTAATAGTCATCAGTGTAATCTACCAAAACTGACTTTGATTAATGAGTTACAAATGAGAACCCCACGATAGCGCAGTTGGTGTAAGTGTAAGATCAGGTTTTGCAGATCTAGGATCAAGCTGATGCTCTGTTGTACCAAAACAAACTTTTTTCAAGCCAAATGAATAAATAATAATTATAATAGCTTATTTATTTATTCATTTATTTTTCGGACTTGCATTTAAAGGAGCTGACAACAGAAATTTAGGTATCACTTTCTGTTTATATTATGTTATAACTAAGACTATTATTTCACTTTATAATAATAATAAAAATTATAATAACTATTATTATTATTACTTTCTGAAATTAGTGTGCCACTTACATTTCATACACATGTTCCTTTATATAACAACAATAATATATAATTATATTTGTATACATTCGTATTTGGGGTCTGGTCTCTCTCTTTCTCGCTCTATCTGTCCCTTGCTTCCTTTCCCTCTCTCTTCTCCTTCTGTTCCCTGGGTTTCGTCTGTCTGCACCATACTTCCTGTTTTAGTTTGACAGGCTCGTGCCCTGTGTGTTCCATGTTCCGCTTTGCTTCCCCTGTCTCCTCATTTGATTGTGTTCAGTCGTTCAGTCCTGAACTTTATCAAAAGAGTATGGCTTCATGCATCCTAGCTAATTAGGTTCATATCTTTGGTTAAATAGTGTGAATGTACAACACATTTGCGCCTAACCATTTAATTGCGTTATATAGATATGCTAAACATAAGAGCTCTGTTTATTATTATGTTGTGTCTCAGAAAAAAAGCACAAAAAAGGTGCAGCATTCAGAATGAAGACACTTTAATACTGTGGCTACTTCTTAAACTATTACATTCATATCAACTTCTAGGTTAAATCTGGTATACTTGTCAAATAAAGTTAATAAAGTAATCAGGTATGTCGTGTGACATTACCAAAACTTATCAGATTACAAATTGTCTCTTGACTCACCGGAGTCTTAGCCTACAGGTACCACATAGCAGAAATTGCCTGCTGCATTCCGTATTGGCCTCTGTGTCATTACGCCCTAACATCTTCAGTCCTGGCTTATGCAACTAGCATTTTCCAAAGAAGATAAAATGCAGGCTCTATCATGTAAAGAGCAATAAGTACACAAAGCGGGTAGAAACAAGCAGTTTCCCTGCAGGCTCCGGGATAGGCAGAGTATGAGTCTTTCTTCATTGTCATATGCAGAAGTTGTGGGCTGATGTCACTCTTTAGCTGTGTCCCAATTCAGGGTCTGCACGCTTGAAGTACGCGCACTACGTACGGTGCGTACTATAAGTACGAGAAGTGCGGAAGTGAGAGGCTTGTGAAATGGGACGGTATACGCTTCGTCACGCTGTTCAGGTTGCCTAGCAACCATGACACTAACCGCGAGACACGTTACATACAGCTTTGTGTGTATGTATATATATATATATATATATATATATATATATACATACATACATATACACCAATCACTGACTTTCAGCTTGTTGTGTTTGTGGATATATGACTGACTTTAATTATTAAACATTCGCACATAAATAAGTGACGTCATATTCAGTACTTTTGACAGTTCACTCTTCGGCCGCTCCATCTTATTAGGGAAATTCCATATACATAAATGTAAATTTCAAAACTCAACCCCATCATTTGATTTGTTTTTGATTGAAATTGAATATTACTTAAACTCTCTTAAATTAACTTCCAATAAAAAAGGTTTATCATTGATTGAAATTCATTCAGAAATGTTTAACGAATGAGCTGTCACAACTTTCAAGTACAAAGTTGTTATGAAGTCTGTCACATTCCCCCCCCCTTTTTTTTTTCTTTTTTTAATCCTTTATTTATTCAACCTTATTTCATTGTACTGTATATTGTTACTCTTATTTGCCTTGTACGTCTACTGTACAAACTGAACTGGAATGACTGACTGTTCGCTTTATAAGTTCAATAAAGTTTGGGAAAAAAAAACCTCTTCGGCCGCTCCCTTCTGCCGTATTTTGCGACAAAATTATCCACACCCACCGCCGCGCTATGAATTGTGGGATATATGGGACCACGAAGCGTGCACCGGACCACGTTTGATATTTGGGGAAATCGACGGCGCATTTGGAGTATGCATTTGAAGTACACTTCGAATTGGGACAGCCGTCGTTGCGTGGCAGTGACGTAACCGCACTTGAAATGCGTACTTCAAGCGTGCAGACCCTAAATTGGGACAGAGCCTTTATGTGCTGTAAAATCTATGGAAATGGCAAACAGGCAGGAAACACAGCTGAACATAATCACACGAGACGAGACAGGGAGGGAGCAAAACAGAATAAACTGGTGCAGGGCACGGGACTGTCAAAGGAAATGCTTGAACGTAGGGGACAGAGGATCAATTCTGCGCAAATAATCCCTTGTGTTTCCAATAAAAATCCAGAAAATTGGTCATTTGTGTCTGGCTTTGCTGTTAAGTAGGTTTCACCATCATTGTTGTAAAGTTTTTGCAATTTCAAAATATGGATTTGCATATGCAAAGTAAGATTTTACTAAATGAAATCCTCAAACGCACACATAACACACAATAACAGGTTTAAGGAACACTGGGAGGTAATTGGAGTTATGTATCAGATGGTTTGGTCAATGTATCTGTTGTCTTCTACAAGTAGTTACCAACAACTTATCAAGACAAACACATTTAAGGACGAACCTCTGTTGTAACCTGTCACGGTCTGCAGGCAGGCCGTGCGGTGGTGTGTGTGATGGACCCAGGTGCATACACAAGTGAGTAGACGGGAGTGGACTTAACAGAAAGCGAGCCTTTATTATGGCTGAAGACAAAGTGCACAAACAAAGCAGGGATGGCGTGACTAGACTATAACTAAACTGGGAAAACTAATACTGCGACAAACTAAGAAAACTCAGACTATGATGATCACTGCAAGGACTGACCGTGAAACATGGAGGTGAGAACACAGACGACGCGACACAGACTGTACGAAACACAGAGACTAAATACACATGAGGGAAGATCAGGGGAAGTGGATGCACACGGGGAACACAGGTGACACTGATAATCATAACAAGACACGGCAGGAGTGAACGTAACACTGATGGGAGATGGGCAAAGTAAAGCAGGAAGTACACAGAGGTTCAAACAGGAGGAGAGAGAGCACGGGGAGAACGCAGACATAACGGGCTGGGGAAAACATAGAATAAAGCACAAAGAGAGACGAGGGCTCATAAATACACAGAGGGGCACACAGGGGGTAAGAGTCACGAAGGGAAAACACATAAGGAACAACGTAACAGATCAACCCAGGAAGCATGGCCTAAATAAAGAACAAAATACAAAAATACATGAAAACTAAGAATACTGGGCCCACATGGCCCAGGACCATGACAGTAACCTCTGTCATCAACTTGAGCTAGCAATTTTATATATAATTTTAAAAGAACTTTGACAAGTCAGTGTTGATGTGTAATCAGTCGTTTGAGTTTTAATAAGGAGCAGTTGTTATATGTCAGTGATGGACAATAGGCCAAAGACACATGACAGGTTAAATATTCTACTGGGTGATTAGGTCTCTATAGCATCAATTTTTAGACCTTATAGACCAGGGATCAGCAACCTTTAAGACCCAATGAGCCGTTTGGACCCGGTTTCCACGGAAAAGAAAACACTGGGAGCCGCAAATACTTTTTGACATCTAAAATGAACATAACACTGCATACATTGTTTTTTTACCTTTATGCTTTGTATAAACAACTATAAAGTGTTGCTTATGAAATCCATGAAGTGCTACAAAGAAAATGAAATTTTATTGTAATGAACACATTTTGAAATCTTAAAAAAAAAAAAAAAATTACAAAAAAGAAAGACATCCAGTTGAAGGTCTCTGAAATTAATTAAAAAAAGCTGAACTTAAATTATCCATGTAGCAAACAAAAACTGAGCCGCCATCCTTATTGGCCTACAGTGCCTCTGCAGAAGAGGTGGACGCACCTGAGTGTCCGCAATCACGACTCGCCACCTTAAAGTCTGTGCTCTCTCCACTGTTGTGTTATGTGTCGGGCTGTGTGCTGGAAAGCTAAAGCTAGCTGCATGTGTACAGCAACTGTGTGTGAAAAGTAGTCAATAAAGAGAAGCCGAAAAGCATGTTCATGCAAACATCATCGGGTCTGCCGTGACAAGTTTTCCATGGGACTTTTGCTCCTGAACCTCTGCACACAGCGTGTGCAGACCGGGGCTGTACGAAGTCACTTTTGTCTTTACGCAGGACTGTAAGCTGTCTTCTGCGAGGTGTGAGCGGTTTTTGTTTTTAATAATAGTTCATGGTGGAGAATAGCTGCTCAAATACGTATGTGGATCTGAAGATCGACAATCCACAAATTAGACATACTGGTAGGCTGCTCTCGTCAGAAGTAAACGCAAATAAATCTGCCCAGGCATCATTAAATGTTCTATTTTCTTCAGATATTTTTCTTTTCTTACATTTCTCCATACTTGGCCTACCTGGCGTTTCGGTGAGTAGTGTATCCTTATTTTGAGCGACGAAAAATAATAAAATATCATTTTATTTTTATATTTCAATATCATGATAATCTTCCAATTTAGAACAAGTTAAACAACACAAAAAACAAAAAACAAAACAAAAAAAACCCCCACAAATGAAATACACTTCAGCTAAATACTTTTACAATTTATTTTCCCAAACCACGGAGCCGCAGTGTAGAGACAAAAGAGCCGCAGGTTGCTGACCCCTTTTATAGACTATTTGGTCTATGTAGGTTTCTAAACATGATAGTTCAGTATATTGGTTAAAATAAACTAGAAAGGTATCTTACTATAATATTAGGGTTAGTTTGAAAATTATATGCTGGTGTCCTTTTAAAGTCTAAATCTTTAAAAGGACATTATGTCCTGTTAACTATGCAATATAAAATTGTAACCAACATATTCAAACAGGCAGTTTTATCAGTTTCTCCTGCTTATAGCGTGAATGTCCCTCACATATTCACTAAAGAAACACTTCCACTACTATATCATCCATTACATCACATGAATCACGTTCTCATGTAAAAATAACTTCTCCTTAAACTAAGGTGACCGAATAATAAGTAGTTACCAGTGTTGGTCAAGTTACTTGAAAAAGTAATCAGTAACTAATTACTTCCCCAAAAAAGTAATCCCGTTACTTTACTGATTACTTATTTTTCAAAATTACTTAGTTACTTTTTAAAAACACGATTTACAACCTGAAGAGGTGATAAAGCGATAGATCTTTCAGCCCAATTCTACTTTTTCTACATAATCCATCATACAAAATGTAATCAAATGGAAAGGTCTCTTTTTTTAACTTGTTTTATCAGTTTTAATCTTTTAACTTTATGCATCAAGCAAAAATTTAATTATATGCAACATTCTCCGAGTTGAATAAATTAGTTTAACATTGAAACCTATTTTCTACACATTCCAGCACATAAAATAAAATATTTTGTGTTTACACTCACTCTTTCAAATAGATGCAAGTAAAACACAGCAGAAAATAAATAAAGTCAAAGACTCAGTGGTCCTGTTGCTCTATTTTCACCTGTAAAGCAGGACTGCGGTAGGCGGAGGTTTACCCTGGTGCAGGTGTGCCGCGGTCAGTTGAAGAATCCGCGAGTTTCTCTGTGAGTTTCCCCATTACGTCGTTGGGCACTCGGTGCTTGCTTGGAAGTTTAGGATTTTTTTTCGCTGTAAAAAGAAGTTCTTCCCACGCACGATGGACGCTAATGTTTTTGTCACTTTTTATGGAATCAAACTCAAAGGTCAGTACTTCCACGCTTTAAACGCTGCACGCTCATACTCTCTCCCACAATCGATATGTGATCCATTGTTGATCTACACACAGCTGTTGTCACTAATAGCGCACTTGCTTACGTCACTGTCGTGAGACATTCTTGCAAAAAACAAAAAAACAAAAAAAAAAAAACCACAATTTTTCACGGTTTTAGTAACGCAGCGTTCCTACGGGAAAGTAACGGTAATCTAATTACCGTTTTTGCAATAGTAATCCCTTACTTTACTCATTACTTGAAAAAAGTAATCAGATTACACGTTACTGCCCATCTCTGGTAGTTACAAGTAGAAATTAATTCTTAGTTGGACCTCTGAGGTAGTGTTTTGGGTCTTTATAGCATGTTTGTGTCCATGATGTTGGCAATTAACTGTTTATCATTCACTGGTATTATTCATTTATTAATTCAGGGCCTTTACAGTACATGTATACATTCAATTGTATGGTTCAAGAACATAACCAAGCATGCCATTTAAAATTTAGCTTATTGCAAGAAAGTAGCATAAAATTAATAACTTTCATGCATTTTAAATGATAAACCATATTAGCTGATAGCAGTTTAGCTTATGTTAACATCAAACTTTATGCTAATATTCTAGTATGCTACCTGCTACAATGACTGCTAAGTTGTTATGAACTTTCCACCCCAAACACATGCTGGCTTGGATAAACTTTGTGCTGCTTTTACTTTTTTCCCCTCATCGTCTAAACATTTTGAGCGGTGACTTATCAAAGTGTTATCTGCAGACAAAAAGGTAGGCGTTATGTCGGTTGTCATAAGACTCACATATTTGCCACACACACACACACACACACCCCGAGTTTTTGTTGTGGACACCATTGTTAAGGTGGTACAGAGGTGACAGTTGTGCCCAACTTGTCATGCCAGTCCTGTAATACCACAGCCGCTCAAGTCCCAGCAAAAGAGGATGACTTACTTACAAGAAGCAGTTATATATAGTTAGAATAGAAGCCTACTATGATGCATTAAAAGATCTTTGGATGGTAGATTAAAATAAAACTTTAGTAAAATGATTAGCTATTGTATCTGGAGCAAACCAGCCACCACTCCTTACCTGTTTAATACATCTCTACAGTGAAGTATGGTGGTTTCAGTGTGTCGCTGTGGGGATGTTTTTTGGCAGCAGGAACTGGGAGACTGGGGTCAAGAGAAAGATGAATGCAGCAATGTATGGAGACATCCTTGAAGATAACCTGCTCCAGAGCGTTCTGGACCTCAGACTGGGGAGAAGGTTTATTTTCTTTTTTCCCCAACCTGAGGAGCTTTAAGCTGTTCACAGAAAGTCCCTCAGTTTCACTCATGTTAGATGCTTCTTCGGTTTTCTGCACTGACTGCCATCTAAGATTACTTCACTATACACAAACCCTCCAAGACACTGACTGTTACTTAACCCTCCCGTCACTGCCAAATGGGAAATAATGGGTTAAAAAAAAAAAAAAAAAAAAAGCTTCACTTGAACAGCAGTCAATACCTGCAACCACTGTTACACATTCATAATTATTTTCTGCCTATAATAAAATGTTACAGCACCTAATAAAACGATACACCAGTACAGAAACAGTATCACAATGACGAAATAAATACTCATTTAAAAAAAGTTCCACCAGCCCAACAGGTAACATTAGTCAGTCCAAACCACGTGGGAAACAACCCAGCACAGGAAAACGTCAGGAAGGAGTACCCACAGCTCACACTAATCACCTGATTTTTGTTTGTTGCTTTGTGATTGGCTGTTCCCCTGTTAGGCGTGATCCCTTGTGGTGGACGAGTTTCCTTCATACGAATTCTGTGTTTTGGGATGAAAAAAACAGTACACCAAATTTAACTGAAAGTGGCAGCTATATTACTGGAAATCACTATGACAAATACAAAACAAAACTCGAAAGAAGAAAACTAAAACACTAGAAACTGAACCAGGAATCACTTTGAACACGGAGGGATGAAACACAGCATAGCGAGGGTACGGCGCAACAAAGGGCAGAGGAAACACAGGGCTTAAATACACATGGGAGTAGTGAGTGAATGAGACACAGCAGGAGAGCACAGCTGGGAGTAATCAAACATAACGAGACGAGGGGAAGCAAAACTAGATACACTGCACGTAGGACAAGGACTGTCAAAAGAAAACAGGCTCTCAGAAAAGAAGCAATGAGAAGCTTGAGAAGGTGCCTGTGCTTCCCAAACTGCGTATGCGTTGATGCTCTTTTCATCCTCTGACCCCCTGCTGACCCCCATTGAGGGGTCTTTTTCACCAGACAGAGAGTCAGTGACAGGATCTGTGTGCGAATATGTCAACTGTGAACAAAGCAAACTTGTCAGGATTTGTAAATGAGCTTAGGCTACAAATGCTTGGGTGTGGGAAATGATTTACTTAATGTTACACCTTTGGATTCACTCCTGTGGTTGCCAACCCACAGCTTTCCACTATCTCTTTTCACTTAATGATGACTTTGTAATTTTGAAGCACTTTGGCTCCATCTTGTGAACAAACAAATTTAAAAACCCTATAATAACCTTAGAGCAGGGTTGCCCAATCCCAGTCCTCGAGAGCTACCGTCCTGCAGCTTTTAGATGCGTCCATGTTCCGACACACCTGAATCAAATGAATAGCTTGTTATCAGGCCTTTGTCAAACTTGATGGCATGCTAAAGAGGTAATCAAACCAGTTGATTCAGCTGTGTTGGAGTAGGGAAGCATCTAAAAGCTGCAGGATAGTTGCTCTTGAGGACTTAGAGGAACAACTCTTCTCTGAGAGAAAAGGTTTCTTCATTTTCTCAAAGTTCGATACATTTTCAGATCTTTAACTACAATTTAATATTTTATTATTCATGTGGCTGCTTGAAATAAAGTAAAATGTAAATATGGTTCATTGACAGTCATGTTAGATGGAGAATGAGGCCAGCAAAGTACTAAAAGGGGACAATTAACAAGTAACACAAACTGGTTCTGATGTGCAAATACTATTAGAGCAAATATAAAAGGTTCTATATCGCTTACAACTTGTCTTTCTACATCACTAACCTACGCAGAATGAAGCAACAGTTGGCATTTCTAACCAACTGTTTTTTCTTGGTATTAATCTCTGGCTCTCTTCCACAGCATGTCTTTTTCCTGTCTTCCATCACTCACACCAACCGGTCGCAGCAGATGGTTGAGTTTTTCCTTCCCACTTTTGCCAAATCACTTGCTCATAGGAGGTCATCCAAGTTAGGTTTTTCTCTGTATGTGTTACTGTAGGATCTACCTTACAATATAAAGTGTCTTTGGGCAACTGGGCCCTATTTCAGGAAGCCGGTTTAGAGCAAAATCTGAGTAAGTATACCCTGAGTTAACGAAAACTCTGGGTTTTCAGTTTCACAAAGCGAGTTTAGATAAATTCTGAGTGAGTTACTATGACGACACACTCCGTGAAGCTAACCTGCCCCCTAGCAGGTTTACTTCAACTAACCCTGACCTTCTCCGCCTCTTTGTCGGAAACCTGACTGTAGGAAGTGTCAGACATGGCGTGCCCCTTCCTTGAAGAGCCAGTAGATGTTGAAGCACAAATTCTCCGCAGAGCTCTCCGCCGGGAGAGAGTGATTAGAGCGCGTTCTGACATTTTATCATTTCCTGATGATTTCCTGTGTGAACGTTACCGTTTCTCAGCACAATCTATAAGTTATTTGGATAACATCCTCAGGCCTAATATTGCTCATGTGACACATCGCGGACATTCTCTCAGTTCTGTACATATTATTTGTATTGCACTTCGGTTTTTTGCAAACGGGAGCTTTCTGTATAATATTGGTGATGCTGAGCACGTTCCCAAGGCTACCGTCTGTCGGGCAGTCAGGAATGTTACAGTTGCACTGAAACGTCTCCTGTACTCGTTTGTGGTATTTCCCGGTCATAGACCCACAAGATTTATCAAAGAGGGATTCCACAAAATTGCAGGTATCAGGATGAACAAAACTTAATACATGATGTGGTGATACTTGAACTACTACTTTAATTTTACATTTATTTTCACAGTTCCCAGGCGTGATTGGCTGTATAGATGGCACTCACATTCCAATCATTGCTCCTTCAGTAAATGAAGGAGACTATGTGAACAGGAAGTCTTTCCACAGCATTAATGTGCAGGTACATAGTTCCCTGTAGCATTTCAAACTAACAAATTATTTCATTATAGTAATGGATGCTAATTTGTGTTCTCTGCACTGTGAAGATCATATGTGATGCTGCCAACATTATCACAAATGTGGAAGCCAACTGCTCAGCCTCTGTGAGTGGTGGTGGTGGTGGTGGAGGACCCCCACCTGTTTTTCGGGCCTCCGCTTTTTTTCTAGTGGCCATAACGGGTCACATTTGAGCATACAGAGTAAGCAAATATGTACTTGTAATGCTCAGATAATTTCAATAAGTGCTTACAGAGGGGAAATTAATGTAGCCTCTAACTGCAATTGATTTACATCGGACAAACAGACACTATGGCTCATAATACAATTACACCATACCTGTTTGGACTATATTTTTATATTTCATTTTTACTTGCTGCCAGGAACGTTTGGGGCCTGTTGGGTTGCACCTGCGCTCACATCACATCACAAAATAAAATGTATGAAATAAAAAATAAAATATAATAAAATAACGTGTTAAATGGGTGGAAATCCCTCGATCAATGTTTAAATTAACACTCACGCATTGACTCTGTCGGCTATGTTTTGCCATGCATGCTCCCTTTCTTTTGCAGCTGAGGCTGTGTTACCTTTTTTTCTGCAAAATTTGCATGTTATCGGCATATACTGCCATCAGAATTTCGGCCTCAAGCGCTGTAAAATACATTTACCGCGCCTTCTTTCCCTCCGTCTCCATGGTGACTCGCTTAATCTGTGCTCCACTAATCAGGGCTTTATGTATCCTCGTGCGCGCGCTTAATTTGGGGTTAAAGCAACTCCGCGTTGATTGAACTAATTGTTATCAGCCTTTCTGAAACCGAATATTCCGAGTTGGACAGTTCGGGGTTACTCAACCCCGTGTATCATTTTTAACTCTGAGTTTTCTAAACCGGCTTCCTGAAATAGGGCCCTGTTGTTGTGATTTGGTGCTGTGTAAATGTCAGGGACCAAGCAGTAAAGCATAAAGGACACAGGTGTTTTAATTAAAAAAAAAAAGAAAAAAAAAAAAGGGTTTTATTGACCCAAAAATATGAAAATATATTTAACAAAGCCAAAACTTAAACAGGCAGACCAATAAAAGAGGTCAACTCAATAAACTAAACTCAAACAAACATGACAAACTGACCTGCTGAAATGACACACAGGGGAACTTAAATACCGGTTTAGCTAAACCAAATGACACACACGGGGGAAAACAAGATGGCTGCCATATAACCAACTAATACAAAACAATGAAACAAACATGAAACACCCCCCAGGCAATGAAGCATGTGGTGCAATCCAATTAGGCTGTCAGTGGTACTTCAGGTCTCGCAGCCCTTTGCCATATCTTTTGCCAGACAGGAGAAGCCAAACCCCAGGTAACTCAAACAAAGAAAGATGTATTAATATAACATAAAACAGAACTTTGACCTTGCAAGGTTAATATGTGTGTACACCATATAAACATTGGAAGGTGTGATGGAAAAATAAATACATTTAAGAAACAATATTGAACAATAAATAGAATATTTTAAAGTAGTGACTGTAAATTAAACTAAAGTGAATCAACGGGTGGTGAGGTGTGGAGCTTACCATGTGTGGCATGCCATCACAGTAAATAAAACTGAATTAACCAATCACCTTTATAATTGAACCACAGAAAAACTAACAAACACCTGTATCTTCAAACCAACACTCAGTAAAACACACAAACATGTTTTCACTACATCCACAAAAAATACCTAAAACGTCATTTACTAAAAACAAAATCCTGTTTTATTTTCCAGTTCCATAGATTGAAAAAAAAATGCAGTACTCCCAGAAATAAAATAAAAATCAAACTTAAATGCAATTTCTCTTGAAAATTGAGCTAAATAATGTCAAAGAAAAAAAGAATGCATGATAATAAAAAAAAAAAAAAAAAAAAAAAAAAAAATCACTTACAGAGCGTCAGCATGATCCTAGATCTGCCTCTTGAACACGTAAAACCTGCTCTTACACTAACTGCGCTATCGTGGGGTGTGCTCGTTTGTGACTCATTAATCAAAGTCAGTTTTGGTAGATTACATTGATCATTATTAAAATAAACTGGCTATGTCTTTCTATATCAACGAAGAAGCGAGTTTCTTTCTGCCTCCCATTGATTTGAAAAGCCTCGCAATTCATATCAATGAGAGGCAGCTGAAGGAGAATCGTGTTTCTGATATAAAGATGAAACACTTTGTTCGAAATTGCTGGGGACAGTCTGTGGTCCTGAGAACTGGGGGCTGCTCGGACAAATTACGCCTATTTATTTTCACTTAATCCTTAAATACCAATGCTGCAACGTTATTGTGATTTGAAATTTTTAAATGCAGAACAAAAGCGGGAAGAAATTTACAGCGAGAGATATGTTTCCTACTGTTGTTGTTCTTGACTGGAAAATAAATGTAATCTTACATGTAAAAAACAATTTAACACATGAATTTAACGTCGTCCCGGACAAAAATAAATGAAATTTTATTATAGAGACTCTCTGAAGATGAAGATATTTGTCTTTCTAAAAGTTGCACACAAAATATGCTTTTTTTTTATTTTTTTTTATTTTTTTATAAATCGTCCCTACTTTGGCATCCAGTACAAAAGGTAAAAATAAAAATAATCTTTAGAAAATGCATTTAGGAATTTTTCGTAGTGAAATTTTTGTTTCCGTTCAAGCCAAAACTTAATTACTGTTTGTTCAACGGTTGAGAGAGCGTGACGTACATCTGCAAAACCACTGTGACAGTTATGCAATCACAAATTTCACCTGATGTTTCTTCGAAAAACTGTCATTAATCAAGTTAGTAGTGATGTGATTTCCGGCTCTTTTTAGAGAACCGGCTCTTTCGGCTCCCAACCGGATCTTCAGGTTGTTTCGTTGCTTTAATTAATTTATTATTAACAACCAGTGTTGGTCAAGTTACTTGAAAAAAGTAATCAGTAACTAATTACTGATTGATCTGCACTGTTGATCCACTGTTGATCTGCACACAGCTGTTGTCACTAACGGCGCACTTGCTTAAGTCACTGTCGTGAGACATTCTCGCCAAAAAAAAAAAAAGGCTAGAAATCCTAGAGCATGGCTCAGCTGATTGTAGAAGGGGGGTGGATGAATATGTCAAACACAGGTAGGAAGGTAAAATCCTTCTTTTTATGTTTTGCTGCTACTGCTTCTTTGGGTATCATGTCGGTTTGCATTCTCAATACTACATTCCACTAAATCCACTAAAGGTTCTTTAAAACAATCTTCTTTCTTTTGTTTTAACTGTTTACCTCTAGAGGTATTTTCCAAAATTATAAGTACCACAGAAACAAATGACGCGTTCAAGTAATTCTTTGTTTTTTTACAATGATACACATAAGACAAACATGACAAAGAAACAATTGCTCACTCAGCTCTAACTGCCTTGTTGGGGTGAGGTTACTTGTTCAACTTACTCTACTACATAGCTACATACTACATACACCACAGAGTGATGTAATACAGTAGTAACAACCAAAACAACTACAAAACAAAGGCAAACAAACAAATAGATAGTGACACCTGAGTTGTCGAGTGAGTGAGGCTTGTGGTTACTCTCACAGCAACGATTTTGCTTTGGATTGTAACACGACGACCCACAGAGATGTGTGTTTGGTTCAGTGCTGTGGATGTGTGTAAAACAGGCAACAATCAACACAACAGTCCATATCACATTAAATTTTAAAAAAAGAAGTATGGAAACAATTTGTTTTATAATGTAGGCCGCACAACTTATATTCAAATTTTATGCACATTTCAGTGCAGTAATGGATTTAATGATTGTGGCGGAGGTGTGGTCCCGGGCGCGGCTGCAGGGGAGGAGTGGTGCAGTGGGCTCAACGGGGCGGTGCTGGAGATGCCGGTGAGAACAGCTGATGGCGATTTGGACTGATAATGGTTTCCTTCCCTTTTTATAGTGAGACGGAGAGGAGCGGAGAGAGAGGGAAATCAGCTGGGACTGACAGCTGTCAGACTGTGTTCAGTCATAACCGGGGAAAATTGTAAATAAATGTGGAACCTGGTGATAAAGACCTGTGTGTGGGCGTACCTGTGTATAGTGCATTTCACAAGTGGTGCCGAAACCCCGGCCAATTCGTGCCCAGAATTAGGGGATGCGACAGGCGCGGGCTAACCGCAGCCGTTACTCTGTGCGTTTTGCCCTTATACTTTAATAACAGCGGCACTATGGGATACCTGTGAACATCACCATGAACACACTTCACCTCCACCCATTCCGCCTCCAGCAATGCCCCGGGGCGAACCAAGCCTTGGTGCACGAGGGTTTGCGTGCAGCCCGTGTCCACCAAAGCATGGCGTATACCCCCTCGAGTCCTTACCGGAATGCTGTATGTCCCTCCTGGACCGGGAGAGGGTGCTGGGGCACCGGCAACGCGGAACACCTGCCCCACTTCCATCAGAGGACAGTCCCTCCTCAGGTGTCCCAGTTGCCCGCACTTCCAGCACTCCTGCCCCGGCGTCTGTGCTGCTCTCCGTGGCTCAGGGGCGGCACTACTCATGTCTGATCCCCGGGAAGGCACAAACGCAGCAAAAGGATTAGTGGGGCTCAGCGCCGGCTCTGCCTGCCCTGGCGCAGGTACCCGGCGCCTCGGTGCCGGCACTGGGGCTTGTTTGCTCGGCCTCCGGCGGCTGTCCCCGGGCTCCCCCGCTCTAGCGGCAAGGTGGTCCTCCGCCAACGTCACCGCCACCTCCAGACTCGCGGGACGGTGGCACCGGACCCATCTCGCCGTCTCCGCAGGCAGCCCCTCCACGAACTGCTCCAGCACCACCTTGTCCACCAGCAGCGTCTTGCCCTCCGACGATCCCGGCTGCAGCCAGCGCACCGCCGCGTCGTGCAGCTGCCGGGCCCAAGCGAACGGTCGATCCGCCGCGGCTAGCAGACAGGCCCGGAACCGCCGGCGATGATCCTCAGTGGTGAGCCCCAACCTGTCCACCACCGCCCGGCTCACGTCCTGGAAGATGCTCCTCGAGGTCGGCGGCAGACTCAGGGCCGCCGTCTGAGCCTCCCCCGACAGCAGAGGAAGCAAACGCGGAGCCCACTCCACCTGCGGCCATTGGCAGGCCTCCGGCGTGGCACGAAAAGTCTCCAGGAAAACCTGGGGGTCGTCCCCGTCCCCCATCCGGGGCATCGCCACCGACAGCGGTGGAGGCTTCGGCGGAGCAGCGGCACCAACCAGCCGCTCCAGAACCAGCGTCTGCCGGTCCGTCTGCTCCTGCAGCGCAGCCAGGTGAGCCCGCTGGGCCGCCGCCTGGTCCTGGCTCATCTTCGCCAGCTCCGCCAGCATCTGCGCCAGAAACTGCAAAGGCTGGGCGGGCGGCGCAGCCTGTGGGTCCGACATCCCCACGCCGACTGGACACAGGGTTTCGGCACCACTGTGGCGAGAATAAGGCACGGCGGGACCACGGAGTATCATTCAGAGCCATCTTTATTTACATCTCACCACAACACATTCCCAAACCCCTGAGTCCCCGTGTTTTTAACTAGGCGGGCGTGATTAAGGATGCCGTGCAGGTGTGTCCGCCCTCCCTGCACGGCACCGCAGACCACGCCCCACCACAATGATTTTCTAGAAGTTTGGTTGGTTTCTAATCCTTGACCTCCAATCATGCTATAGTTATATTTTTTTGGGAGTCAGTGGAAATGGAAAGGATCTCCTAAGTGTCCTAAGCATTATTTTTAATCTTTCAGGTTATTGTAAAGACATACATTCTGACCGAAATAAACAAACAAAAAATGTATTCCCAAAACTAACCAAATATTTTAGTGTCTAAACTTAACCATCATGTATAAGTGAAAGTAATCAGGGAGCAAAAACAAAGCGAAACAATGTGGAAAACAGAAAACTTCTAAACTTTCTTAACTCCAAAAAACCTGAACTTAAATTTTTTGACCATTTGAGAATATAAAGAAAATTAAATGAATAGTCAAAACAATCCTTTGCTACTTTGTAAAATAGTCATACTTTGTGTTATGTCTGTAAGTTACCTGCATGATTGTACATCTTTCAGTGGAGTGTTTCATTCACACTAAAGCTTGCTCAAAAGGGATTGCTGAGTTTCTATCTGTATAAGGTTCTTAACTATGTAAAGTGCACTGACGGTATATAAAGTGGAACTATATTGATTGATTGAATCTTTATTTTGAACATGTTGAAAAAGTACAACAACATAGAATTGAAAGAGACAAATAAACAAAACAAAACAAAAGAAAAACGAGGAACCACAACCAAACGTTTTCATTAACTTACCATTTGGGTTGGAGCTTGAATATCTGAAAAATAAAATAAAAGATTTAACACACACACACACACACACACACATACATACATACATACATACATATATATATATGTATATATATATATATATATATATATATATATATATATATATATATATATATATATATATAGATAGATAGATAGTTAGTGCCGGGTGGAGGCAAGCTGATTTAAAATATACATATATATATTTCAAGTTTTTAGCTCAAACAGATTCTTGAGCAGAATCCGTAGGAATAACCAGTGTGCACCCTAATGTACATCTTTTAATTGTATGTTAATCAGTACATGAAGCGTACCTCTGAAAAGAGTCCATCATTTGTGAATTTACTGTTTTTTTTTTTTAACTGCAGTTTTCACAAACTGCGGATGATGAAATCCTCTGTATTTTAGAAAATATCTTTAAACTATCGCTGTTCCTACTTACTGAGTAAAGACACATTGAAGCAAAGGCGAAAAATTTGTAATGAAATTTATGTGACTGTTCTTCTGAAATCCGGCAGAGAGTGAAAATCCAAGAGCTGCTGCAATCCTCTGCATTAATGATCTTTCTGTTTCTCTCTTTTTGTGTGTGTGTGCTCACACAGAAGGGAGGTTACGACAGGAGTTCCCTGAGTTGACACGTATGAACCATAAAGTCAGTTTGGACTGAGGAGCAGTTGGTAAGCTACATTCAGTCTTGACAAAATTAGTTTTTATCCAATGCATGCACAAGAATCCAAATCTCTGTATCAGAATGATTTCATTAAAGCCATTTTATTTTATGGGGGCAATATCACAAATTACCGTAGATCATTAATAGGGAACAAATCAAATTCAAATTTTATTTGTCACATACACAGTCATACACAGTACAATATGCAGTGAAATGCTTAGACAACTGCTCGTGGCCTAAAGAAAAAAAGACTATGAATAGTATAGGA